>NW_026898473.1:0-541502 GCF_033153095.1 Gastrolobium bilobum
TGGGATATTCTTCAAATAACCCATGAAGGAACTAGTGATGTTAAATTTATAAAATTAAATGCATTCACTAGAGAATTTGAAATGTTTGAGTTTCATGAAAAAGAAAGCATTCAAAGTATGCAAAAGAGATTCACGCACCTCGTCACTCATTTAAATGCTTTAGATAAATCTTTTACTAACATTGAGTTAATTGCTAAGGTGATGAGACGTGTGCACAATAGGGAATGACAACCCAAGTTGACGGCTATTACAGAATCAAAAGATTTGAAGACCAAGGATCTTGCAACCTTGTCCGGCAAGCTCCAAGAGTATGAAATGGAGCTAACTAGAATAACCTTGAAGGAACAAGCCATAAAAAAAGTAAGAGAATTTCCTTGAAAGCCTCAACACCAAGCAAAGAGAAGGATGAGGAAAAAGAAGATGAAGATTCCGAAAATGATCTTGATGAAGATGAGATGAGTCTCTTCGTGAAGAAGTATGGAAAAAATTTTAAGAAGAATTTTTTAAAGAGATCCGTATTTCCTCCTAGAAGAAGATCTAAAGATGAAGCATCCTCACAATTCACCATCACTTGCTATGAATGTGGAAAAACCGATCACTACAAATCGGATTGTCCAAATATTCAAAAGAAAGATAAATATGAAAAGAAGCAAGGCAAGGATAAAAAGAACTTCAAGAAGGCTTATCTTGCTTGGGATGACGAATCAAGTTCTTCCGATGATGGCTCCAAGGAAGAAGAAAACCTATGCTTCATGCAAGATGGGAGACCACCGGAGAAATCAAGCAAAGGAACTCAACATATATGTCTAATGGCAGATGAGGAAAAAAATGAATTTGAAACCGAGGCAAACTCATCTTGCTCTACTATTTCCCCTTCACATGATGAATTGTCTAACATGTTTGAAGAAATGCATAATGAAACACTAAAACATGTTAAAACTCTTAGAGCATCAAGAAAAACTATTAGTTCTTTGGAAAAACAAATTGCGTCTTTAGATAAGGAAGTAAAAGATTTGAAAGATGAAAATGAAACTCTCAAATTACTTGATGCTAGCACTAGTTGTATCAAATGTCTATCTTCAAATGATCATGCATCTTCATCATCATGTACAGCATGTAAAGATCTAAACAATGAAATTGATGATTTAAATGAAATTCGAAGCAAATTCACATATGGAAGGGATAACTTAAATGTGTTGCTTGGTAAACAAAGATGCATGTTCAACAAATTCGGTTTAGGCTTTAACATTAGCACATAAGAAAAATCATATAAAAACTTTTTCATTTCTCCATCCTACATGACAAGTAGCCCATTCATTAAATGTTTTCATTGTGATGGAAAAGGTCATAGTGCGTCCACATGTAAAGTTAGAAAGAATGGTATTATTGGGCAAAAGAAAGTATGGGTTCCTAAGGGAACTAAGCCCAAGACTAACACACAAGGACCCAACAAGGTTTGGGTACCAAAGATTAAATCTTGACTTTGTGATGTAGGTTTGCTTGAAGGCTAAAAGCTCCGAGTGGTACTTGGATAGTGGTTGCTCAAGTCACATGACGGGAGATGTAACTAAATTTCAATCATTCACAAAGAAATAGCATGGACATGTTTCCTATGGAGATAACAACAAAGGAAAGATACTCGGTATTGGAAAAGTTGGTAATTTCTCCTCCGTCTCTATAGAAAATGTTTTACTTGTTGAGGGCCTTAGACATAACTTGCTTAGCATTAGTCAATTATGTGATAAAAATTATAAAGTTATTTTTGACTCAACCTCTTGTAAAATTGAAAGTCTAATTGATGGGCAAGTTAAGTTTCTTGGTCATAGAGTGGATAACATTTATATGATGGACTTAGATGGTATGCCTTCAAATGATGATAAATATTTGATTAGTAAGGAAGATGACTCTTGGTTATGGCATAGAAGAATAGCACACATTGGCATGAGTCAATCAAGCAAATTGATTTCCTTAGACCTAGTGATTAGGTTACCAAAGCTCAAATTTGAAAAAGATAAAGTTTGTGATGCTTGTCAAATGGGAAAACAAGTAAAGGCTTTTTTTAAATCAAAAAATATTGTTTCTACCACAAAACCTGTACAACTTTTGTATATGGATCTTTTTGGACCAACTAGAACAATGAGCTTTGGTGGCAATTACTATGCTTTGGTCATTGTGGATGATTATTCTCTCTATACTTGGACTTTATTTCTTACACATAAAAGCGATGCTTTTAAATCATTCAAGAGATTAGCCAAGTTTATTCAAAATGAACAATCTTCAAATATTGTTTCAATTAGAACCGATCATGGTAGGGAATTTGAAAATCAGGATTTTGAAACCTTTTGTGAAGAAAATGGTATTGAACATAATTTTTTCGCTCCTGGGACTCCACAACAAAATGGAGTTGTAGAAAGGAAAAATCGTGTATTGGAAGAACTTGCTAGAACCATGTTAAATGGAAATGATCTTCCAAAATACTTTTGGGCGGAAGCCGTTGACACCGCGTGTTATGTTATGAACCGTGCTTTAATTAAACCTATTTTGAAGAACACCCCCTATGAACTTTACAAAGGAAGAAAGCCCAATATTTCATATTTTCATGTCTTTGGTTGCAAATGTTTTGTTTTAAATAATGGAAAAGAAAACCTTGGCAAATTTGACTCTAAAGCCGATGAAGGCATATTTCTAGGATATTCACTTACAAGTAGAGCTTATAGAATCTATAATAAAAGAACAATGGTCATTGAAGAGTCTATTCATGTTGTATTAAATGAGACTAACAATGCCTTGCCTAGAAAGGAACTTTGTGATGATGATGTTATAGAAAACATGGAAAACATAAACTTGGATGGCAAAGAGGAAGATAAAAGGCAAAAAGAAAAGGAAGCAAACAATGAAGAAACACCAAGTCAACAAACCAATGATGGAAACAATCTACCACAAGATTGAAGAGTAGCAAGAGGACACCCCATTGATGTGGTAATTGGTTATATATCCAAAGGGGTAACTACTAGAAACTCAATTAGAAATATTTGTAATCACTTAGCATTTGTTTTTCAAATTGAGCCTAAGACCATAAATGAAGCAATTATTGATGAACATTGATTCTTGGCAATGCAAGAAGAACTAAATCAATTTGAAAGAAATCAAGTTTGGGAACTTGTGCCAAAACCAAATGATTTCCAATAATTGGAACCAAATGAGTCTTTAGGAATAAACTTGATGAAAATGGCATAATCACTAGAAATAAAGCTAGACTTGTTGCTAAAGGTTATAATCAAGAGGAAGGTATTGATTATGATTAAACTTATGCTCTCGTTGCTAGATTAGAAGCTATTAGATTATTACTTGCATTTGCATGTATAATGGATTTTAAACTCTTTCAAATGGATGTTAAAAGTGCTTTTTTAAATGGATATATTCAAGAAGAAGTATACGTTGATCAACCTCCCGGTTTTGAAGATCATGATTTACCTAACCATGTCTTTAAAATTAAAAAGGTTTTATATGGTTTAAAACAAGCTCCAAGAGCTTGGTATGAAAGATTAAGCAAACTTCTTTTAGAAAAAGGTTTTTCAAGAGGAAAAGTGGACACAACTCTCTTTATAAAGAAGAAAGATGATCATCTATTATTTGCACAAATTTATGTTGATGATATTATCTTTGGTGCCACTAACGTTAATTTTTGTGAAGAGTTTGCTAATCTTATGCAAAGCGAATTTGAGATGTCTATGATGGGAGAGCTAAACTTCTTTCTTGGTCTCCAAATAAAGCAACAAAAGGATGTGATATTCATCAATCAAGCTAAATATTGCAAGGAGTTACTCAAAAAATTTGGAATGGACAATTCCAAGGCCATTGATACTCTCATGGGTACATCTTGTTCTTTAGACAATGATGAATGAGGTAAATCCATAGAAATTACGAAATATCGAGGTATGATCGGCTCACTTCTTTACTTAATCGCAAGTAGGCCCGATATTATGTTTAGTGTATGCATGTGTGCTAGATTTAAAGCTAATCCTAAGGAATCACACTTACGTGCCGTAAAAAGAATTATGAGATATCTCGTAGGCACTTCACAAATAGGATTATAGTACCCTAAATGTGCATCATGTGAACTAATAGGATATTCTGATTCCAACTTTGCGGGTTGCAAATTGGATAGGAAAAGCACTAGTGGCACTTGCCACTTTCTTGGTTGCTCACTAGTTTCTTGGCATAGCAAGAAACAAAATAGTGTAGCATTGTCCATGGCCGAAGCGGAATATGTGGCGGCCGGTAGTTGTTGTGCACAAATCTTATGGATGAAACAACAACTAAAGGACTTTGGGGTTGAACTTGATCACATCCCCATTAGATGTGATAACACTAGTGCCATCAATCTCACCAAGAATCCCATGATGCACTCAAGGACTAAACATATTGATATTAGACATCATTTTATACGAGATCATGTGCAAAACGGTGATTGTATTTTGGAATTTGTGGAATCCTTAAAACAATTGGCCGACATTTTTACCAAACCTCTCCCAAAAGAAGTGTTTTACAATTTGAGAAGAGAAATTGGCTTGATTGATCCATCATATTTGTAATCATGCATGGGTAGTTTCTTAGCTTCAATGCAATATCAACCTTGTTTACTAACTTATGCATTGAAGATTTCCCTAAGTCTATTTTGCAGATCGATTCCCTCAAGGGTATTTACTTAAGTAAGGTATCATGAACTTGATCATATATAGAGCCTTGCAAAGCTACCTTGAATTTGTTGCATTGGTATTTTCTTTTCACAATTCATAGCCAAAAATAGTCATTATATATTCCTCCTAACTGCTTACTGTGAATTGCATGTAATATGACATTTTTTCTTGGATTAATGGTCACTGCTGGGTATTTTTTCGTATCTATCTGGATATATCCGGATATTTCAAAGTGAATATCCGAATATCAATATCTGGATATGATATCCGGATACCATATCCTGGTATGAATATCCGGATACAATATTTGAATATTTATATCCGGATACTATATCCGGATATCAATATCCGGATATGGTGATACAAATATCTGGATATTTGTCGTGCTGGATGTTTTTAAAATCAGGTAACCGTTCATTACTCTTCATTTCTTTCATTCACAAACCCTACGATACCTCTCCCTCTCTGCCCAACCCATTTCCTTCCTCTACGATTCAACGTAACTCTCTTCCTTTTTCATCATCATTCCCAACTCTATTCCTACCATTTAGGGTCTCTGTGATTTGCTGTGGCGGTGGAGATTCTTCGTGCGAGGCTCCCCGAAATCCACCTCAAGCTCGATTGTCTCTTCGTGTGCTTCAGGTTGGTTCCTCCTTGGTCAACCTCATTTTTCTTACTTCTCCGTTCATCCACATTAGAGTAGGTTCTAGCCTTGGAAACAGAGAGTAAATTTCTCTTATTGAACCGAGACTGAATTTTTTTGGAAACAAAGAGTAAATTTCTCTTATTGAACCGAGACTTTTTTTTTTGGAAACAGAGAGTAAATATTTTTTTGGTTCATCCCCTGTTCTAAGTTTCTCTTATTTTCCAGCTTCTTTTCCCTCCACGCTATGGCCGATGGTGAACGTGAGCGCCGCTCCAAGAAGAGGTCTGACACCTCTGTCTCCTCCCCTGCCGCTGCCATTGTTGACCGTTCCGGTTTCGGTCGCCTCTTTGATGGAAATGCCGACGAGATCCATACATTCGTTGAGCGGTTCTCCACTTGTCCTATCTTGGAGCCAAAATACTTGGACGCTGATTTCTTTGCTGCTCAGGGGTTTGACATTTGCCAGATTCTTGACGCTGTCAACTTGCGCCAGTTTGCTACCTTTCAGTGTTCATACTCTGAGGTGCTTGTTAGAGCATTCTACAAGAACCTCGAGTACTCTCGTGGCACTTTACGATCTCGCGTAAAAGGAGTCAACATTGCTGTCACCCTTGATGATTGGGGAGAGCTCATTGGATACATTTTTCAGTTGGAGGATGATGATGATATTGTGACCGCTGATGAGCCACTCACTTTTGATTGGATTCATTTTTCAGACTTTCAGTCCTACGACCGTGCGACATTTGTGACTTCCATCCTTCGTCCTAGGACTGATTGGACCAACTTGGTCCGACTCTCAGCCAAGAAGCTGAGTATCTCTTCCCGCATATTACTATATGTGATATCTCACATCATTCTCCCTAGGCATTCTAATCATGCCATTGTTCAGGAGAATGATCTCTTCACTATGTGGGCTATTCATAATCAACTCCCCATTGACTGGCGCCACACTTTCTGCTTTCAGATGCGAGATGCATCACATGGCTCCACTATACATCTGATATACCCTATGCTCATTCAGCGTATTATGGAGCTTAAGGGTGTACCCATGGATGGTGAAGTGAAAAAGAAGCTCATGACCTGTCACAAATGCTTTGGAGAGAAGCTGTTGATGAAGAGGTACATCATCCGCTTATATGGTCAGTGGCAATGGGATGATAAGGCCTTATATGGTGATGCCTCTGCTGACGACATGGATGAGGATCTGAGCACTCCGCAGGCTGCTGATATGCCAGTAGATCCATCTTCTGCTGTTGCGGCTTCGCTTCCTCCGCTGCCACCTCCATTTACTTCTCGAGGCTACTCTTCACATGATATCATGCTTTATCTTCAGCAGCAAGAAGCTGCTCATATTGCCTTCCGTCGTGATATCTCTACTCGCCTCACTCGCATTGAGTCATCTCTTGGTCTTGCTTCTCCTGCCAGTGGTGATGGTGCTTCTCGTGACGATCATGCTGAGGGTGATGAGGATGATGATGCCACTGCTTCAGATGAGGACACTTCCAGTGATGAGCATATTCCTACAGCTTCTGGCTCCGACGATGACTCTTAGTCTATAGAATTGGTTGTTGTTATTTAGATAGACTATGATCTTTGAGATGCTTGTACTCTTTTTGGTTGATGTTATGTTTGAGTACTAAGCGTATCTTTTCATGTATGTACCTTTTTTTGCTTAATGTTATGCATCGTGTTTTCCTTTAGCTTTGATCGCACTATTATATTTACTGCATACTCCTTTATATTTTCTTTATTGGATTACTAGCTTCTTTTTGATGATTCCAAAGGGGGAGAAAGATATATTAAATTGAGAAATATTCAATTAGTCAAGTTGAAAGGTAAATAGGGGGAGATATTGAAACTTAATCATTGAAATAACCTATACTATGATCTAAGGGGGAGTACTGAATTTCAAATGAATGAATTTATGCAACACTAACTCTCTTTCTCAATTTAAAGTTTGTCATCATCATAAAGGGGGAGATTGATGGATCAAAGTGATGATGTGGTTGCCACGTACACAAAATTAATATACTTGATGATTCCAAGTCAACATAGTTTTGATGATAACAAACAAACTCAAAGAGGAATGCTCAAGGACGAAGCAACATCCAAAATAAACTCAAGCAAATGTGAAAGCATGCAATTCAAGCATCAGGTCTCAAGCATCAATCCAAGTTCAAAATCTCAATGGTATATTCATTTAGGACTTAGGAAAAATATGTAAAGGTGTATAGATTCTAGCATTGCATGAGCTCAAGTTCATTCATCACTCATTTGTTTTAAAAGAATGCATTTTTAAATAAATGTCAAAATAAAAGGTTTGATTTGTCCAAAATTGGTTTGGAAAGGTACCTACATGATTTAAACACTTCTGGACAGTTTCCATAACCAATTACATGCGTTCCAAGTCATAGAAACCTTTTTGAAAGAAAATAAACTCAGAATTCGTGCAAAAAGGGTGCTGCCATGAAATATCTGGATATTGCACTGAGAATATTCGGATATCAATATCCGGATACAATATCCGGATACCATATCCGGATATGTACGGATCACAACGGCTACAAACGGTTATAAACGGCTAGTTTTCAAATGAGGTGTCAATATAAATACCCACATCAACAATGATGAACAGTGGACGACCATAGATCATTTATTGAACCTTTATTACTCATTCTAGCCTATTATTGCTCATTGATTACTTACTTTACTCATTGCATACACTTGAGCTCATCTTTCCTTTGAAGTTATACATCTATTAGTTCTTCAATTTGTGTAATTTGTACTTTGAGAGTACTTAGCCATTTTTAATCACCTCAATCTTATTTCTTGAATTGAGAGGGGAGTGAACCCTATACTACAGAGGTCACCAAATTTCTAAGAAAATTTGGAGTGAAAAATTGTGAGGCATCAAGAGCCTGAAGTCTTGAAAGGTTGTAGAGGTTTGTCAAGCACCCTCAAGCTTGATAGTTAGTGAAAAGAATTGATCGAGCGACTTCAATCTGGATGTAGGTCATGGTGGTGGTGACCGAACCAGGATACATCTAGTTTGCAATTTCTCTAACCTTTACCTCTTTACTTAAGTATTGAAATTGCATTTTTAGATTGTCTTTATCTATTCGCTTGCTTATTTTGTTGATCTCTACACTTTCTCTCACACTTAGATTTTTCCTTATTAAATCACTTTATTGAAGAAAGTCTTTAAAATATCAAAGGAGGCACTTTGCGAAAAGATTTTGTAAAACTCAATTCACCCCTTTCTTGAGTATTGAAGCCACTTGTCCAACATGATAACGTTACTCCATAAGTGAATATTTGACAAGGGGAGTTGGAGCAGCTTAAGGCTGATTTTGATACTTTACGTAAGCCGTCTGACAATTCTTTGATCTTGTCTGGTAAGAACATACATTCTACATCTCTTCTTGCTTCTTGCACTGATTTTAAAACCTCATGGATTTTGGATTCTGATACAACTGATCATATGACTTGTCTTGTTGAGTCTTTTCTTTCTTTTCATCATACTGTTGGTAGTCATACAATAGCCGTAACCGGTGGATCCTAAATCAGTTATTGGTTCTGATAACATTCAAATTCAACCCTATTTGTTTCTTAAAAATGTTCTTTATGTTCCTCAGCTTTCCACTAATCGTATCTCCACTCAAAAGCTTACAACTGATTTGAATTGTTCTATCACATTTTCCCCTTTTCATTGTGTTATTCAGGATCTTACCACGAGGAAGATAATTGGAGTTGCTGAGCAGCAGAGTGGATTGTATTATCTCCTTCCAGAATATGCTACAAATGATACCGAAAATCAGATATTGATAACACGTCATCCTTCTACTGTAGAGTCTATGATTTGGCTCTATCAGAAGCGTCTGGGGCACCCACCATTTAGTCTATTGAAGTCAATGTTTCTTTCTTTGTTTCTAAATCAGATAGTTGAGACCTTTCATTGTGATGTTTGTGACACCATCAAATGTCCTTTCCTTCTACTGCTATCAAAAGTATTGAACTTTTTTCTCTGATTTATTCTGATCTTTGGGGGCCTTCTAAAGTGCATGGTGTTTTAGGTGCAAAGTGGTTTGTTTCTTTTATTGATGATTGTACTCAGGTGAAATGGATATTCTTGATGAAAGACAAGTTTGAAGTACCAGAGATATTTATCCAATTTTATCAAATGGTCGAGACTCAGTTTGGTAAGAATAATAAAAGATTAAGATCTGATAATGGTGCTGAGTACGTCAACCAACGTCTGTCGCAATTCATTTCAGCAAAGGTATGATTCATGAGCTCACATGTATTGATACACTTAAACAAAACGGGGTTGCTGAAAGAAAAAATGTCACCTCCTTGAAGTTGTTAGAGTGCTACTGTTCCAGACATCTATTCCTAGTTCTTATAGCAGGGAAATCGTGTTAGCTGCAGCCTTTTTCATCAACCTCTTACCTTTATAGGTCCTTAACAATACTCGTCTTATTCATTCCATGACTTTATTCTTTCCTTCTATTCGTATTTTGCAGAGTTTTCCGCCACGAGTGTTTGGTTGTGTGGCCTTTATCCATGTTCATAAACAATATAGCAGTAAGTTGGATCCTAGGGCTCTTAAGTGTGTTTTCGTTGGTTATGCCCTTGATAAAAAAGGCAACAAGTGTTATCATCCTCCGAGTCAAATTTTTTTGTTTCTACGAATGTCACATTTCATGAATCTGAGTTCTTTTTCCAGGGTCCTCATCTTCAGGGGGAGAACAGCTCATTAGAATACTCGTCCCTTTCGTTCTTTGAGTCTGGTAGTCCTTGTCTACTCCTACACCTCTCCCTCCTGTTTCTACTCCTGATGTGTCAAAACCTTCAAATACACTTGAGATACAAAATTTTTGACACCTGAATTGGTATATCAGAGGAGAAAACAACTCATACTGCTTCACCAACAACCTCAATCGTCTGAATTACTAGTAAGTTGTGAATCTCTTATTTCTGAACATGATATTATTGTCTCTGATGACTTACCTATTGCTTCTAATAATTTATCTAGTAGAAAAGAAAAAAGATCTTGCACCCAATACCCTATCTCTCAATTTGTTTCTTCTACCAACCTTTCTATGCAGCACAAAAGCTTTATGTCAGCACTAGATTCCATTTGCATACCAAAATCAATGCACGAAGCATTAAAAGATAAGAATTTGGTTCAGGTCATGCAAGAGGAGATAGATGCCTCGGAGAAGAATAAAACATGGGAGGTTATTGATAAACACAATGAAAAAAAGCAGTAGGGTGCAGATGAATTTATGCTCTAAAGTACAATTCTGATGGTACTCTTGAGAGATATAAGGCTTGATTAGTCGCCAAGGGTTACACTTAGACCTATGGCATTGATTATGAAGAAACTTTTGCCCTAGTTGCAAAGATGAATATCGTGAGAGCCTTATTGTCCCTTGTTGCCCATCACAACTGGATATAAATCAATTTGATGAGAATGCTTTCCTTAATGGTTAAGTAGAAGAAGAAGTTTACATGGAAATCCCGCCTGATTTTGACTCTATGGATGGAGAAAATAAAGTTTATAGGTTAAAGAAGGCCTTGTGTGGATTGGAGCAGTCTCCTCCTCGTGCTTGGTTTGAGAAGTTTACTAAGGTTATGATGACCTTAGGATACGAACAGAGTCAAGGAGACCACACACTTTTCTTTAATCACTCTTAAGATGGGAAGCTTATCGTGTTCCTTGTGTATGTTGATGACATTATTATAACAGGGGATGATATTGCGGAGAGACATGTTCTACAACCACGACTAGCCTGTGAATTTGAGATTAAAGACCTTGCGAGATTGAAATATTTCCTAGGGATAGAGGTAGCTCATTCAAAGAAAGGAATTTTTATCAGTCAGAGAAAATATGTCCTTGATCTTCTTAAAGAAGCAGAAAAACTTGGGTGTAAACCATCTAGTACTCCTATCGAGTAGAATCACAAGCTTGGTTATGAAGAGTCTAGTTGATAAAGGATAATATCAACGAGTAGTTGGGAGACTGATATATATGGCTCATAATAGACCAGACCTAGCTTATATTGTTAGTATTGTGAGTCAGTTCATGCATAATCCAAAAGAAAAACACATGTAGGAAATAGAGAGAATTATTCAGTACCTTATAGCCACTCCTAGTAAAGGATTGTTATTCCTGTGTGATGACAATCTCTCTTTAAAAATTTATACTGATGCCGATTATGCTAGATCCGTGACTGACCGTCGACCTACTACTGATTATTGTATATTCTTTTGTGGTAACTTAGTGACATGGAGGAGTAAGAAACAAGATGTGGTTGCCAGATCAAGTGCAGAGGCTAAATTTCGAGTTATGGCTCAAGGCATTTATGAATTATTGTGGTTGAAGATTATACTTGATGATCTTAAAATAAGATATAAAGGATCTATGAAGCTATTTTGTGATAATAAGTCAGCCATTTGTATAGCTCATAATCCAGTTTAACATAATCGGACTAAGAATATTGAGGTCGACCGTCATTTCATCAAAGAGAAACTAAATATAGGGTTGATCGCCACTCCATACATTTCTTCTGGGCGTCAATTAGCTGATATTCTGAGGAAGGGACTTCCCTTAAATAGATTTCAAGAGCTTACTAACAAGTTGGGAATGATAAATATCTATTCCTCAGCTTTAGGGGGAGTATTGTAAATAATGGTATTATAATTATTTATTTTTCATTCTAAAATCTTCTTTGTACATAGCCCATTAGGTCATTCAGTTTCTATAAATAGAGAGCTCTTGTTGTGAACACTCAATTTTGTCCCAAATACTTAAAAAATGACAAAAAAATAAAAAAAAAAAATAAAAAGAAAAGAAAAAAATTAAGTTATGAACACATATTTTTGTCCTTCAATAAAAAAAGAAGAAAAGAGCAATCAAATAGATGGAAAAGGGAAGGGGGACCATTTCAAAAAAAAAAAACAACTTTGAGTAGGACATGTTCCATTTCCGATATCTCCTTCATCCACCGTCCGATCGAGCTGAGATATTTTTAGCAAGATCTTGACTCATTTTCCTTCATATCAATCGGTGGATTTTTTGATTCAATGTCTATATCATTCCCAGAAAATTCAAAAGCAGAACAGTTTTCCTCAACATTTCTATAGCGAGCAGCGATTTTGTGAGGGTCATTTCTTCTAAATGAATCGTTGGATTGTCCTCAAATTCTGTCAGCGTGTTCCTCTCATGTAATACAACAATCTGAATGGACGGATATTTGAACTAAGTTCTCTGGTGTGAGATATAAATGTCGAGAGATGGCTATTCGTTTTTGAGACCACCACACTATTTCAAGTAGTTGTTTTCGGAGGGCTATTTCTCTCAATTGAACTGTTGGATCATCCTCAAATTTGGTCGGCATATTTCCCTCATATGTACTTCAATCTGACCACACCGATTTTCCAGCTAATCCCACTAGTATGAGATATGGTTGTCGAAAAATGATTGTCCACATTAAAAAAAAACAATTTTCCTACGAAGTCCCACATTACTCACTTCTCATTATTTCCTCCTCCCTTCCCTCTATATAAAGAGCCCATCCTCCTTCCTTCTAACACACACTTGGAAAGAACCAAACAAAAAAACACAAAAAAGACTATTCCAAGAGTTAAAAAAAAAACATTTGGGCTTTATATTAAAGCTTGTGTCATAGTAATATTTTGAGTAAATACCATTTTTAGTCCTCAGCAAATTTCACGATGCCTGCTTTAGTCCATAGCAAATAAAAAGGCCCATCGTGGTCCCTAAGAAATTCAAAATGGACCCATTTAGTTAAAACCGTGGTCCCTAAGAAATTCAAAATTGACCCATTTAGTTGAAATCGTGGTCCCTCACAAATTCAAAAAAGCCCTATATTAGTCCTCAAAAGGACTAAAATAGGTTCATTTTGAATTTCTTAGGGACCACGATGAGCCTTTTTATTTGCTAGGGACTAAAACGAGCATCGTGAAATTTGCTGAGGATAAAAAAAAGTATTTACTCTAATATTTTTTTAAAGATACTTGGTCTTGAGATTAAAACCAAGCTAGTGTCATAGTAAAAATTGGCTCCGTACTCTAAGTTTTGTCGTCTTTGAGTAAGTCTACTTACCTTCTCCTTTAGTTAATAATTGTCTATTTTTGTGTGCTTTTTCATGCTCTTTATTTGCTTTATTAGTTTATAATTGTCTATTTGTTATGCTCTTTATTTGTTTTTTTTAATTTATAATTGTCTGTTTTTTTGCATGCTTTTTTTTGCTCTTTATCTGTTTTATTAGAAATTTTCTTATAATTATTTATTATTTTTGTATGTTTTTGTGTTCTTTATTTGTTTTATTAAAATTCTTCTTATGTAGTTTAGAAATTTAATTAGGGATTAATTTTGCCGTGACAGCTTGTTAATCTCATAGTTTTTTGGGTCATTTTGGCTGTGACAACTTGATGACCCTAGATAGTTTTAAATTATTATTTTGTATTAATTTATTTATTTTTCATAATTAAGGATTAATTTAGCCATGACAGCTTGTTAATCTCGTAGTATTTTTTTTGGCTATTTTAGTTGTGACAACTTGATAATCCAAAGCCTTAAAATGTATTTCTTTAAAATTATTCTCAAAAATTAAAACCAACTAGTACACAAATATTTTTTAAGAACAACGTAACTTTGAATTCTTCACTGCACCTGAGGTTACGTCGGAGCGAAATTATTTCTCTTCTTCCTAAATAATCATATTTGCGTTTTAAGGGGCAAAACAAATATTTTCAAAAGCTATTAATGATTCACACAATTAATTTAAGGTAACCGTCTTTAAACGGATATGTCAGGGGTGTAGTGAGATTAAGTTTCCACCCTTCCTTGCGCATAATTAGACTCACAAACCTCTAATCTATAATTTTATAGACAAGTTTGCAATAAAAGATTTTCCAATTTTTCCAAAGTAAATAAAATTAGTGGCAACCCCAATGCTTTAATTTTTAATTTCGGCTCGTTACACTTGTATATTTGTAATATACAATCTTCACATAATACAATCCTACTTTTCAAGTTCTTTCTCTTCAATTGAATTATAACACCTGTGCAGATATGTTTTGTGAAAAAAAGAGAAAAAATTTAATATTATGTTTATGTATTCCCGAAAATACACAGCCTGTAATTTTATTTTGAATGAGAGCCATATCAATTTCACAGTACTACAGTAATATATTTTGTAAATACATAATTATCTTGAATATATTAATTATTTCTTTCTTTTTTGATTGCATAGAAAGAAAAAAAGAAACATCTTGTTAGTTCTTCAACAATTTCTGATCTCTAGTGGACCTCTCAGTAGGATTCGACTCTAGATGACATTATGAGTCTCGAACAATATTCAATTGATGATAAAGAAAAATAATTTTTGGTTCAATTCTCTACCTTAGTATTACCGAAAATATTCTCCATAAATAGATGGTATACTTGACAATAGCAACTAAAAAGTATCCAGGACGATTTACGATTGAAGGTTTTTTTTTATAAAAAAAACAAACACTATACAGTGTAATTATTGATACAATGATTGAAACTTACAGATTTGAATTGTTAATATATTGGGAAAACTTAAAAAAAATCCCTCCCGTGAAGTAAATCATTGCACCTACGGTCCAACCAATTGGGAGAGAATCAATAGATTCCTTTTCGGGAGCGATTCATCCTTACCGAACGCAGCATACAACTATCCGTTGTACTGCACTCTCCAAGTGTACTTGTTCCCCCTTCTTCCTTACCATGGCAAGTCTTTGTGAAATAACTCCGATGAGAAGAAAAAAGACCTTGGACATATCATAGTTCCTAATCTCTTTAGAAAGAAGAACTTTTGTCTCATGGTAGCCTGCTCCAGTTCCCTTACGAAACTTTCGTTATTGGGTTAGCCATACACTTCACATGTTTCTAGCAATTCACATGGCATTATCAAATTATACCAGTCTTGGATAAGAATCTACAACGCACTAGAACGCTCCTGTTGACGGTGTAAATTTTCTCATAATCACTTACTCCCCTCTCCAAAAAATTTAATCATTTACCCCATACTTAAAGTTGCTTTATCATTTATTCCCTTGACATGATTTTTCATCCAGAATTATATTAACAGTGTTAACTTTTTTATAAAATACCAAAACTAACCTTTAAGCAAAAAATGTTAGTTGATCTTCTTGATTTTCAGACTTGCGCTCACCACATGAATGAAACCATATGAGATTTGTTCAGTTCATCCAACTTGATTTTCAGATAAAGATTCATTACAATTTTCAGAGAGAGAGAGAAGCCGCTTTTAGTTTGGTGTTTTATCAGTAACACATGTTCCTTTTGAATGCACAATAGTCAACAACACATAATTCTCTTTCACAACATTCTTAAAAATTGCTTGTAAAGAATCAATTCAACCCAAAAGCTTAAACTCATGGGTGAGGACTTTTTAATGGTTTTATATATCTCAACACGCCCCCTCACACGAGAGCCCATTGGGCTTGAAGAGTTGACAATGCACAGGCCCATCTATCTGTGCAAACAAAGAAATTCCACTTGAAAGAAAGTGGTGGGGGGGGGGACGAGGATCGAACCCGGGACACGAGGCTCTGATACCATGTAAAGAACCAATTCAACCCAAAAGCTTAAGCTCATGGGTGAAGACTTTTTAATGGTTTTATATATCTCAACACACCCCCTCACACGAGAGCCCATTGAGCTTGAAGAGTTGACAATGCACAAACACATCTACCTGTGCGAACAAAGAAATTCCACTTGAAAGAAAGTGGTGGGGGGGGGGGGCGAGGATCGAACCCGGGACACGAGGCTCTGATACCATGTAAAGAACCAATTCAACCCAAAAGCTTAAGCTCATGGGTGAGGACTTTTTAATGGTTTTATATATCTCAACATTGCTGATCCATTACAACAATGAAAATAAAAAGATTAGGTTCTAAAACATATTGTATATATTGACATGTAATTTAGGACAAAGTTGAAAAAATCAAAGTTCAAAATTACATTCAAATGAAAATGGGGACTTTGAGATGGACTTGTGTTGAATCTGAGCTTCACAGGATTATTCCATGCTCATCTTTTTTTATCTTCTTTTTCTTTCTTTCTATCAAACTTAGTTATTAATGGAGTTGGGTACCCATTACTCTTTAGACTCTATAGTTTGCTCTTTTTGGACTCTGTTTTTTCTTTGTGGTAGCTTAGCTGTAAATAAGAACTGTTTTACTTTTGTCTTTCATTTTGATAGAGGTAGCTCTTGCGAAAAGGGCTTTCAGATCTCCAACAAAAGACTATGACAAAGTGAAGAAGATCAACTAATGCTTTTTTTAAAGGCTAGTTTTGGTATTACATAAAAAAATTAACGCTGATAACTATATTTTGGATGGAAAATCAAGTCGGGAGGTAAATGATAAAATAACTCTAAATAAAGGGATAAATGATTAAATTTTTTGAAAGAGAGGTAAATGATTATGAAGAAACTTTTAGAGTTTTTTTTTTTTGAAGTTTTCCCTAATATATTTGCAAGACAACAAAACTTCTTTTTCCCGCTATTTCCGTCGTTCCACAGCCTTCATAACTTTGTTATCGTGAGAATTCAAAACAAGCAAATTAATAAGTTTCTTGTGGTAAGTCCCATTAGTGATCGAGGTGACACCCACATTATGTTTCCACAGAACCTCGACTTTGAAACACTTTTAATACTTTGAAATGTATGCATATATGTAAAAGGAGACAAATGTCGTTACAAAAAGCCTGAAAGACCTTGTAACCTTCAACCCTCAAAAACTGACATATATAGGTAAAGAAAATATAATATTTACAAACTTTTACAAACTATACTATACACTTGAGAAGTACACTTTTAAGTCTGTGTACTCATTGGAATTTTATAAGAATTTGTAAAAAGAAAATTATAAATATAACTCTGTTTATAAGTAAATCATATCCAATAAGTCCCACTAGTGAGATGAGACTGATCACCACATTTGTCTCCACAAAACCACCACTCTGTAGCAATTTTGTTGCTTCGAAATGTGTACGTATCTATGAAGCACCGACATCTCAAAAATTTTGACGTGTCGTGTCCGACACTTCTCGATTCTCTCCGACACTCCGACATCCCCCGACACTCTAACACGTGTTATAGAAATTCAAAAAAAAAAAAGTTCAAAGGTTACGTTACGTTGAGTTTTTAGTTCCAACTATTAGATTCGTTAGATTACGATTATCATTTTATTGAGTTTAATATAAATATTAGGGATATCTTATGTTTCTTTGCAAAATTCATGAATATTAAAGGTTTAGTTTCATTTTTTTGTTAAATTATTGAATATTAAATATAATATACATTACACAAATTTAAAATATTAGTTAATATCAAAATGTGTCCTAACGTGTCAAAATTTAACACTTTTTAGAATTAACGCGTTGAAGTGTCGTGTCGTATCGTGTCACGTGTTCCGCGTCGGTATCGGTACTACATAGCTGCATACATGCATATCACAAAAAGATATAAAATAACAACTGCCTTACAAAGCATTTTGCATGACTTTGCAAGCGAGACATATTAGAAACGAAGTTAGTGAGTCTCATCAAGTTACATTAGTGAGACTGATGAGACCCGCATTATTTATCTCTACATATACAGTCGTATCTCTAACAATTTTAATACTAATAAATATGGCCATCAGTAAATAGAAGATGCACAATGATGACTACTATTGTAGCCTATGCATCACTTTGCAACTCACACAACTCAGTATTTGACAAAATTAGTGAGCTAGTGAGATTAGATTAACCTCATTTGTCTCCATAGAACCATAGCGTATTGGCTATGTGATGATTGAGCTTTTGACACTATGACATTCCTTTTGTCACTATATATGTATTCAACGTGTCTTTTTGTCTTTAACATTGGTTTTCTTAATGCTTTTCATTGAATAATGACACATTTAACCACACATAAAAAAGAGTGCATATAAATGAATTCAAAAAAAGTAAATAAAATGGATACAGACATTAGTGTTTCAAAGCTGCATTTTTGTAACCTAGACAGCTTAAAAAAAAAAAATGAGTCTTATCCATTAAAGATGGAACATGCTCAAAATATCATCTATATTTGACATTGGATTAATATTACGTAATTATTTTGCAGAAAAAGAAAAACTATGAAATTAATCACATATATGTCATTATGTATACAAAAAATCACATATATGTCATTGAAAATATATAGTGTACTTACTTAATCCTAGAAACAAAGGAGCTTAGGCACTCATATAATTGAAGAATAACCCATGAAAAGAAGGAAATATAGGACAACAAGAGAAAAATCAAATATATATTGAAGATATATAGAACTACAATAACTATGTTAAATCCCCTTCAGAGTTGCTTTCGAATCCCAAGGGTTGCTTGATGCTTCTTCTTTTCTTGATCAATGATTTATGCTCGTGGAGAAACCATAATCTTCATGATTTATTGTTATGTGTTTAAAGTGAGTCTTCTCTCGTCCAATTTGTTTGAATGTAAACTTTATTTCTTATCGATCCCTTTTATATTAACTTAATCAGACAAATGCTATATTTAAGTGTCGCATTTAATTATTTTTCTTTTAATATTTAACAAAAACATAATAAGTCCTACCATATTTGAGGATATTGTTAAAAAATAATATAAACCATTAAAAAACCTTCAATCAATAATTTAAATTTTTGGGTTAAATTAATTATTTATATTGTATCAGAGCTTTAGAGATGGCCACCACAAGATCACAAGTTCAATCCTCACCGCTCTTATTTTTTAATGAAATTAAGTAAAAACATAATGTAAACTAAAATTTGTCCTATACAATATCCACGCTTTTAAATTTTAAAAAAATTTATGTGAAAAAATATGTAAAAGATTAATATAAATCTTTAAAAAAAATTCACCCAACAAACTTTTAAGTTGAATTAGTTATTTACAGACATCATGTTTCATGTGCTATGTGGAAAAATAAAATTGACAATATATAGTTATTAATATCATATTTCTCGGTAAAAAAAAAAACGAATCCACATATTTCTCATTTGATGAACTGTCCAAAGCGCGTGCGTAAATGGAGCGATAGACGACGCGTTTGAGATGTTGCTTCTCTTACTGCAGAATCTTTGTTTTGTATGACCACACGAGTGCAGAACGGGCATCGATGATCACGATACTGCAAACCCAACGATTCACTTACATCCTCCCAGTACTATTATTTTTTTTTATACACCGGAAGCTTGGTGCGGATATAAAAGTAAGGTTTTAATTTTTTTTAAATAATATTAAAAAGAATCGAACATAATTTATATTCTCTTTAAGCTAATTAAACTATCATAACTTGATACATATTTTTCCCGTTATTATTAAAACCAGAATAATGTTTACTGTGCAACCCGAACGCTCAGATCAATCCTTACAACAGGACTCTAACTAATGGCAGATTGGCAGGTCTAGAATATTTTTTATAACGAGAGATAAAACTAAAATATTAAAATTATAAGTATCATGAAAATTAATGATAAATGTTAATTATTAAAAATATTTTTAAGAGGGACTAATTATTAATATTAATATTGTTAAAAATATTATTTTATATAAATTACAATATAAAAATCAAAGCTTAATAAGTGATTAGACAAAAATATTTTTATTATTTTATATAAAATTTAAATTAAAAAACTCTCAATATCTCCTCCAATCATATTCATTTTATATCTCTTTCTTTTACTTAAAAAACACAATTCTCCCCCGATGGTAGCTTAGTTAGCGCCAGAGAATCGAACAAGTGGAGCTGAGAACATGTGTTTGATTCTTCCAGTATTGTCTTTTAGAGAAATTTAAAGTCTTAATTTCGGGATCCGTCCCGAATCGGACTAATCGTGAAGTGATGAATCAATTAGAATATTTTTAAAATGAAAAAAAAAACACACACTCACACACAATTCTATATCCTTTAAAAGGACAAACAACAATCTCAAAAATTAAATTATTTAAATTTTGATTTTGCATTGTATGAGTATTAAATGATAAACAACTCAAGAATAATATAAACTTTTAAATATTTTAATCTACTAAACTATTTTATTATGCACAATATAAATTAAATTATTTCATTCATAAATATCACATTTTTTTTAATTTTTTTCATTGATTATCAAAGAATTAGTATAACATATTTTATCTATATATTGTAATCTGACTATGAAAGCTGCAAAAACATAAAATTAAAATGGGAGGATAAATTAATATTATATCAAATTTATTATATCTTCGAACCTTTTGTTCAGCGTATCATTAAAAGAATCAAAGATGAAAAAAATAAAATAATTAATTAATTAACAAAAGTGAATAACATCGAAATAACTAATCCAATGCATCTAACTAATGTTTATTGAATGAAAAAATATAATATATAATTTGTTTTTAGGGTTTGTTTTTCTCATATAGGAGAAAACAAAAAAAAAGCATGCTACTGTTTTTTTTTTTTATTTCTTAAATAGATAGGTCTCATTCTTGCTATATCAATGACATGAGATTAGAAATTTCTTATAATATGAGACTTCTTTTTTCCTTTATTTTTACTTCTTTAAACATTACATTATTAATGTATTAATTTCTTATTACATTTCTCTCACTAAAATAATTTGTAAATTTTTTCTATTTCAACCCGCTGAACGTATTTTTTACAATGTTTTAAAACCCTATTTCTCCCTGAGTCAACCCCTCCGGGTCACTGACCTCCTCTCTCTGAGAGTTGGGGTCAGCAGTTAGATCTTACATACATGTTGATCCCTTTGACCCCCGAAACTCCCGGTTGAACCCGTGACTTTCAGGTCAGAGGAATGGGTCATCGAATTTTTTTTTTTTTTAAATTTACACACAAAAAGTTGTTGTTAGATACGTAACAAAAAAACAAAAAAACTCACCACTCTAGAAATAGATTTGAAATTTTAATTGTTCCTCATTTTCTTTCGATCCTCTCTCCGAGACCCAGATCTAGTCTTCCTAATCTGATTCGTGCCGCCTCTCCTCCACCGTTATCTCTTGGGTAAGGGATTTTTTTTCATATGATGTTGTAGGTGCGTGAGAAGAACAATAAAAGCCCAAATTTGGAAGGATATTCTGACAACCAAGTTGTGTTACTACCAAGTGACTACCAATCAATCTTACCGTTAGATCGATTATATGGATCCAACGGTTATATTTATTTCCATCTTTGTATGGTCATGATTCCCCAAATTTAATACTTTATATTTATTTTCACCTTTGTATGGTTATGATTTTTCATATTTAATGCTTTCACTTTGAATATGGGGAATTATGACCATACAAAGATGGAAATAAATATAACCGTTGGATCAACATAATCGATCTAACGGTGAGATTGATTGGTAGTCACTTGGTAGTAACACAACTTGGTTGTCACAATATCCTTCCCCAACTTTAATAGTTTGATACTTTGATTTGTAATATTGATTTGTGGATGTAATTGGTTGAATTATGTTAAGTATATTTTGAATCTTTGATGATTGGTGGTTTGATTTTTTTAAATTTTTTATATAGGATATATATTTAATTTTTTTTAATATATAAAACTGAGTCAGAGAAATAACCCCGAGACCCCCGGTTGAATCAATAACCCCTCACCTCGGTCGAGTCAACGGCGGAACCGAATTTTTAAACATTCATTTTTTTATAACACGGGAGTATATATTCTTTTATTAAAAATAAAAAAGATAAAATATATGTGTCAATAATTATAAAAGATAGATAAAATGAAAATTTTGATTTTATTATTTTTTTTATCAAATTTATTAAAAAATATATCAAGTCTTCCATACTAGAAGAGTAGTGGAGATACCATATGAGGAGGAGTATAAGTATCGTAATTTTTGGACTCGCACCCGAACTCTAAATTAGTTCCATAGGCGGCTGAAAGAGTCAAATCCATGAAGATACAAAGAATTTTAATTCGCCTTAAAAAAATAATTATGATAAGTTAAAAAAAAAAAAAAGTAGTGGAGATATTTTGCTGTATGTGGTGTGATCGTGTCGTCGTGTGAGTGTGTTGAGCGTGAGTCGCTCTTGAGTCTTGGCTTGCACTTTCTCTCTCATACGTCCCTTTCAGTCATAAATTAAGGAGAGAAAAAAAAAGAAAAAAGAAAAAAAGTAAACCGCTACGGAAACACACACTCTGACCCTCCCTTAGAGCGCGAAGAAGCATTATTTTTGCCGTTACGCTTCTCTCTCTCTCTCTCATCTTCACCATCCATGTCTCTCTCTACTACCATTTCTTCTTCTTCTTCTTCAACATCTTCTTCTTAATCACAATTTTTGTGTCACTGATCATGGCAGTCACATTCCATGGCTTCTCCATAAGGCATCTATATATCTTTTTATCTTTTTCTTTTTTCATTTTTTGTTTGTAATTTTTGTTCACTGCTATGACTGTGACTGTAACTAACTGTGCCTCTTTCTGTGGTTTTGATTCGGTGCTGCAGGGACTACACGTCTAAGATGAGGTCCGTCGACGTCTTCAAATGCTGGCCATTCCCCACCGCCGAGCTAAGCCGCGAGGATGCGGAGTCCTGGCTGCCTCCGATGATCGTTACGAAGTCTCGATGGTGGTCCGACGAGCTCGCCGAGCTGAGATCCAGACATGGCGGCGGCGGAGAAGAGCTGGAGAATCCCCCGGAGGAGGAAGTGGTTTCTCGAACCGACGACGGGAGCGAATCGGCGAAATCGGATAGGTCGGTTGTTGGTTTGGACGGAGCGGAGGAGGAGGAGAAGTTGGAGATGGTTTGTCCGGTTTGCCGCGATTTCAACGCTGCGACGCTGACGGCGGTGAACGCTCACATCGATGGCTGCCTCGCGCAAACGATGAAGGAGAAGCGGCTGCAGATGAGGAGGTCGAAATCGAAGGCGCCGAAGAGGAAGCGCTCCATCGCAGAGATTTTCGATTTGGAGGACGATGAGGAGGAGACGAAGCAGCAACAGCAGCAGCCGCAGATCGAGACCTCGCTGAACTTCTGGCCGTTTAGCGAGGACGCCGATGAGATTTCCATTACTGTAACGAAGTTCCGGCAGCTCTCGCGGCGGCTGGAAGCGCTGAGATCCAATGGCGTAGGCGGCGGAATTTTGCGTAAATCGGCAAAATCGGACGAAGGAAATTCAAATTCTGCGGAGGAAGAGGAGAAATTGGAGATGGTTTGTCCCGTGTGTAGGGTTTTCAACGCGGAGACTGTGACAGCTGTGAATGCGCACATCGACGGTTGCCTTGCGCAAGCGATGAGAGCAGAGCGGTGGCAGATGAAGAGGCTGAGTTCGAATCCCAAGCCCAAAGCGCCGAAGAAGCGGTCGATTGAGGAGATTCTCACGGTGGCGCCTCAAATAGACTCTGCCGGCGGCGGCCATCTCGCTGTGGAGGTTGAGGACAAAGATGATGTGATTGGAGAAGAATTGGAGAATTCTGGTTGCGGTGGTGCCACAATCAATAGCAAGAAGAGTACGAACAAAAACGTGAAGAAAAAGAAAAAGATGAAGAAGGTTATGAAGAAGAAAAGCAAGGTGAGGAAGCGTGGTGTTGTACCTCTGAACAATGAGAGCAAGAAGATGAAGAAAAAGAAGAACAAGAAGAAAAAGAAGAATTCGTTCAACAATGAGTTCACTGCAAAGGAGGTATGTTGTTATGTATGGGGTTTACATATCATAAAATATAAGTTAATCTTTCATGGATGCATGTGCTAGTTCCATAATTGCAGCTAATTCATGGCAACTAAGGATATATTTGATAAGTTTTAAGCCATAAAATATTACTCAATATTGTAGTTTCTGCATTGTTGTAGTTGATTATTGCATGCGATAATAGGTTTGCTAATTCTATGTGTTACTTTTCTGCATAAAATTGCTGCTGAAAAAGCTGTTTAGAGAGACAGCATGACATTTGTGATTGTTTAAGTGAGTGGTTTTGAGTTTGGTACTTGTGTGAAACACGTTGCGTCTAAGAGTTTGGAAAAAAGAGTGTAAAAATATTGAACATATAAGGGCCTATTCAGGGATGCGTAATGCGCTGCAAGAATGTTGATCCATGTGTAACGTGTTTAGTTAGTACAGGTATCTTAGCTAGAAGTGCCACTCATGGGTTCGGACTTAGGAGGTGGAAGAGCTGAGCCTAATGATGAGGGGTTGCTTCTGCCTCGTCACTATTCGCGAATAATTATTTGGGGGTAATTATCATATGGGCCATGGGTAGCTAGATGAATGTCTTCTCATCTATGAGGTAGTTTTTCTGACAGGTTTACATACAGCTTACAGCTGGATAAGATTTGGGTAGAGGGATAAGTGTGAATTTTGAAGGTTCATAATTTGGAAGATCGTTTATTGGGTCTGTTAGGGAACACTGAAAAGTTAACATAGTGATGTGGTTCAGGGAAATTTTTGTTATGCAATGCGAGATGGACACCGCGGAAGAAAATTTATTCTCCGTCGGAGTAATAAAGATCTTCATCGCATGGGCGTTGTCCTATGCTATGAAGTGTTTTATTTTATGCAGCAATTGTCATGACTCGTGAATAAAGTCTGGGTGGGTGGCCATCTCTTCTATATCCTAGATGTAATGATTTTGGTGTCGTGGGTGAGAACGTGAATGCGAGACTCGTCTGGTTTCATACTGAAGGGGTTGTGTTGGTCTATGGGGAGAGTTGCTCCTGTATATGTCGGTCAAAAGCCAAGTGGCTTTTGCTTGTAGTTTGTGCTTTTTTCCTAGCGTTATATTTTTTTAAATAATAATATTTGCATATCATTTTTATTACACCTTTTTATATTATTTTTAATAATAAATTAGGAAAAATATATATTTCAATATCCACTCTTTATCCATATTTTTTAAATAGAAAAAAGTATATAAGTGGTGTATAAAATTTGGCGTGTAAATAAACAACACTTAATTTTTAGATACAATCAAATCAATAAGTGGCTAACAGATCACAACCTAGGAGATGAATAAATCTTTGGTGCTACTGCTGTATCTAGATTCAGTGCATTTTATTAATATTACATATCAGAGAAGACAGAAAAAAATTGATAGAAAAAAAAAAATTTGACATGTAATTTTTTTATTGATGGAATACACTGAATTTTTGATATAATAATAGTACTAAAAATTTATTCATAAAAGAGTATATAGTGCTACGGAAAAGATAAGCCTGAAAGTAGTATCAATATATGCTAGTGCTTGCTGATATTTGAAAGTGGAAGTTGTCAAATATTAACTTTAGGGAGCTGGCCATGAAGGGGGGAACAATGCTGATATAAGGTGATCTTGGTTGGGGCTAACTTTTTCCCTAGACTAGATATGTCCTCGAAAACCAACTGATCACATTAATTGATTAAAATTTCAAAGTTGGACTTGACTGGCATCGATGTTAGGAAGAATGACGTCTGTAATGTTGTCTAGACTGTTTTAAATCTAAACGTTTCAAGACTAATTTTAGTTATAGCTTTTCACACAGCATCGTCTTCTGACTCTGATTCTTATCGTAATGTTTTACTTTCCATGCCTATTAATAAGTTTTTACTGATGAAGATATGGAGGGAACTTTATAGAACTCAGAGTTTCGAACAGCATGAGAAAATGTAATGCAGTTTTTTTATATTAATTTTAGTGTTCACTGCATAGAGGCCTCAACTTTTTTAAATAAAAGTGTAAGCATCATAATTCATGCATTTGCTTGCCCTAATGACCCCTTCTCTTTAGTAAAAATTTTAGTACTTCTGAATCTCCCAGTAATTTTTTAAGGAATTTCACTGATTAGTTTTTTCCTTAGAAATATATGCTTTAATATTATTTTTTTTAAATCTCCTTTTCCCTTAGAAATAGATGCTTTAGAGTTACTTTTTTTTTTTTTTTTTCATTTTAAAGGATTCATTCATTCTTGAAATTTATTTCTGAAAAACTAAGATATACATGGTAAAGATATACGTGGTAAAAATATACATTTAATAACACAGTTGGCAATTGAGGTTCCAAAGGTTTGTTTGGGTCAAGGATTCAAACCTTGCTTAAAGTAAATTTTTGAAAAATCTTTTGGAGTTGAAGGACATGTCTCTTTTCTGGAATGAAAGATTAGCCTCATCCTTCTTCCGGTGGTAAAACTCAATGCATGCACCCACTATTCCAATAAGGGAGCAGCCTTCGGTGACCGGAGGAGGTTGAATGAAGATATCTCCAGATTTAAATAAAAAATAAAAAATAAATACACATTCAATAATCATTATTTCATTCGGTCATTAAAATTAGATAATTTTAACAACTATAATAATTTTTATCATAATTGTATAACTGTATTTTGATACATGTCAGTGTTTTTAGCTCACATAACTACACCTATAAACATGAAACAATTGATAAGACTATTGTTCTAAAATTTTACGTGCCTTTTACTAGTATATTGAAGAACTTCATATAATATTTCTTTCAAACAGAAAGTTTCTCTTTATGATTCGTCAAAGTGATTATTTTGTAACAGATCAATAGGGTTATTCAGTTACTACAAATTTTTGTTATTACTATAAAATGTTGAAAATCAAAGGAAAAAAAATTGTTGTTAGGATTATATGCTGCTGAACTGTATAACTGTAATATTCATAATTACTTCAAGCATAAGCTTAATTTCATTTACAACTTGACGTTTTCGACCTAATATTTATAATGAATTGAATAACCTCATATTACTTTCTTTAATTAAATATAGCATTTTTAGGTATATGTAGTTTATATTGATAATTAAATGTTAATATTTTTGCTTAAATATTATAGATAAGACTTTGAAATAAAGGTCTCACAACATTTACATTTTTTTATTTTATTTTGGTAGTCGTTACATATACAATTTAATTATAGACTAAGTATGTAATCTTATATTTATATCAATGAATTTAATTTTTATACGCAGTCAGTGAAAAATATTTACGCTATGATTTTGGTGTTGTTAAATTATTATTATTATTTTATAATATCACATATTCACAATTACTAGCTAGTTAGGAAGTTGAACTTTTATAATGATGTGTTAACACATCTTTGAATAAAAGACATTACCCTGATGAATGTGTATCGCATTTAAACTATAGATGTTATACCTAAAATCATTTTCAGGGATATGGAGTCTAATATCTTTTTTCCTATGTCAATGACGATAAATGCGCACGTTGCACATAATGAATATTCATTTCTTTTATGGGTTTTGTATCTCTTCAGTAGCCGTAGAGCAGATATAACGGGGCTCATTATATTTATTTATTTTTTAAATTCAAAATTCGGCTAAGTGTGTCACATGAGGAGAATACTTCTCGGGTAAATGCAGAAGTATTTTTCCTTTCTTTTATATATATATATATATATATATATATATATATATATATATATATATATATAATCACGTATCCCATGCATAGGTATTTAAAATTTAAGATAAATTGATTAAGTATATATTATAAGAAAAATATTCAGAAAAATTAAAATTATAAGAAATGTATCCATAATTAATTCAAGTAGAATTAAAAAATATAGATTAAAAATAGAAGTTTAAAATTATTAAAAGTTCGTGCATAATCAATTTAAAAGAAATCGAATTTAAAATTTAAATGAAGAAAAGTTAATTTGAATGACAAATATCATTCTTTAACGTAGAGTAGACAAAAAGATTAAGCCACTTTTAAGATAATGTACTCTAATTTATCATATAGGATGGAAGTAGCTCAGATTTAGGGAGAAAGAACAAAGTTTAATATAAAAGGAAAGTGAAAAGAATTAATTTGAGAGGACAAGCAGCTGAGGTTTGGAGAGAAAAGGAAAATTTTAACAGTGTAGTAAAAAAATTGAAAGTAGTTATTTTAAAGAGAGTATAGACAGTTAATATTTGATAAGAAAGAAAAAAACCTTCACGTAAAAATAAAAATGTGAAAATAATTGACAGTTTGAGAGTTTTCAAAAAACTAAAAAAAAGGTGTTAAATAACACGGAAGCCACGTGTTTTAAGGAGGAAAAGAGTATAATAAGAAATTATATATCTATGTATCTGTTTGATTTTTTTTTTCTTCTTAAAATTGTTTTATAAAAAAGTTAATGAAATAAATATTTTCTGTTATTTTTTATTTTAAAAGTTAAAAACTAAAACACAAAACAAAACAACTCAGACATGTTCGTTAAATTTTATTTTAAAAATAAAAACAGTTACAATTTTTAAATTTTTTTACAAAATAAATCTTATTAAACAGATTTTTTATTTTTTTTTCTAAAAATAAAAAAAACTGTTTTCCGAAACAGAATTCAAACAAGCTATGTTATTATCAAGAGTGGGGATTCTATTTTACTATGCTGTGGTGGGCTGAGTTAAAAAGAAGTTTATCTTATATATCATTAAGAATTTAATTTTGTTGTACTGTTAGTGTAACAATTGCATCTCATTGTCATCTCAACTGTTAACATAGTCAAACTCATCAAATAATGTAACACATAATTGTTTATGAGTGTGAAAAAAAAAATTAGGCAGAAGACATCAAAACTGAACTCAATGCTCTACTATACTTAAAGTAAAAAGTATTGACTATAATTACCAAAAAAAGAAATAAAAAAATTGACTCTCTTTCTTTTAAGAGGGAAATGCAAGCAATTATGATCACTAATGTTGCTTTACAAAAATATCAGCATGGCATAGTTGAGCTTATTGATTATAGCTTGGTAAAAGATTTTGGCACTTATAATTTGTTTTTAATATTTATGTAAACTTGAAGTAAATAGTAAAAGTAAGGGAATTATTCAGTTAAGTTAGGCATCTATGCTTTTACAATATATAGAAAGGGGATTACTTCTATCATGTAGTAAGAGATAAGTTTTTTCATGTTTAGAGACAAATAAAGTGGGATTCACCAATTTAAAAAAAATAAGTAAAAAGAGAGGTACATTTTTCGATGTGAATGCAACATAAAAGATCAATTTCATGCAACATGAGAATATGATTTCCCATATAGAAATAGGTTATTCTTTAAAGTCTTTACCTATACTGAATTTATTTTCCTCTTCTGAAAGTAAAAATTAAAAAGGCTAATGCCAAGAATTTTGCTCTGATATCTTAAAAGAATTTATTTGCGCCAACTCTGAAGATTACATCCATTGCACCAGTTACTTATAACCACTGAAGTAGATATTGAAAATTTGAGTGCATTATTATCGTCTATTATTTATAATACGGTCCATAACTGGAGTAGAAGATAAACTTTGAAAATTGCATTTATGTGAAACAGATAATTTGTAAGAGTGTTACATTGATTTAATTATGCATGCCTCAAAAAAGAGTTCCCTTCAAATCTTCTTGTCAGCCATACCGTTTCTTTTGTTACAAGCTCAAGGGAAGAAAAGAAGAGAGAACCAAAATTGGGGGATTGGGGAGGGGGGCTTGAAGAAAAGAATACATCACTTGTTATCACGATACTTTTTGAGTATTATTCTTAATCTTAACCTTGCTAGGCTTAATTAAGTTGGTTAACTTTGTATGTCCCAGGGAGATGCTTATAAGCGCAAGGTGCAAAATCCAGCAAATAATTTCAGAAAGCTAGAAGATACTATGGGGAATAAAACAGTTAAACTTGATGACATTGATGCTTCTTCTGCCCATGAAAAGAAATTGGGTTTAAAGATCTTATCAGAAGAAAAGAGGGAAAAAGTAAAAGCCTGTGACTCAGTTGGAAAGCAACAAAAAGCAGTGTCTCCAATTCGTGGCATTCTTAAGAATCACAAACATATTTCTGAAAGTACTTCAAGTGGTTGTAATATTCAAGATGGTACTGAAGAAAACGATTGTGATGTTCAAGTGCCAAAATCAGACAGGCATGTGAGATTTTCTGCTTTAGATTACGAACTTGGTCCGAAAAAGACAAACTCATTTGATGAAACCGTGTTCAAGTTATCTTCAAATGCGTTGGCTGCTTCATTTGGAAAGGAGCAGTCCTCTGGAAGTGATGAAGGAACTGCAAATTTGGAGGTAAACAGAAATGATGACAGCATTGTCATTGACATTGACAAGAGAAAGGAGGTTTGTCCAATAGTTGAAAGTAAACAGTTTGCTAATGCTCTGAGAGAAGTTGCGGTACAAAATTTCTTGAAGCCGAGCACCAATCAAGATAAATCAAAGCACGTAGTAGAGAAATCTGAATCATCATCCAATTTTTCATTTTGTGATAATAATTTACATTGGTTTGATAGAGGAAACACAACTACACTGCATTGTTCTCCATATACTGACGTTTCTAGACCTCTTTCTGCATTTCAAACGGGGCAGTTTTCTGGTATAAAAACACAAGTGTGTAAATCCGATGCTTTTAGCTCCACAGGGAAGTTCATTGATCATTTGGAGGATCCAATTTTCCAGTCTGCCGCTATGAACTCAAATGCAAATACAAGGACATTTTTGGAGCCTTCATCGTCTTATTCTGCGTCATATAACCAAGGAAATGAGAGACCTGAATTTCCATTGCATACTTATGCAGACAATGTTAATAATGGCCAAGATTTGGGAGGCAGACCGTGGTCTCACATGTTTTCTGCTGATGTGATTGATAATTCGTTTCTTTTGCCTGACTGGGGGAAAAGAAGTGTAAGAAATAATTGCATGGAGCAGAACTTTTTTGGTTTGCCACTCAATTCTCATGGTGAACTAATCAACTTCAGTTCAAGTGGACAAGTTGGGATGAACCAGCCAGAGACATCATGTATATTAAGAGATTCTTTAAGTGGCTTACCTGTGAATAATACTCTCCATCAAAGTAGCCAGGCCCAGGAATATTTAAGCAGTGGTGAGAGGCATGTTGTTGAGAAGACACTTCAATATCGGGTAAATCCATTTCCGCATTATCCAGCAAGGTTAGGTGTTACTGAGTTACATGGAAGGGAGAGAGCAGATATCTACCAGCATAATTCTGATAGGTGTTCCAATCACTATGTCCAGCAGCCTGATTCAGAATTGAACCTTATGAGAAACCCTTTCATTGAACAGAATCAACGTGACAAGGTGCCAAACCACAAGGTAAATGGAATGGTTTCTCCAAAAGAAAGTTCAGGTCCTATTTCACCAAGTTCCAGCCAACCAACAATGAGGTTGATGGGTAAAGATGTTCCAATTGGTAGAAGCAGCAAAGAGAAGCAACAATTTGCGAGAGGAGATCTTTGGGCCGATGAGGAATCCAGAAGAAGGCATTATTCTGAAGATGCTGCTAAAGAGAATTCTTTATCGGGAAGATGCTGTAAGAATGATTGGATATCTGGTTCACAATTACAGATGTCAACCGAACATGGGTTACAATCAGTGAAAATTCAAAGCAATCAGGCTTTCCAAAGTACCTTATTGATGAAAGGTCCAAACTCCGCATTTCTTAATCAACAAAGGAATCATGTATCCCAAAATGGATACCTTGGCGTCAGCAGAATTGCTAGTTCTAATTTGCACCATATTACCCATGCACCTACTTCATGTGCATTATATAATAGGGCACCTGACGACTTGCCTGTGCAGTTTATATCTGGAGCTAAACCTCAAGGACTCAGCCTTCAGTCACAGGAACTACCTACTCCTTGCAATTTTAGTCAGCCTACCTCTTCAATCAATGGTGAGCTGAATGACAGGAAGAAGCACCATCATGCTACGAATTCAGCCTTCGGATTTCCTTTCTTGCACCCAGTTGTTGAAGAACAGGCCAAAGCATCTTGCTTTAAGAGGTCCTATGGGAGTTTACCACCATGCTTGTTAGGCTCAACACATGCAAGGCTGCCAGGGACCTCTTCTACCCAAAGCTTTCCTCAAAATACATGGGGAAATAATTTTATTGCACCATCTGTGAATCATTCAGCAGATTTTCTGAATTCTTGTAATTCTGTGACTTCTCACTGTCCCAGGAAGGCCCTTTTTTGCCCTGCGTCAATTGTTCAACCTCCACATGTGTCAGTTACACCCATTACCAAATCACCCTCTGCCATAAACAGTGGTTGTAGAAACGTAATTAAGGTCACTGACAAAGTGAAGTTAGATGATATGACTACCAAAGACAATCATCCATGCAGAAATTCCAGGAAGAGACCCGCATCTAATCTTGTTGATCTTACTAAACCGAACAAGTTACCTAATATATAAGTGCAGGAAAACTTAAGTCGCATGACGGGGTTGACTCGAGAAAACTCAAGTACAGATTTGCAGCGAAACACAAGATCAGTTGAACTTGATATCCAAGTAGGTGCAAGAAGTATATGTTGTCAGAATGAGGCTTAGAATCTAAATCCTAGAAATTATCTTGGGTTTGATTCTTTTGACCTGGATAGGGTGGTAATATCAGGTCCTGTCAAACTTAGTCCAGGTGCTAAGCACATACTAAAACCCTCTCAGAATATTGATCAGGATAACCCAAGACCAATCCATTCTGCCATTCCCATTGCTGCGACTACTGACCAGTAGGGATCTAGAAATTCAGAGAAAATTGACAAAAAATATACAGATATTAGGTGTGACTTTATATGATGTCAGTTTTTGCCTTAATAGTGTATCCACTCATGAACATAACAGAATTGTCCATGTATCATTATTAGCAGGTTGCTGAAACAGGTGGAAATTTGATATAATTCCTTCTAACCTGATAATCTAGCTCTACATTTTGAAGTTTTATGCCCACTTCAGAATTTGTCGACAAAAATGTTGATCGCTGATAGAGTCAGGTATTCTCCACTTCACAGTAAGGGAATAGTTCATTCCCTCCCACAAATATTGCTAATTACTTTCAATGAAATCTGAATTTGAGGTTTTACTTATCAACTAATTAACCATTGTGTTTCCTTGAAAGCTTGAGTGACATGATCCTGGGGTTATGCTCTGCTATTATTTGAAACCTTTGCGCCTTAAAAAATTCAAAACAATAGAAATTTGAAAAGGTTAAGGTATAATTTTATTTTAGAGTAAACACCATTTTTAGTCCCTGTCAATATCTACGAAGTCCTTTTTAGTCCCTGGCAATAAAAAAGGACCAAATTGGTCCCTGAAATTACAAAAAAGGGTCATGTTAGTCCTTATGTCAACTCCCAAATATGTAGAGTGGCCCTTTTCTTGTACTTTCAGGGACCAATTTGGTCCTTTTTTATTGTCAGGGACTGAAAAGTACTTCGTAGATATTGCCAGGGACTAAAAAGGGTGTTTACTCTTTATTTTAATTAATTAGAAATGTTTACACGGTGATTGTCTAATATTTTATCGTAATTTTCAGTGGCATCAATGCCTAGATTCATGCTTCACAAGTTGTAAAGAATCACTTTTACCCAAAATCTTAAGTTGTTGGGTGAGGGTCTTTTTAATTATTTATATTATTCTCTAACACACCCCCTCACACAAGAGCCCTTTGGGCTTGAAGTGTGAATATTGCACAGGCCCAATGTTTTTGGTTTAACCTTGTGCTTTTTTTTAATTCCACTTGAAAGTGGGGGCGGTGAGGATCGAACTCGTGACCTTGTGGTCACTGAAGCTCTGATACCATGTAAAGAATCACTTCAACCCAAAACCTTAAGGTGTTGGGTGAGTGCATTTTTAATGATTTATATTATTCTCTAACACAAGTATATAGTCACCATGAGCCCGCGACTCTTTTTTTTATCAACATTACAGTTACATTGTTTAATGATGTTGGGTATGACTCATACTTCGCATGCTGATGAGGGCCCTTGTTGTCGAGGTCAGCAGAAAGGCTGGGTACTGTTGTGGGCCTTTGGCTTATTGTAATTTTTCCTTTTCTTAGTAGTTTGGGCTTGGGCCCATGAATAGCTGTTGTTAAGGTTTTTCTAATCCTATTTATATTCTCCTTGTAAACTGAGTGACTTGTAACGAGTGACGGTGAGGTAAATATAGTACAGACAAGTTGGACGTAGCCTACATTGGGTGAACCAAGGTAAATCACTATGTCAAAACCCTCTCTTCCTTTTCTCTTTTATTTTTCGATTTGTGTCTAATTGTTGATTTCCAACATTTTGGTATCAAGAGCTTTAGTTTTGCAATCGGGGTTCTTGTGACAAATTGGGGTTTCGCGATTTGGGGTTTTTCCTTGGTAAGAGAAAACTATGAAATTGGTTTGGAGAGGATGTCAACTGGCCAATCACGGATCAAGGTTGAAAAGTTTGGAGGAAAGGGGTTCGAGTTATGGAAGCTGAAGATGGAGGCTTTGCTCGTAAACAGAGACGTGTGGTACGTGATCGAAGATGATAAACCATCGCTACCAACGAAAATTGTCGGTGATGGAACGTCATAGGAAGGCGAGTCAAAGGAGTTGAAGGCGTGAACTAGAGACGATCAAAAGGCGCGAAGCCTGATCTGGTTATGCCTGGCAGATAACGTTCCAGTGAACACAACTTTTGAGAAGACTGCAAAGGATCTCTGGACCAAGCCAGGATGCCTTTATCAGAGCAAGTCATTCGTGAACAAGTTGTTCTTGCGAAGGAGGCTGTACAATCTGTGGATGAGGGAAGGTTATTCTTTCTCTGCTCATTTAAATGAATTTAATACTATTTGTGCGCAACTTTTCTCTATAGACATCAACCTGGATGAGGAAGACAAAGCTTGCACCTTGTTGTGTTTACTGTCAAACTCTTGGGAGCACATCATTGTGTCAATTGGTACTGGTGTTAATAAACTGTCGTTCAAGACGATTATTGCTGCCTTATTGTCTGAGAAGATGAAAATGGTAAGTTCTGAAGGTACCAACAATGAGGCTCTAATTGTTAGAGGGAAGAGTGTTGACAAATCAAAGTCTGGTCACAGAGGAAGATCGAGAGGACAATCAAAGTCCTGTGATAAACTTGATAAATATGAAATAAGGTGCTGGAGGTGCAAACATGTGGATATTTGAGAAGGAATTGCAGAAGCAAAAGCGCAGGTCCTGAGAAGCGGGATGATTCACAACCTTCTGCTTTGGGTACAAAAAAGGATGATGATAATAGTACAGGGGACCTGTACATGGCATTTGACAGTCATAGTGACTGCAATGGCTGGATTATTGACATTGGAGCATCATTTCATATGACACCTCATAGGGAGTGGTTCTGCACCTATGAATCATATTTTGGCGATATAGTTAGAATGGGAGATAACACAACTCATGCTATAGTGGGGCATGGGAAGATAAAGCTGAAGATGAGTAATAAGACAATCAAGAATCTGTCGGGCGTGTTGCAAATTTGGGGTTTACCAGAAATCTGATCCCCGTTAGCAATATTGCTGATATTAATTTCAGTAGTGACAAGTATTCTTGTAAGCTGACTCGAGGAGGGAGAACGCCATGGTAAATTGGGGAAATTGCTAGGTAGCACAGTATTCAGTGGTGAAAGCTATGTTTCGAAACAGGCAGAGGAGGACACTGCTATGTTATGGCATAGGAGGCTGGGGCATATTAGAGAGAAAAGTCTGGATACTCTGACATCAAAGAAGCTGGTGGATGGAATTTCGAGCTGCTCTATGGGGTTTGGATTTTGCGAGCATTGCCTACAAGGGAAGCAAAATCAGGTATCTTTTGATTCCATAAGAGGAAGTGCTAGGGGGATTCTGGACCTGATACACAACGATGTGTTTGACCCCACACCTATAGCATCACATGGAAAATCAAGGTATTATGTTTCTTTTACTGATGATTTTTCAAGATATGTGTGGTTATATTTCTTGCGTAGTAGGGATGAAGTGTTCAATAAGTTCTGCGAGTCCAAGGCTTTGGTGGAAAATCAGTTTGATCGAAAAATCAAGGTGTTGAGAACTGACAATGGAGGGGAGTTTTGTTCAACAAAACTTGACCAGTTCTGTGCAAGCAAAGGGGTTGCAAGGCAGAAGACTATGCCCTACTCACCTCAACAGAATGGGGTGGCAAAGAGGTTGAATCGATCTTTCATGGAGAAAGCACGGAGTATGCTGAGCGATGCTGGCTTGGCAGTTGAGTTTTGAGCTGAGGCAGTGGCTACTGCTTGTTATCTGAAGAACAGATCTCCTACATTAGCCTTGAAGGAGAAGACTCTGTATGAAGCACTATTTGGAAAATGGCCAGACATATCTCATGTCAGAGTGTTTGGCTGTGAAGCACATATGCACGTACCCAAGGAGAAAAGAAGCAAGCTTGATAGTAAATCCGAGAAGTGTATCTTTATTGGGTACAAGGATGGTGTCAAAGGTTACAAGTTATGAAATTCGGATACTCGAAATGTAACTTACAGCAGAGACGTTGTATTCAGAGAATCTAAGTTGAATCAAATTTTTCTTGAAGCTCCTGAAAAGCCACAGACAGTGGAGTTGGATATGGGTTTGAAAGAGGATACAATAAACTCACAGGTTGGATTGGAAAATTTGAATTCTGAAGCTGTTAAATATAACGAGGTAGAGGATGAAGTTTCTAAAACTGAGGCTGAGGTTGAAGAACTAGTGTTGAGGATGTCTACGAGGGAAAGAAGACTATCTGAGATGTATACACCTGAAAATTATATCATGTGTGCTAGTGATGATGTTTGTGCATTTAGTATTACAGGTGATGATTCAAGCACTGTAAAACAAGCTAGGAGCTCAGAGGATAGCAAACAGTGGGAGGAAGTTGTGAAAAAAGAGATGAAGTCTCTGTTGAAAAATCAAACTTGGAGTTTGGTGAATCTACCTACAGACTAAAAAATAATTGGTTGCAAGTGAGTATTTAAGAAGAAGGTTGGTGCCAATAGGGAGATTGAGTGCTACAAGGCTCGATTGGATACAAAGGGATATTCACAGACAGAAGGGGTTGATTATGGTGAGGTGTTTTCACCTATTGCAAAGTTAAATTCCGTAAGGCTGGTTTTGTCTGTAGCAGCTGCATATGGCCTAGAGGTGGAGCAGCTGGATGTGAAGACAGTTTTCCTTCATGGTGATTTGGAGGAGGTTATTTTCATGAAGCATCCAGAGGGGTTTATAGTAATAGGTAAAGAGGAGCTAGTCTGCAAGATGAATAAATCTCTATATGGCCTGAAGCAGTCCCCCAGGATGTGGTACATGAAGTTCGATACTTATGTGGTGAAGCTTGGCTTTGACCGTTGTGATGCTGATCATTGCGTTTATGTGAAAAGATTAGAAGGTGACTTTGTTATTCTAACTTTGTATGTTGACGACATTTTACTCGTTGGAAACCATTTGAAGATGATTAGCACTGTGAAAGAACTGCTAGCAAAGCAATTTGAAATGAAAGATCTTGGTACTGCAAATGTGATCTTAGGTATGCAGATTAAGGGGGAGAATGACAAAGGAAGATTATGGTTGAGTCAGCGGAAGTATATAGAGGATGTTGTGAAGAAATTCCAGATGATTGACTGGAAACCTTTGTTGACTCCCATGTCTACTGGTTCTAAGTTATCGACAAAGCTATTAATTGGATATGTTGTTTCCTCATCCGGCGAAGCTATTAGTTGGATGAGTGGACGAGCTGTCGAACTCATGCAAATTAAAAAAATCAGGTTTATAAAAATTTTGTAATATAGTGCAAACCTGAGTTGTCTCTCAAGGAAATTTCAAGGGTTTAAATCGCAAATTAAAAACAGAAAATAAAAAGGGGGGATTTTTGTTCGCTTTAATTAAAATTAAACATAATGTAAAAATTGAAATTGAAATTTGTAATTAAAATAACCAACCTAAGGCTAGGATTCCTAAGACATCTTTCCTCGGATAAAAAGATACCAAAATTTTGATTGACCTCAATTGAATCAGAATCCTTGTATTCAATTAAGAACCCTCTCTAAGCGATCGCCTAGCGTTTGGTCAAATACGGTGCTTCTACTCATACAATCGCAGAGTATTAGCCCGTTTGACTTAAGGTCATAGGGTTAATCAATCTAATCATCAAATCTGATGATTAATCTCTTTCCATAATCGCAATCGTGAATCTCAGATTGAATATCCACAATCGCACGATATCAATATGAGTTTAGAAGAGAAACGAATCTGATTAAAGGAAAAAACGCAGATCCTCTAGACTAATCCATGGAACCCATTACCCTTAGGTTGATTAAAGAGTTCTTAGCCTCGCATGGCTAAGGTAAACATAATTCAAAATTAAGAAGAAAAGATGAAGAAGAAGAAGAAGAACAGAATTGAATTAAAATCTCCAGAGACAATTTGTCAATTGTACAAACTCTCAAACAAAGACTGCCAACAAGTTTCCTAAATGAACCCTTTTAAATCCATCCAAACCGGGTTAGGGTTAAACTAATGTTGGCCCGTAATAATAATAAAAATAGAAAATATAATTAAACCTAAACAAATAGTCTTGGGCCTAAACAACATTGAGTTCTAATTACAAACTTAAATCATTAAATCTCCAGCAATTAACGTCCGACTTGGGCTCTAATTTGGACCATCTTCCTGTCCGAACTGGGATTTCTTGTCTTCATAGAATTTGTAGCCCTCTGAGTTATCTTTAAAACACAATAAAAATGGAGTCAATCAGACTCCTGTGGAGTGAGATATGGTTAAAATACTAAAGTATCGTAAAGCTGGAAATTAACGACAAAAATAAATTAAACTCAATAAACAACCAAAAATCTAATTTAACCCAAAAGACCATTATTTTCATTCCAAATACTCCTAAAATGCTAATCAAGAGTGATAAATAAGTGCAATAAAATATCCATTATCAATGAGTAAGAGGCAGAGCATTGTTGCTTTATCTACTACAGAGGCTGAGTACATGGCCTTAAAACATGCTATCGGGGAAGCTATTTGGTTGCGGAGGTTGTGCAAAGAGCTTGGCTTTGCACAAGGAGAGATGATCGTTCGGTGTGACAGTTAGAGCGCCATTTTCTTGGCTAAGAACCCAAGTTTCGATACAAGGACCAAGCATATCAGCATACAATACCACTTCATCAGAGAGAAGATTGAAGACAAGGTTGTATTGCTGGAGAAGGTTGATACAAAGGTCAACAATGTTGATTTTCTTACCAAGGTAGTGATTTCAGAGAAGTTTGAATGGTGTATAGTTGCATTAGGATTGAAGAAACATATGAAGCATTCACTAAGTGGGGAAATGTTGGGTATGGCTCACACTTCGCATGTTGATGATGGCCCTTGTTGTCGGGGTCAGCAGAAAGGCTAGGTAATATTGTAGGCATCTGATTTATTATAATTTTTCCTTTTCTTAATAGTTTGGGCTTGCGCCCATGAATAACTGATTTTTCTAATCCTATTTATATTCTCCTTGTAAACCGAGTGACTTGTAACGAGTGGTGGTGAGGTGAATATAGTACAAATAAGCTGGACGTAGCCTACATTGGGCGAACTGAGGTAAATCACTGTGTCAAGATTCTATCTTCTTTTTCTTTTATTTTTCGATTTGTGTGTGATTGTCGATTTCCAACAGATGACACCTCACTGATGTAGTCATTAGTCTTCACTACGCTCTTTGCCCACTTACTTCTTAGGACTCATTTACCATTTTAGTATTTTTTAGGGTCCCTCATTTAAAATAAAGATAAATTTTTTAGGATTCACATGCAGATCCTAAGAGATATAAAAAAATTTGTGTATGTAGCAGACAAAAGTATTTCTGCCACAACTGCATAAATATTTTTGCCACGGACATATATATATATATATATATATATATATATATATATATATATATATATATATATATATAAGCTTGGGTAGCACAAATATATTTTCAATTGGGGAATGGTAAGTGCCGCAAATCCCCTAGTAATAGTATCATCACTTTAAAAATAATAATGCCATGGGGGATGTAGCAGCATCGGTTTGAATTTTTTTTTTTGTCAAAAAATAAATTAATTGTTGTGAGCCTCCCACAAACAACACTTGGGGAAAAAATTTCAATGCAACAGAGTACCAAATTTGGCTTTTTTTTTTTTAATAGCGAAATTTTTCTTCCATTTTAGTCCAAGTTTTTATTTATATGTCCCTTTAAGTCTTAAATTTTTTCCTCTTTTAGCATAGATGTAGGTACTACATTAATACTCAAAAAGTTCTACACTTATTGGATTGTGCCACGTGACACAATTTTGTCCACCTAATCAGATCTTCCCTCTTATAAATATCCCTTAACCCAACCCTACCCACCTCGCTCTCCTCTTACATTAACCATCCAAACTCTCTCATTCACTACTAGAAAATTCACAATCAGCGAGGGAGAAATTCCTTCACAAAACAGGAAAATTCCCTCGCAAAAATGATCTGCGACGGAATTTGCAAGGGAACACAATGCGTCGCGAAAACCCTGGTCGCAAAGATATTCGCGAGGGAAATTTGTCATATGAAAATTCCCTCGCAAATTGCTACGGAAACGTTCCCTTGCAAAAAAGTAAATTTCCCTCACGAACAACAAATCCGTCTACAGTGTATTTCCGTCGCAAATTGCGACGGAAATTTTGGGTATAATTTCCTTGCAAATTAGTGACTATCATCGCAAAATCTGCGAGGGAATATGTTAAATTTCCATCGCTGAATTTGCGAGGGACTGTATTAAATTTCTGTTGCAAAACTTACGAGGGAATATTTTTATTTTTCCCTCACAATAGGCTACGAATTTTGCCAAGGAATTTTGAAAATTTCTGTCACAGATTCTGGAATTAAAAAAAATAGAAAATTAATTAAACTTTTATTAATTTTCCTGTAAACAATACGGATTCCAAATGAACATAAATACATAAATTGAGCAACAGAAATCCAAAAAAATACTGGATAAACAATTAAATTAAAATCAAACGATATATCAACAAAAGTGAACAACAACAATCCTAAAAAATACAACTAAAAGTTCTAAACAAAATAAAACATACAAAAAATATCTGATATATATGTCTTTGAAGTCCTAAACAAAGTAAGACATACAAACAACAACTAGTATGTCGTTCTAAAGTCCTAGCAAAGTCATCATCATCATCAGGGTCATCATCCGGCGCTGGTCCCTTCGTCTTGTTGCAGTTGGATTCATTGTCCTGCATTAGAAGTCAGAGTTGTTCTTGCATTTGTTTCTTAATGTCAGCTTGCTGCTTTATAAAGTCTGCTTGCTGAGTTAGCTGCTCTGGCGCAGCATGCAATTGCTCCTGAATCTGGGAGTGGGACACCCTTATCCTTCTAAGCTCATCTGCAAATACATTATTATAAAACAGTAAGTTAAATGTTTAAAATAAAATATTAATAGAATAGAGATTGAAAACATAAAAGAATTAACTATGCATTGAGTTTACCTACAGAAACACTGTCAACCTGGGTAGAGGGTCGCTTACTAGGCTTCAGCCGGCTAGCATATCCTCCCAGCCCGACCACCCTTCCTTTCTTGTTGAATCCACCTGCAGCTATAACCAACATGTTCCCATTATCGGAATAAGAGGAGCTGGATTGACCGTCTGTCGCCGCCTGTGCGGACCTCTCCTCTTCAAGTTTTTGATAATTTTCCTACAAGTAAAGAAAAACCAACACACATGTGGACATGTAAAACATGACATAAACCATAATAGGAAAAACAAACGTCAAATAATAAATGATCAAACTGCTATTAGCTCTGCTCTAGGGCTTAACCACCGCCTTTGACCAGTTCCATACTTCTATGTATGCCAAATAAGCCTAAAAAATATTCAGAAGTTGTTATATGCAATTGTTATATGAGTGCTCCATTACTAATTTCCCTTACCACACTGTCAAGTTTCAATACACACAGTAACAATAAACTATAATCATTTGTGTAAGACACCTAAATTTAATTTTTTTCCTTTTTACGAGAAAAAGAAAAAGAAAGAAAGAGCATGACAGAACACAAACATACTAGTTGAGCAAAGCACTTCAAAAAGAGGTGGAATCTCCAAATTCTGGAACCAAAAACAAAGCATAAAATCAACATGCATGAATGCATAGGCAGCATTGAGACACTGAACAAGCACCAGGTTCAGAAATGAATGTTAAGAAACAAAATCGTTGAGAGAAATCTTTACCAGTTGCGGGATTGGAAAGGAAAAAAAAGAAAATCGTCGAATGTGATTCTTGGCTCGCAACCACAACGAAGACAGAGAAGCCCTAACTCGCTCGCCCAGCAGATATCACCTGATAGTACCAACCATGATTCACATCAACTTACAAGTAAAGATATCGAACCTTTAACCTACAAGTAAAGATAGAAAATACTTCAACGGTGAAATCTTTATAATGCTCGAACCTTCAACAGAAACGACGAAGAGGGCAACGGCGGTTGAAGGTGCAGAGACACGGATGGAGGGAAATGGGAAGAAATGCAAGGGGGGAAATGCAGGAGGTGAAAAGTGAAAGTGAAAATGAAAAGGGGAAGAGCCAATTTGTTTAACCTAACTTTATACAATTAAAAATATTATTAAGACACTTCATTGAGCCATTGGAACTTTTACACGGATATATAGATTGGAAATGGAAATTATTAATTCAATAATTCACATATATACAGATATTTACAATTATAACTTTTACACAGATTTTCAACCATATATTAGTTACCTATAAAAACTATATGTAAGAACCTGCACCGTTAATTAAGGAAATTAATTAATTAATTGTGTGAAATTAGAAAATAATTCCATAATTGACCCTAATAATTATGAGATGGCTTAAATAATTATGGTAAGTGATTAATAATGCTGAAAGTCTCTTTTCGGACAAAAGTACAGATACCGATTCTGCTACTCGGTATAAATGCGTACCGATGAAGTATCCCAGAAAATTATGAAAAGTGTGTATATGTCACTAGAATAATATATAGGACTTGTAAAACAAGTTTCAAGTTAAAATAATGAGAACTGGTGCCAGAACTGATGTTGGCTATGGAAAAGCGCGTACCGGAAAGATGTTGCGAAAAATAAAATAAAAATATGATAAATCTTAGAAAAATTAGTAGGTTCAGAATCCTAAGTTTGGGTTTAAAATGCTAAGCGTAGCTATTAGCGCTAATACAGTGCGATTAAAATTAAATAGACTATATAAGGACCCTTGCACATTAACCTAGGCTGATACTCAACCCATTGAACGTGAGTTTTTGTGCCTTGGGCTGCTGCCTCCTTCACCACTTGGTCCTAAGGCTTTCTTCCTCCATTTCTCACCAAAGTCACCACCTTTGATCATTGTTTCTTCTGTAGATCAACATAACTTGGTGTGAGCAACCTTGAGTGGGTGAGAGGCCTTTGTTGCTGAGCCTTGGTCACTGTTTTTGGGAGTTATAGGGGGCTGAGTTCTTGTGTTGGATTGTGGGGGTTATCTTCTTGGCTTGTGGAGCTCCAAGAAGCTTCCTTTGTAAAGAAAAGACCCATCTTTGTGTGCCATTTTTGTGCACCTTGTGAAGTCAGACTTGAGGAGTTGTTTGTGAGCTCCAAAAGCATCTTTTTCTCTGTTTTGAGCCTTGGGTAAGTTGTACAACCTTTGATCATGAGTTTTAATGGGTAAAGGTTGAGTCTTGGCATGTTAATAGGTTAAACAAGTAACCAATCTGTATATGAACTTAAAAGAGAGTAAAAATGCATGCTTTAACGTTTAGAAGTGTTAAAAATGGAACCTTAGAAGTGATATCTCGTGAAATGCAGAAACTGCATTATGTCGCGAAATATCCGGATATTAATATCCTGATATTGATATCAAGATACTGATATCCGGATATTGATATCCGGATATGGGCTCTGTGATATCCGGATATTGATATCCGGATATGCCCCCGACATATATCCGGATATTCTGGGTTTGCGTAAACAGTAACGGTACTGTTCATACAGAACTGAGTTATGGGTTTATGGACCCTAGATTGATGAAGTGGGACTTCTGTGATAACTTATCTTAGTTAGAATCAAGGGATTAGGGCTTGTGGCTTTGTGAGGAGCCTAAAGACATAAAACGTAAAGGAAATGCGTTGTCTTTATGTCATATGTTTGTTGAGTATGAATATTGATGTGATTATTGGTCCAAACAGATTGTGATTGTACTGTGTGTGGACTTTGAGCTTGGTTGGATTCTTGGTTTGGATAGCTAGCTTGAAAGGTAAGCTTTCGTGTCCTTGGTTTAGCCATTGTTTGTTCCACCATATCCCATGGGGGTATGGTTTATATGCATGATGTGTTTTCATATACTGTTTTATTGAAATGCTATGGAGTTGTGGAGTGCAAAATGCTTATGATATGTATGTGGTGTTTCGCCTAGCCAGGAAGCCATGGGGTGGTCCTGGGGGCGGGTATAGCATGAGCGTGTGCTGTGTGGGTAATAGACGTATTCCTGCACTTCTCTGATCAGTAGAATAGTTATAACACACATGACATGATTATCTGCTGCATTGCACTGATTTTGGAACTTATATTGAATTATTGCTTTTAGAACTTATATTGCACATGTAAGTGAGCTTGGGGTGGAAGATCCTTGAGGACCCCTTGTCTTACTGAGATTTCTGTTTAAAGATCTCACCCCACGTTTGGGGCACATATTTCATGTTCAGATAATGCGGGGGTTGAGACCTCTAGCGACAGGAGGCCGGAGCTTAGCTGATTTATATGCTGCTTATGTTGGATGCTGGATTATGCCTGTTGCTATTATGTTTTTAGCTTCATGTTATGTTATTGATTTGAGACTGTTGTTGGGCCTTGTGGCCTTATTTGGTGAGCATGGGGATTGTCCATGCCACATTGACTTGACTTTATATTCTTAGATTCGATTTGTATAACTGTATCAGGATTATGTCCGCACTATGTGTTGTAGATCCGTGACTTAGATACTCACTTATTTATTTATGAGGTATTTCAGTTAATTGTCTTTTGCAATTTACATACAGACGATGTTTTTTATGAAAATGATTAGGTAATCAACTTGGCTAAGTATAATAACGTCATAATTGAAAAGATAAAAATATTTCGCATTTTAAATTAAGCGTGGCTTAATACGATGACATGTTAACAAACCGGGTATACACGAGGTGTTACACTATACGTAATGAAAAAAAGTTAAAAATACACATTGAGTTTTATAATTTTATTAAAATATCATCATATGACAAAATTTATATATATGTGCAAAAAACTAGTCACAAAAAGTTAAAAAATGAGAAAAAGAATTATAAGATATAACTTTATTTATTGGGAAAAGTTCAAAAAATCCCCTTGTGGTATTACTTTAAATTACTTACAGCTCTATTTTTTTTTTAATCACTTAATCCCTTGTGGTTTTTTTCATCCACCCCCCTCTTTAACACCATTAAAAAATTAACTAAGTATAACTATTCTAACATTCTTAGAAGAAGAAAATAAAGAGATAAAAAAAATCATATGTTAAGAAAATTTGAATACTTTTTTTTTGGTAAATAAAAAATTTGAATACTTAATAAAAGACTAAAAGAAAAATAGTAAAAAAAAATCAAATGTATCTAAATAAAAATATATACATAAAAAATAAGATCAAGTATATTAAAAATCACAGCACTAACAAAAAAGATTAAAAATAAAAAATATAACAATGGTCTAAATGAAAAAATATATATTGAAGACAAAAAAATAGAAGAAAAATTAAGATATAAAATAAGATAAAAAAGAAATAACATAAGTGAATTTTCAATATATTTGCTTTTATTTTTTTCTACTTTTTTAATCCTTGGTCTGTTTATTCTTTTTATTTAGACATGTTTGGCCTTTTTTTATGTCTAAGTTTTATTCTTTTTAGTAATGTGAGTCATTTGAGACAAGTGGATCAATGATCAAGATTGAGTGAAAGACTTCTAATTCTTACACTAGTGCAAGGATATCCTATCTCTCTCTCTCTCTCTCTCTCTCTCTCTATATATATATATATATATATATATATATATATATATATAGGGTCAGGACCATTTTATACCACTGTAAGTTACACTCTAAATATTTACCATAGATCCCACTTATATCTAAGGGCTATAGTTTTTTAATAATGTGAGCCATTAGATACAAGTGGATCAATAATCAAGAATGAGTGAAAGACTTCTAACTCTTACTCTGGTGCAAGAATATCATGTCTCATATATATATATATATATGAGTGACATTTTTCATTCGTTTGTACAGTGATGACGATAAGGATGTATGGAGCGTGTTTGTTTAAGACATTTCTCTCTACTTGTCACTTACACTTATACAATTGCACGTGCTAAATTATGTTCTTTATCAGACTCAGAGAGATGTGAACAATTGAAGAATATGGAGAGACAAACATAATCCCAAATGTCACATTAAATAAATAACTCAACAAGTAGTTGTACCAAAAACTAAAGAGGTATACATATAAACAAGCTTATGTCCAAAATATATTCCAACTACCAAAAGTAACAACTTCAAAATGGCAACAGTCAGATTAATTAAATACAAGATAGGAGGACACTCACTAATTTTGAGAACAATCAAACGGTTGAGCAAAGAGATATTCCCCTTTGTATCTCATTGCCCGATACAGATCAGGAATACTGACATCCTCTGTTTGCAATTGCACAAGTCCCTATTGAGAGCTCCAATCGACAAACTGACTGTTAGATATGAAGTATAATGAGTGTAACCCTTGCTTAAAGTATTTCAGCACGATCCAACGGTGAACTTAAGAAAAAAAAAACTTTCTCTCAAGATCGTTGCCTACAGTAGAATCGTACATACAAACCACTTTGGTTTGGAATTTCTGGTCATGCTACAGACCTCCAACTATAAAAGCCACCGTCGGATATGAAGAATGATGAGTCGGGAATATGCCAACAAAATCTTAGCTTGATCAGACGGTACATAAATGAGATATCGTAGAATGATCAAAGACTGCTCCTTCCTCAATACTCCTGTGAAGTTTCTGAAATGGTTATCTCTCTATTTTCATTTTAGTGACTGATTTTCACTCTCCCTTGTCTTCAAAATGCTATTCACACGCATGGAAAATGGCTGCTGAACATCTTGAACTTGGAACCCTAGCTTTCTTTATTGGGCTGGACTTGACTTTTCATTAAGTGGTTAAAGCTTAACTACAAAGACCAGTGCCTTTTTTGGTGGCACCGGAAGCATGTGTCACTTTACATTTATTTGTATAGTGATGTTGGCGAGGGTGGCTGGAATGTGTCTCATTCAGACATTTTTCTCTGCTTCTCACTTTTCATTCATTTGTACACACACCTTAAATTTCAACAGAGTCTTATCTCTCCTAAGATTAACTCACATAGGCACCATTGTCACTACACACACTTAATGTCTGCCACAAAAGGATGCAGCGACGCATTTAATGACTTTTTATCATACGCATATTGCATCTCTTCTATATAGTCTTCTCCTATCTATAATGACACCTTCCAAATTTATCCCTTTGTCCCTTTTAAATTTGATTTATATGTTATTTTTGAATTTTGCGAGGGAATATCCTCCCTCACAATTTGTGAGGGAATATACTCCCTCAGGAAATTGCGAGGGAAAGTGTGAAATTTCAGTTGCAATTTTTTATCCTACATTTTGCAAGGGAACTTCTGTTGCCAATATTTTCCCTTGCTAGTTTCCGTCACAGACTTATGATTTTTGCGAGGGATTTAGTTTCCCTAGCAAATTGCGACGAATTTGCAACGAAACTGCAACGTATTCTGGGATGGTGTTGTAGTGACGGAAATTTTGCTTATTTTCCGTCACAATTGTCTTTCCCTTGCAAATTCCCTCGCAGTTTGCGAGAGAATTTTTCCCTCGCAAATTTTCCTCACTATTCGCAACTTTCGTAGTAGTGATTTTCCCTTCTAAATCATTTTATTCTCACTCTAACTCTTCTCATTCTCCTTTCAAGGTTAATATTCTATCTATTTAATTATTTTGATTGATAATATACTTATTAAGGATTGGAAATTAGTGATGAAATAATATTTTATCATTGTTTTGTAATTTTTTCCTATTATTTTATAAGTTATAAATTGAAACTTAATTATTATTTGTATATTTTAATTTTTTTACCGTTAATTTTTTAGTGATTAAAAAATTAATGAATAATGAATGATAGGTGAACAATATTTAGTCGTTATTGAATTTTATTCATTAGTTGTTAGTAATAATTAGATATTAATTAATAATTGTAGTAATTTTTAAATCATTATTATTGACTTTAAATTTAATTATAGGATATTTAGGTTGTTATTATATTGTGTACCTTTTTATTAGTGTTTTATAAGTTATGAAATAAATTTTAATTATTAAATTAATCTAATTTGTTAGTAATGATAATTTTTAGTTATTAGTACAAATTAGTGAATAATCAATTATTAATTGTTAGCTATTAATAATTATTAATCATTATTTCCAATAATTTTTGAATCATACTTAGTGACTATATATTTAATTATATAAAATTTAGGTTAGCATAAATTATTATATTTTTTATTAGTGATGTAATTGTTATAAAAGAGAATTAATTGTTAAATTAATGTTAATTTTGTTTGTTATTGTGTAAATATTTGTATTAGATATGACATATCATAATCCCCTGGAAAGGCATCTTCATCCTGGTTCTACGGCTGATAATGTGTTGTTAGTGACGGAGTCACTTAGGGACAAGGTGGTGCCTTAGCCCAGGCTAAAATTTAAAAATTAGCCACATTTTAACGTGGCTAAATTTCTGGATAAAATTTAGTGTTAGGCTCCCCCTAAGTTTTTGTTGGCCCTAACTTAATGAATGGGCAGGCTTCGCAACTGTGTGTTGTACATGTAATTTAAACATCGTTTAGAGGCTGTTTTGAATGGGACGCCAGGTTATACGAGGCTGACCATCAAAAGTATGAGATTAGCATACGACAATGACCTAGACACTATTGCCCCATATATTTATCGTTCCAATTTTCGTGTATTGGCCAAGATGGGTGGTATAGAGGTATCATATTAATTTAATTTGATTGAAAATTTGTTTAATTTTTTAAACATTAATATATTGTTGATATTTTTTTTCAAATTAACAGTTGTCTAATTACAACTTTGGTGTAGCGGTGGAGACAAGAGACTCACATTTTGTATACCCGAGGGAAAGGTCAGTATCTTGCTAAAGAAGATATTTACTTACTGGTTTGCTTACAGAGGGTAAACTAGTAATTGAAGGGTTCGAGACGCAAGATTTGTGCAATATGTTACATTAGCTTTTGGACCTAACCCCTTCTAGATTTGACATGAAGGGTGCTTGTCTAAAGAATTCCTAGCTGAATCCACATTTTGGAATGTGGAGGAGTTTGTTCATGATGAACAATAACTTATATGTTTTACACGCATATATATAATGATTCTTATCGATGACGTCTTACTTCCAAGTCATTCAAGAAGCCAGGTACATATTCGGTACCTATCCCATTTAGTTAATTTGGATGAATGTGGAGAATGTAGTTGCGGATCTGTGGTACTTGCATTTTTTATCTCAAGTTATGTGTTGCTACCACACCAGTCCGAGCTGGAATATCCAGTCATTCGTAGTCCTGCAGATGTGGGCTTGGTCCAAATTCATCACCTTTGCACCCACGAAATCCTAGATTTTCCAAAGTTTGATGATATTAAACCCATGGGTTTAAGGTGTGTTATTTTGACTTAATGTCTTCTTCCATTTATATATTAACATCCCTTGACCTAAAATCATACTTGGCAGGTGGCGCGAGCACATGACTATTGTTAGAGATATAATATAAACCATTAAAGAGGTTCATACTCACAAGCTTAAGCTTTTGAGTTGAATTGGTTCTTTACATGGTATCAAAGCCTCGTGTCCCGGGTTCAATCTGTTGGAAATTTAATAGAGATTATGAAAAATGGAGAAGAAACTCTTTTATTAAAATTTCACTAAAGGATAAAATACAGCAACACACTCAATTTAAAATTTCTCATAAAACTTTCTTACAAATCTCAAATAGAACACTATTTTTATTCTTCTCACACTTGGTGCTTCAGCACTCTATTTCTTTCTTTTCTCAATTACTACACGCTTTACAATAGCTTAACACATCTATATATATAGTCTAGCTTCGTTACCAACCATCCCCACCGTGCTTTCTAATTATTACATAACGCTAGTACCCTCCTTGCTTTACAACTCAACTTGATCCATGTTCAACAAAATACAAAAAAGTACAGCACACAACATATATGGTTAAGCTCAATAGCCCACATTTTTTCCTTTTTTGCTAACTACACAATCCAAATTATTTCTCCACTTAGCTAAATAATAGGTGCATATATTATCGTGGAGCTTTAACTTTCCAATCTGTCTTCCAATGAATAATTGTAGTGAAGCTTCTACTTTCCAAGATTCCAGTAACAGCTAAGTCGATGGGGGCTAAACCAAAGTTAGTTTTGTCTTCTAACACTCCCCTCCAAACTCGACTACATACCAATCATATCTTTGAGTTTGTGGAACACATCCGTTCTTTAATGGCTTTGTAAACATATCTGCAAGTTTCTCTTCAGTTCTGCAATAGATTAATTCCACAACTTTGTTTTTAACTTGCTTCCGAAGAAAGTGATACTTTGTTTCAATATGCTTGCTGCGGCTGTGAGAGCCTGGATTCTTTGTAGGTGATATTGTTGACTTGTTGTCTACATGTATAGCGATTGGATCTTCTTGCTCTTGATGCAACTCATTCAAAATATTCTTCAACTATATTGTTTGACATGTGCATGCTGCTGCGACTATATATTCTGCTTCACATGATGAAAGAGCAATAGTTTGTTGTTTCTTGGATGACCATGAAAATATTGTTGAGCCAAAGTGAAATGTGTATCCTGATTTTCTTTTCCGATCATCTGTGTCTCCACCATATCACTATCTAAATAGCCAACTAACTTTGAATCTTCAGGGTGTGTAAACAGCAATCTATGATGAATAGTTCCTTTGATGTATCTCGAAATTCTCTTAGTTGCACTGAATGATCTTGTCTTGGTTGCTCCATATATCTGCTAACTAAGCCAACTACAAACATATTATCTGGTAGAGTAAAATTTAAATACCTTAAGCTTCCGACCAGGCGCTTGAAAAGTGTAGGATTTATTGGCTCCTTATCTGAATCAGCTTTCAACTTCATTCCTGCTTCTATTGGTGTGGAGGCCGACTTGCAATCTTTCATTCTGAACTTACTCAAAATTTCTTTTGCATATTTCTTTTGTGACATAAAAATTCCTTCTTCCATTTGCTTCACCTCTACTCCAAGAAAGTAAGATATTTCTCCAATATCTGTCATTTCAAACTCTTTAGTCATTGCTTTACTGAAATCATAAAACATACGTGGATTGTTTCCGGTAAAGATCATATCATCCACACACACAATCATTATATCTCCATCTTCATTTTTCTGTGTGTACAAAGCATGCTCATATGGGCTCTTCACAAAACCACTTTTCTGAAAGTACTCATTTATTCTTGTGTTCCAGGCTCTCGGAACTTGCTTCAATCCATATAGTGTCTTCTTCAACTGATAAACTTTATCTTCTTCTCCCTTTATAACATATCCTGATGGTTTCTCAATGTAGACTTTTTCTTCCAAGTAACCATTGAGGAAAGCTGACTTTATATCTATCTGATATATCTTCTATTTGCTTTTGTGCTGCAACTACTGTAAGAAGTCTGATAGTGTCAATCTTTGCAACTGGTGCCAACACCTCTTCATAATCAACTCCATATTTCTATTTGTAACCTTTAGCCACCAATATTGCCTTGTACTTCTCCACCTTCCCTTCTTGATTGATATTTGTCTTGTACACATATTTTACACCAATTGGCTTATGACCTTTAGGCATGGTTGTGAGCTCCCATGTGTCATTTCTTTTGATTGCAGCAATTTCATCATTCATGGCTTTCTTTCACTTTTTATCTTCTACCGCTTCTTCATATGTCACTAGATCAAATTCAGCCATTAAACAAAATAATGAATAATCATGTGTAGTTTGTACCAGATCTGTAGCATCATAGATATCACTTAAGCTGCTCATCTTTGCTGGTGCTCCCCTTGAATTGTTGTTGTTGCTACTGTTTCTTGATGTTGATGGTGTAGTTGTTGGAGTTATTGGAATAGGACTTGGTGGAGGAGTTTGATCATTTCCTTCATCATCTATTTTCTCCTTTGAGTCATCATCATCTTTAAAAAATAGGTCTTCCACCTTCTTTTGTTCATCACTCCATCTCCAGTAATATGCTTCATCAAACTCTACATCTCGTGAAATGATCACCTTTTTGGTTAGAGGATTGTAGAGTCTGTATGCTTTATTCTAAGGTCGTAGCCAGTGAAAATGCATTTCTCCCCATTATCATCTAGCTTCTTTCTCCTTTGATCTGAAATATGGGAATATGCTATGCAACCAAAAATTCTTAGATGGCTTACTTGTGGTTTCTTGCCACTTCATGCTTCATTTGGAGTCTTGAACTGTCCGCTTTTTGTTGGGCACCGGTTTAGTAAATAGGCAGCACATTGAACATCTTAAGCCCAAAATGTTCTTGGTGATTGCTTTTCCTTTAGCATGCTACTCGCCATATAAAGAATTGTACGATCTTTCTTTCTACAATGCCATTTTGTTGTGGAGTGTAGGCAGCTGTCAATTGATGAATTATTCCATGTTGTCTGCAAAATTCATCAAACAATTTTGAAGTAATATGACCTCCTATATCTATTCTAAGCGTCTTCAGATATTGACCACTTTGCTTTTCCGCCATTTCTTTAAATTCTTTGAATTTATCAAGAGATTGTGATTTTTCTTTGATTATACACCCAGGCTTTTCTGCTAAAATCACCAATAAAAGTTATATAATACATGTTTCCTCCAAGTTATGGAATGTCAAATGGACCACCAATATCTGAGTGAACTAGGTGCAATGGTCTTCTAGCTCTCCATGATTTTCCAACTTCAAAACTTTGTATGTGCTGCTTTCCTTTCATGCAGCTTTCATACAATTGATCTGGATGATTTATTTGTGGTAATCTGCTTACCATCTTTGCCTTTGACAACAGATTCAAGCTAGCAAATCCAAGATGACCAAATATGAGGTGCCACAACCATGAACTATCTTTTATGAATGACTTCATGCATCTTATTGCTTGCGACTGGATATTCAGCTTGAAGAGGCAATTTCTTGTCATATCAACTTTCGCAATCAACTCTCCCTTTTGATTTCTTATGATAAGAGAGTTATTTTTCAAGTGTATATCATATCCTTTCTCTAGAAGCTGGCCAATACTGAAAAGATTGTTTTGCAAAGGTGGAATATAATAGACATCTGAGATATATGCCTTACCTCATTTTTTTATGAAAATCATAATTTTTCCTTTGCCTTCGACTTAAACTTTTGATAGATCTCTAAAAGTGACTTCTCCTTGAACTTCTTCATTTAGCTTCGTGAATAACTCCTTTTTGCCACACATATGATTGTTTGCTCATATGTCAAGGTACCAGACATCCTTGCTAATATCTTCATTGCCTTTGTAAGTGAACAACATGGCCGGTTCATCAGCTTTTTTGTCATTTCTGGTATAATTACTTTTCTCTGCAACTTTAGCAGCATCTCTACATTCATAGTTGAGATTACCATATCTGTTACAATTATAACACTGCAAGTGAGATTTGTCACCTCTTTGTTGAAATCAACCTCCTCCTTGGGTCATGAAACCACGTCCTCGACCACTATTATATGCTCCTTGACCACGTCCATATATTGTTGTATCGGTCTGAAATCTTTATTTGTTTGGTCATATCCACCATGATCACCTCGAATGTTAAATCCTCCTCGGGTATTGAAGCCTCCTCTAAATCCTCTACAATTTCCTCTAATAGGTACAAAGCTTCTCCTGGCTTGTTTTCCATCAAGACACAACTTGGTTTGCATAGCTTGCTCCAAACTGCTAAAGCCTTCATTCAACATCATTCTTTGCTCGTGAGCTTGAAGAGAACCCACAAGCTCCTCAATAGAGATAACTGACCAGTATTTGGCTTCTTCAATGGCAGTGACAATATAATCAAATCTTCTTGATAATGAGTGTAGTACCTTCTCCATTTCTTTTCATCTCCTTGGCCACCTTTTGCACTCGTGAGACATAATCTGTGACTGGTTCTCCACTTTGCATCTTCAAGTTCTCAAACTCGGCTCTAAGTGATTGGACTTTTTTGGCTTTGTCAACTCCTTGGTAGGATTTCTGCAAGATCTCCCATGCTTCATTTGATGACTTTGCATCAGATATTTTTTCAAAGGTTGATTCATCAACACCTTGAAAAATTAAAAATGAAGCCTTCTTATCCTTCTTTCGTGATTCTTTAAATGTCCTTCTTTGTGTAACTGTCATAGCTGCTTCAGCAGCTGCATTTATAGGCTTCGACTATCCGGTTTCGACAAGCTCCCAGACATCTTGTGAACCTAAGAGCATCTTCATGCGAGTGCTTTAGTTTCCATAATTTGACTTTGTCAATTTTGTAATTTGAGGTTGAAACATCTTTGTCATCTTTGATCGATCGTGGCTCTGATACTACTTGTTGGAAATTTAAAAAAGATGATGAAGAATGGAGAAGAAACTCTTTTATAAAAATTTCACTATAGGATAAAATATAGCAACATGCTCAATTTAAAATTTCTCACAAAAATTTCTTACAAATCTCAAACAGAACTCTCTATTTTTCTTCTTTTCACATTTGGTTCTTCGACACTCTATTTCTTTCTTTTCTCAATTACTACACGCTTTACAATAGCTTAAAACATCTATATCTATAGGCTAGCTTCATTACCAACCGTCCCCACCTTGCTTTCTAATTATTACATAACGCTAGTACCCTCCTTGCTTTACAACTCAACTTGATCCACGTTCAACAAAATACAAAAAAGTACAGCACACTGCGTATATGATTAAGCTCAACAGCCCACGCTCTTTCCTTTTTTGCTAGCTACACAATCCAAATTATTTCTCCACTTAGCTAAATAATAGGTGCACATATTGTCGTGGAGCTTTAACTTTCCAATTTGTCTTCCAATGAATAATTGTAGCGGAGCTTTTACTTTCCAAGATTCCAATAACAACTAAGATGGTGGGGACTAAACTAAAGATAGGCTTGTCTTCTAACACGATCCTCACCGCCACCCACTTTCTTTTGTGAAATTTATTAGCACAAGTAAGTGGGTCTGTGCATTATCCACCATTCATGCTCAGTGGGTTCTCATGTTAGAAAAATATATAAACCATTGATGGTCTTCACTCAACAACTTAAGTTTTTGTGTTGAATTGGTTCTTTACAATAACATTGCATGATCTACCATGGTATAGAGAGAGATTTGACACGATGCACAAGAATTAGGTAATGCTAAATGTTTTTTATTTTATTTTTTTTGGAAATATTCCAATCGGTTCATTACTTCGCAACTAGTCTGACTCGAGACAGGTCCAGGATTAAAGCATTAAACCCCTCCTAATTTTTTTTATTTTGATATAGGATAACACAAAGATGCATTAAAATATGTGATAATTCATTTTACAATTTTTTGCTTATTGATGTAGACTTGCCACCTCATATCTAGGATATTAGTCTTTGCTAGAGGGCTATTATGACAATGATTTGCTTTTAAATCATTTGAGTTCTATCAGCCTGATCGGGTGATGCAACAATTCATTCCACGAAACCCCAAGCAATCGAAGGAAGTGCAGCACCTAATTAACTTTGCAAGGTAAGACTTAAAGGTTTCACCATATTGCTTGAAGATCCAAAAAAGCAACGGAACATCTCACAAATGTCGTCCACCTTGCCATCCACAACATAAGGAAGTTTCTCGAGCTCGTATACAGAACCTTGAGCAAATAGAACCATGTACTTTAATCATCTTTCTAAATAGTCATATGACTTCTCCAAATTACCAAACAACTACACTATGGCTTTCTACTTGGCTTTCCAAGCTTTCTGATAAGACACTTTGAATCCTTGTTCTCCTGAAATCCTCTCATGTATGAGCGCAATACTGATTGACAGATCCACATGCTTCATGCCCTACATAATTATGAGATACAAATGTCAACTTACTTAAACAAAACACCTAATTTATCAAACCAGTATAGTAAATAATAGAGTAAATACCATTTTCGGTCCTCAGCGAATTTCACGATACCCGCTTTAATCCCTAGCAAATAAAAAGGCCCATTGTGGTCCCTAAGAAATTCAAAATGGACTCATTTTAGTCCTTTTAGGGACTAATATAGGTCTTTTTTGAATTTGTGAGGGACCACGATTTCAACTAAATTGGTCTATTTTGAATTTCTTAGGGACCACGATGGGCCTTTTTATTTGCTAGGGACTAAAACAGGCATCGTGAAATTTGCTGAGGACCAAAAAGGGTATTTACTCTAAATAATAATTTCTTAAAAGTGTTTAAATAACAAATTGTCATACATACCTAGTATGCATGAACATATGAAGTTTGAGTCAACTTATCTATGGTCTTGCGAGAGATAATGGATGACACAACTGTGTCTGTCTCCCCATTTAGTAATAATCCATTTATCTCGATACATTGGTAACAATGCTCTCACCCTCCATGGATAGCCATCCACATGGTTTACGCATTTTATATGCAATTTATTCTTCTTATTTTCCTATATGAAAGCAATCTGATATACTTTCATGCAATATGGCTTGATTGTTATTTGCACTACTTCCTTATAATCAAATTCTTAACTAACAAATAATTCGTCCTTTAACTGCTAAGAACCATCCTCCCCTAGCAAAATCATCCCTCTCTTGATCGAGGTAATCCCAATCAATATAAGTATGTGTTGACTAACACCCCATAATGGAGTACAAGATTGACGAGCTACATGTAGACAATGTCAGCATAAAACTCAAGCACTGTCGTCACAGAGTGTTGTTGAAACGCATTAAACGCCAACTCAACATCATCGTTATTGGCAAATTCCAATGCAGTAAATTTTTCAAATGTTCGAAAGTAGTTGGTGAATTAAGAAACAGACTAGTTTTCACAGAGCCTCAACTCATCAGTAATTTTTTTCTTCAAACAATCTAAGGTGATGCGACATTATATCCGTATTACATTGGTCGAACCTTCAAACATCAATCTTGCAACACCTCCATATATTCTACCATCCTAATATATAGTCGCTAACACTAAACTCATTTAAAAAACAATGTATAGAAACAAATTTGGAAAAGCTTTAATGATTTTGAGAGAAAGAGGAAAATTGGATATGAGTTGGGAAGAATGAGGAAAATGACAGGTGCAAGTGAGAATGGTTGGCTTAATGGTATTTATAGGAAGGGATGTGAGAATTTGTTGGATAAGATTATGCCATATGGCGCAATATTGGAAGTGTTGCGAGCGAAATTTCTTGTATATATCTGGAGTACCAAACTCGGTACTCCCTTTTACTTAAAAATGATTTTTTTTTTCTTCACTTTAACATATAGCTTTTTGTTGGAAATAATATCTTTAGAATATCTTTATTATTCGTCAAGATCTATTTTCTTATTTCATTAGGATTTAGGTTAGGTATGGGCTAAGCTCATTAGTGTTTCTTTATATATTGTACTCTCCTGAATCAATTCAATATATAGATTTATTTCAATGTTCCTCTTATCTCTTGTTATTTTACATGGTATCTAGAGCCTAACGAGAGAAATCCTTAGTCGTCTTTCCTTACGCTTTTTTATAATTTTAATATGGTAGTAGAGAGATATCACCCTCCGTGAGGGATTGACTTTCTTGTCTATTCCCTTTCTCTCTTTCTCTCTCTGCTGTTCTTAGTTTCTTCCAGCCGTGTTTTCTTTTTCTTCGGTGATTTATTGTTTTTATTTTTATTTTCTTTTATGGCTTGTATTTGGCCTATTTTATTTTATTTCCACATATGTTTGTAGTGTTATTCAAGTCTGATTTGGCTTGTATTTGATTTATTTTTGCCATTGTTTTGCTTTATTTTGGTTTCCTATCCAGGGAGAGCATTTATCTCCTTTGTTGCTTGGTCCACGGATTATTCGAGTTACACTGGCTCCGTCGGCTTGTATTCCAGTTGCGGCATTTATCTCCGTTGTTGCCTGATCCGCGGATTATTCCAGTTACTCTGGCTATGTCGGGTTGTATTCCAATTGCAACATTGTCTTTTTCCCAACCCTTCCTTGGCTGATGTCTTTTTCTTCTTTTTCTGATGTCCATTCCAGCACCATCTCTTTACCAGCTCTTCAAACTGATGGTCATTCCAGTTGATTTGCTGTCGATTTCTTCGACTTATATTGCATGAATCTTCGTTTTAGTTTTCTTTCTTCCTAAGATGAAGTGTCCCTCCATCTTGAGGGGGAGTATTCGAGATATAGATAATATTTTATTTTAGTTTATTATAATTGTTATTTTTCTTTAGGGTGAGTTGTAGAGTTGTTACAACCCCCATTCGTTTATTTTGATGTTATGTTTCTTAGTCTTTTTTATTCAAGCTTGTTGCTTATGATCTATACGCTCCAGCTTGATGGGGAGTGTTAGAAAGAATATCTTTATTATTTGTAAAGATCTATTTCCTTTTTTCATTAGGATTTAGATGTATGAGCTAAGTTCATTAGTGTTTCTTCATATATTGTACTCTCCTGAATCAATTCAATATACAGAGTTATTTCAATGTTCCTCTCGTCTCTTGTTATTTTACGCTTTTTTTTATTATTCCCCTATATCTTAAAAAAATTTCCCTTCTGGTAAAGATGCACCTACAGCGAGCTCGTAACAGTCATAATATGTATTAAATAACAAAAAAATTAAACTAATGTGTAGAGTCCTATGGCACTCTTTTTTTTTTCAAAAAAAAAATTGATGATGCAAGGGGGCTTGACATTGACCACTCTCAATTGAAAATATGTTTGTGGTCAACCTAAACCAACAAATATCCCTTATAAAATTACTAAAATGATCAATGAGCCTACTTCTTAGAGTTAGTATTGCCATTCTACTATTATTATCGCCATAGTTGTATAAGCAGGATAAGAGGTCGACACCTAGGATATTAGATTTATGAGTTGATTGATCAAATTGAATTTTTGGTAAAAAGGCAAATCTCGGTACAGAAGGCTTTCCAACTTTTGAGGATAAAAACAGTCTTGTTCTTGCATTTTGTAAAATGATTGTTTTCTAGACTTGAACTTGTGACCTTTTGTTCACAAAGAGCATCCTAGCATCTTTGTTGCTGCTTCAAGACTTGCCCTCGAAAAAAATTGTATGAAAATGTATTTTATATTTTTAATAGAATACAACTTAATTGTTTTTGTTTAAAGAGTATAAAAAGTGACAAGTGAATCAACCCCATTTGAACATTGTGATTTACTCTCTTATATATCATTAAGGATTCCATCTATTCAAAATGTCTTTGTCACAGATAATTAACATGTCCGACATGGGAACAAATATAAGATGATCATAGTACCTATCTGGCTATTCCTTATTTGATAGACAATCATTAATAGGAATCACCTTTGCTTTGCTTATTGACTAGTTCAATTAATTTTCGATGGAATAAATTGTTGTGGTAGAATTGTAGTAAAAACGTTAAAGGATAAAAACTAAGAATATGATGTTTGTCATTTTAAATGACATAAGTTATGTCATTTTAAAAGAGAAATAGATACAAAGAATGGAAATCATGGTAGAGAAAGTGATTGGTTTTTTTTTTATTTAAATTTTAAATAAAAATTTTTATTATGTGTCTATCTCTCTTAAAATGATATAACTTTATGTCATTTAAAATGACAAATACTTTTCTCAAAAATTAATCACAGATAAATTAAGGAAAATAATTTTTTTATGTTGTACGAAAATAGTTATATCATGTAATAGAAACAAAATTACAAGTGAAACCTACAGATAAGATGAGACATAAAAAATAGAAGTGGGACTTACTCCTCTTTTGTAGGTGTGTGTTGAAAATTTATTTTTCTTATGCAATATAAGAGAAATATAACCCATAAATTAATTAATCTAGTAATGTACTATGAAATAACTGTTTATCAATCACCAGAATGGAAGCTTCTTAATTCTCATACCATGGAAGCTACATATATAGATAATTTAAAGTATCAAAAGCTCAAGATGGCTGTCATTTTAAGTAAACGATTATTCTGAAACTCAGTTTGCATAGCATAAATGCAGAAACAATGATTACAGAAAATTCTTAAGATATCAATTTTGTCAAATCAATCTTCAGTGCTTCCTTGCTTCTTTATCAGCCTGCAAATTTAAGTATAAAATTTAAAAAAAAAAATGTTAAAACACAAAAAGATAAATGTTAATGAAACACATCTATAGTTGGAGTAATTGTTTATATCATACTGCTCTGATTACTCTCTCAAAGGCATCAGGGCCATAACTATCTATATAGCGTTCAACAGCTTTCCTTGCATCAAAGCTCATCATCTGAAGCACTTTCTTTTGCTCTTCAGGATAATTGGAACTTCCATAGCTTCCTATATTCTTGACATATTGCCTCACATGGTTCTCATATATGTAAGCAGCTCCATTGAACATTGGCAATACCAGCCAGAGGCAAAACACAAGCTTTAGGTATGGCCAAATGGGAAACCTATACATATATATTATATATATTGTTTAGCCACACAGAAATAATATTAAGCTGATATTAGAAATGCACTAAATTAAATATATATGTATATAGTTTAACTTTTTTTTTTTTATTAAATATGTATTATTTAATTTGTTATAATATATACGTACCATTCTAGGATCTTATAACATGAAAGCTCAAAGAGGGTCACGAAGGAGTGTAAAACCCAATATGTTAGCCACTGTTGATCATCTAAGGTTGAAGGACTCTCAATCGCCCTCATTGATGCGTATCTGTTACATTTACTCATAACTCAGGCATTTAGTTAGTCTTATCCTATCATAGTTCATAGATCAAAAAATTAAATTATATCTGCATATCTGTTATCAGGGTGCATGTGTACTTCCTTGTAGTTTTAATTAAGAATTAATCACATCAATGAGGAAATTAAAAATTAATGATATAGGATACGCCATTTACTTACAAAGGGTAAAGAAGCATCGCTCCTGGCCTGGTATACAGAAAACAAAAAGTAGAATGTTATACTGAACAAAAGAAATAAAATTAAGAATAATACATCATATACAATTTTATGAAAATATTTTTTATTAATGGGAAATTCATAAAGTATTAAATGATAAATATTCGGTTAATGCATGATGATCGGGGTTTTTTATACAATTAATGGCGGAGGAAAAATTCAAAATTCGTACTAGCTTAAACATGACAACACAATAGTGGGTCGATACATAGCCAGATTCAAAAAACCCTCCAATTTGCCAACAAAGGTGGGCACAGTTGGCTAAGGGTTTGGTCCATATCTCTCAAGAGCGTGGGTTCAAACTCCGCTGACCGATGTGAGGACTTTGTTGGTGGGTGATATGTAATCTCTCCCAGAAATTCTCAAAGAGGTTGTGGGGTCTTACCTGACCCTAGTAGGATACCGGTGTCTAACCCCGCTTAAACTTTTCTTTGTTTCCAAAAAAAAAAAAAAAAAAAACTCTCCAATTTTTCTTCATGCATGAGGAATATTAAGGACGGAAAGGGATAAACTTATGTTATATTATCTTTCTTTTAAGCATAAATGTAATCCAAGATATAGGTTGATGAACTTGAGAGGGCAATCACCCCTCCTAACATCCTTGCCTTCACCACTAATAGGAGTAATGTACGGGAAATAATGTATATGTGAAGTGGAGCATATATAATATAAATAACTGGCAGATATGAGAAAATAGAGAGATTCATTTACCCTATAAATGTATCCAAAAATCTTGCCATTGTTACAAGGACGCCCATGATGAAAAAGCTGTATTATTCAGATCTTTTGTGGTTTGTAGATTGAAGTCCGGGAATGAATATATGGTGAAATCTGAGCTGTACTGTATAGCTATATATAATTGGAAGCAGTTTCGAGGGTATTTATGATGAAGTGCATTAGCAGGGTTAAAGAAGCAAGCAAAGAATGTTTGGAGGACGACCCAAAAGTCTTCTTTCCTCAAATAAGAAGAAAGAACCATAAAGTTTAGGTATGTATATATATTCAAGAGAAAGAGAGAATACGTATTTTAAAAGATTGGGATTTGCATGTGCTTTTGAATTAGTGCGCAACATATTCGAGTACCATATTTCTTATATTCTCCCTTTCTCTAACTTTTAGCATTAATTGATATGCATGCTTGCTCCCATGCTCGCCTTTAAACCCCCTGCCCCTACCTACCTCTACTCACTAACTCTTCCCACAAGTCACGAAAGGGAAAAGTTTCTCTAAAATAAAATCTCTAAATTGAGTAACGTGAGAGTGATCAATGATGTATTTTAAATCAAGAGTAAATATATTTTTATTTGCGCTCTTAATTTTTTTCTTCTTCAAAAGAACCTTATCTATAAGGACATATTAAAGGGAGACTACATAACCACAAGTGAGGTGGGACATTAATGACTAGATAGAGATTAAAAAAATAAAGTAACTAGATGTTGATAAGAGTTATATGAGGGGAAAAAGAAGTTGATTGACTAATTGTTAGGTAGTAAAATTGGAAGATTAAGATCATTCTATGTGAACGGTTGTTTTAGTTTCTTTTTAATTTCTATTCTTATTTCTTGAATTGTAAGTGACCAATCTTTTAAACTACGAATTAAATGAATCAAAGTTTTTATCAGATTTGTATTTAACAAAAATAACATAGATATCTATTCAACAAATGCAGCAATTATAAGGTACTGAAATTCTTGAATCATGGATTTTCCCAAAGAAATTCGCATCTCTGCGTTTTACCACTGCTATGGCCCTTTAATCTCAGAATTTGACTTATTGGCTATTTTAGTTGAAACTTCCCAGTTCCAGATCTATTCTTCAAAAGGATCTTTTCCCAAAGTCTTTTGAATCTTTAAGAATTATATCAAATACCTCCTTGGGTTATCCCTAACCTCAAGGGTTGAATTAGCAAAAGAACATAACCTGATATTCCAATCACAGTTATGCTAAAAATATTCTAAAAGATCCATTCCCATGGTTTTCTTGAACTTTAAATCAAAATCTTGCTACTCAAATGAGACTAAAGGAAACATTACATTGTTCAACAAAATAAGGTAATCATCCAATCATCTTGAATCCCAGAAAAAAGAATTTAGAAACTCATATTAACAAACGAAAATTGCAAAATCTGAACTGAAAATAACATGTATTACCAAATATCCAAAAAAATAGAACTCAAAGTAAAAAAATTACAGACGAATAGTTGAGCAAACGAAATTCCTGAACCAGAGCTGGGAAAGGGTAGAGAAATCAGCTTGCATAAAGATCTTTGCTTTCTCCCTTGAAGATGCGTTGTCAATACTTTTCAATGTCAAGAACTTGGAGAGGAATCACACAAGTTTACAAGATATTCAAGAAAACTCACAGAACTTAAATCTTTCAAAAGCATAACAAAGTCTAAAAAATCTCAATCAGGTCTCTCTCTTTTTACAACCCACAAAATGACTAAGGGATTTATTAATCTCATGTTACATGAGAGTATTATCTCATGTGGGTGATACAAATATGTGGGGTCCACAAATTAAAAAGAAAAGAAAAAAATTGGCACAAAATTCTATGGGTGTATGACATGAGATAGATATCTTACTAGCATGAGACTATCATTTCCCAATAACTAATGACTGAAAAAATCCAAAAGTTAGTAGCCGTCCATCTTTTTGTTCATCCAATGGTCCAAATTTGTCCCTTGCTTTTATTAACTTTGGTCATTTGCTTCTTTTTTAACATCCGCAAGCATTGGGTAAAGAAATTTATAAGTAAAATTACATTTACTTCCTTTCTTTTACCTTTTTCCAAATTGGGCCATATTGTTTTTCTTTTTGGCCCAAATACTTGCATATCACACTTCATTTAGCTCAAATAAATCAGAATCTAAACCATTAAAATATACATAATTCAAAGCTAACACTAATAAATTGTCCCTTTTTAAAAAAAAAAAAATTATTTACTCTCAAAATATATATCAATTTTTAATCAAAGTTGACCGTTATTTATTCAAGTAATATTGAGCATAGGGGTACGTGTTAAAAGCTTCATTCACTAGAGTAAGGGGGTTCAATACCTGGTCGAAACTCTCCCCTCTAAGTCTGAAATTCTTCTCCCAACCTTTTATTGTTCGAAAATTTGATTACGAGAATACAAGGAGGAGAGCGACGATATGAGATGCATTTGAAGTAGTATAGGATTGTTTTTAGTGAGTATTGTTGTTTTCATATGATATATATTTTTTATGGGCTTTGTACGGATTGCTTATATGTCTATGTAATTATCTTTTATTAACCTTAATTCTATGCATTTCGAGGTTCATGTTGCTTATTTTTTATGATCTCATGTGTTTTGGACCCACAAACCGCCACCCCAATCCAATTTCACCTATAAATGACAGAACTGGGTTGTTTAAATTAAGGGGTTTGCATTTATCATTTAACATGACAAAAAACAGTTTCCTACACACACAACATTTCGTGGGGCCCACACTTTTTGAAACAAAAAAAAACTACGTCATGCAAAACGAATCTCTATAACATTACACAATCACTTTTCCTACAACATAACTCTTATAAAATCCTTAAATTAATAGTGAATCAATTCTTGCAAACATATTGAAAGCGACACTAAAATGGTGATTCAAGATCTTGAAATTGGATGGAGACTATCCTCAAATGTTTTGAACCCCCAAACCCGTATCCCAAGTTCAAATTTATATGCATGTACGTACATAAAATAACAAGAATTGTTGAATCAACGATGAACCAATTTCAACAAATCATGTTGAAAATCAACCTAAAATGGTGGTTTGATACCTTGAATTGGATGGAAACTTCCCTCAATTGTAATGAACCTACAAATGCCCACCTTGAGTTCAATTATACCATTTTAATTCAAAAAAATTTGTGGTTGCAAATTTGATATGGTCATTGGTCTTATTCACTCGAGTTACTTAAGTAAATGTTGAGTAGCATTGAGATCATGTCACATATAAATTTTGACTTTTGGACGAGACTCATTTGTCAACTTCGATCAATTTTGATAAAGTAAAAACAGATTGATATATAATTTGAGAAATGTAACATATATGTAAATTTAAAAAAAAAAAAAGGTGAATCTGGTCAATTAGCCGAAAAAATATGCATAAGGAACTATCCAATATGATATTTGTGTGTAACTAGTTATTGACCATATTCTCTATAATAAAGCATGATAGAATCACTGCTCGTTGGCATTTATTTATTTATGGTTGACTCTGAATTTGTCAAAAGTAACTTCAAGTGAGATCTATATGGGTGAAAAGGGTGATAGCCTATTAGAGTAGCATTAATTTGTTAGGATCCTGATTGTAACTATCACGGTTTGTTACCTTGTATATTAAAATAGATTAGCTTGATTTATGCTTTCTGTTCCTTAGTTTTAGCTGATTTCCTGATGTAAATAGATTAGCTTGATTTATGCTTTCTGTTCCTTAAGTTTAGCTGATTTCCTGATGTAAATAGATTAGCTTGATTTATGCTTTCTGTTCCTTAAGTTTAGCTGATTTCCTGATGTAACCAATTGTAAATCTTGGTCTATATAATAGACCCAATTTGATATATCATCAAGCTGCGAATCACAGCAACTTCTGTTATGGTATCAAGAGCTTGACGATCAACAAGCCTTCATTTTTTTTTTTTTTTTTCATCATGACTTCCGCACCTAAAACCTTCAAGGTTTCTGATTCTAAGTCACCCTTTTACCTGCACCCATCCGACAATCCTGGTGCTGTTCTCACCACGGTCATCCTCCGTGGACAATCCAATTATGAAAATTGGGCTGCTCATACTTCTCTGCCTTCGGTTCCTTCTGAGCCGTCATCAGCATCCATCTCCATGGCAGATTTTACACCAGAAGTTCTACAACATCTCATGTCCTTGGCTGTCTCTTCTGCCCCTCCAGTTGATAAACTTACGGGTAAGATTTTACACCCATCTTGGATCATCGACAGTGGTGCATCCCAACACATGACGGGCACACTCTCCTATCTATCCAATGTGCATTCTATTTCTCCTTGTTCTGTGGGACTGCCGAATGGAGTTCATGATATTGCTACGCAATGTGGCAGCATTACTTTGGGCTCTTCTCTTCATCTCTCCAATGTTCTTTATGTCCCTTCGTTGGCTTGTAATTTGATTTCTGTATCTCAGCTTCTGCGCCAGTCTTGCTTGGCATTGTTTGTTAATTCTGTTTGTTTGATACAGGACCTAAAGCAGAAGAGGACGATTGGAACGGGTGTTGAACGAGAAAGGGGTGTATATATTGTGTGCATCATCAGCTTCTGCTCATGTTGCCAGTACGTCAGATTCTGCAGCACTATGGCATCGTCGTCTAGGACATCCATCTTCCCGTTATTTATCTTTGTTACCTTTTATTTCCAATGCAAACAATTTGGCTCCTTGTGACGTTTGTTGTAAAGCCAAACAACCACGAAGTCCTTTTCCTATTAATAATAAACGTTGTTTACATCCTTTTGATTTACTTCACTGTGATATATGGGGGCCATATCATATGGCATCTACAACTGGTGCCCGCTATTTTTTAACAGTAGTCGATGATTTTAGTAGACATGTTTGGATTTTTTTGATGCGCAATAAAACTGAAACTTCCACATGTTTACTTCGGTTTCTCCACTTGGTTCGCACCCAATATGATGCATCTGTTAAGCGAATTCAGAGTGATAATGAGACTGAATTTTTGTCATCTGTAGTCCAAGAGGCTCTCTCATCCTACGGTATTCATCATCAATTATCATGCACTTACACCCCACAGCAAAATGGACGCGTTGAACGTCGTCATCGTCACATCCTCAACGTGGCTCGTGCTTTGCGTTTTGATGGTCACTTACCTATATCTCTTTGGGGAGAATGCATCTTGACCGCTGCTCACCTCATCAACAGGACACCGACTCCACTCCTTGGTGGTCAGTGTCCCTATGAAGTTTTGCATGGCACTCCACCAAAGTATGATCACTTACGGGTCTTTGGGAGTTTATGTTACACTACTGTTTTACCCAAACCACATGACAAGTTCGCTCCTCGCTCCCGTAAGTGTGTGTTTGTTGGCTACCCTTTCAACAAAAAAGGATGGAAGGTCATGGATATCTCCACTCATGAAATATTTGTTTCTCGTGATGTTTTATTTCATGAAACTATTTTTCCATTGGCTGCAACTTCATCTGCACCTTCTGTCCATGTACCGTCACCACAAGCTGTCTTCACCGATTATGATGTGGCACCTGTTACTGCTATTGATACTCCCACAGCGGAGCTTGATGACAGGGGGAGTTCGTCCTCCCCAGTTCCGGGTTCTATTACTTCATCCACGGATGTCCCTGGTTCACCGGTTCCGTTGACAGAACCCAACACTGCATCTGTGGCAGATATTCGTGAACAGCGTGCCAGACGTCCCCCATCTCATTTAAAGGATTATGTATGCAACACAATGACTACACCCTTTCCTCGTCTCTCCACTTCTCCAATCGACTCAGGTATTCAATATTCCATTGATCATTATGTTTCTAATGCATTATTTTCTTCGCACCATCAGATTTTTCTTGCCGCCGTGGATAGTAACCTGGAACCCAAATCATTTAAAGAGGCTATGCAATATCCTCATTGGCAGAAAGCCATGCAAGCCGAAATTGATGCATTGGAAGCCAATCATACTTGGCAAATTCAACCTCTCCCTTCTGGTAAGAAAGCTATTCCATGTAAGTGGGTGTACCGCATCAAGTACAATTCTGATGGAACCATTGAACGCTATAAAGCGCGTCTGGTTATTGCTGGGAACAATCAGATCGAAGGAGAAGATTACACTGAGACTTTTGCACCGGTGGCTAAAATGACAAGTGTGCGTACATTTTTATCTGTAGCTGTAGCTCGAAAATGGAGCATTTTTCAGCTGGATGTTCAAAATGCCTTTCTCCATGGCGATTTGGATGAAGAAGTCTTTATGCGTTTTCCTCCCGGTTTCTCCCAAACCAAGTCTGGTCACGCCTGTAAGCTTCAACGTTCACTTTATGGTCTCAAGCAATCCCCACGAAATTGGTTTGCTAAGCTTCGTAGTTCTCTCCTCAGTTTCGGCTTTGTTCAGTCTCGTGCTGATTATACGTTGTTCACTTACTCGACTGGTTCCCATTATGTTGCTATACTTGTCTATGTAGATGATATTTTGTTGGCAGGTAGTGATCCTTCTCTCTGTGACCGTGTCAAAGCTCATTTACAAACCTGGTTTAAAATCAAAGATCTTGGTCCCCTCAAGTATTTTCTTGGCATTGAATTTGCTCGAAGCAAGACCGGTTTGTTTCTTACTCAACGCAAATTTGCTTTGGATATTCTTAAGGAATGTGGACTTCAAAGTTGTAAACCGGTTGCTTATCCTATGGATCCCAATCACAAGCTTGCTCTTGCTGAAGGACCTCCGTTTGATGATCCTAAACGTTATAGACGTATTGTTGGCCGTCTTGTATATCTCACGATTACACGACCAGAACTTAGTTATGCAGTTCACACACTTTCTCAGTTTTTGCAGCATCCTATGCAGATACATTACGATGCGGCTATTCGTGTTCTTCGGTACATTAAGTCCAATCCTGGCCAAGGACTCCTTCTTCGATCTGACAGTGATCTTCTTCTTCGTGCCTATTGTGATTCGGATTGGGCTAGTTGTCCCTTGACTCGAAAATCAGTCACTGGTTATTTTGTTACTCTTGGACATTCTCCTATTTCTTGGAAAACCAAGAAGCAAAACACAATATCCCGCTCCTCTGCTGAAGCTGAATACCGTGCCATGGCAGCTGCGACTTCTGAGCTTATTTGGTTAAAGTCTTTTCTCAGCTCTCTTGATATTCCTCATGCAGCCCCTATGCAACTGTTTTGTGACAGTCAGTCTGCTATTCATATTGCTTCTAATCCAGTGTTCCATGAGCGTACCAAGCATATCGAGTTAGATTGCCATTTTGTTCGGGACTATCTTCTCAGCAAGACTATTTCTACTCAACATATCCCCACTAGTTCTCAACCCGCAGATATTATGACCAAAGCACTTGGATCCAAACAATTCGATTTTTTGACTTCCAAGTTGGGCATCTCCTCCCTCCATGCTCCACCTTGAGGGGGAGTATTAGAGTAGCATTAATTTGTTAGGATCCTGATTGTAACTATCACGGTTTGTTACCTTGTATATTAAAATAGATTAGCTTGATTTATGCTTTCTGTTCCTTAGTTTTAGCTGATTTCCTGATGTAAATAGATTAGCTTGATTTATGCTTTCTGTTCCTTAAGTTTAGCTGATTTCCTGATGTAAATAGATTAGCTTGATTTATGCTTTCTGTTCCTTAAGTTTAGCTGATTTCCTGATGTAACCAATTGTAAATCTTGGTCTATATAATAGACCCAATTTGATATATCATCAAGCTGCGAATCACAGCAACTTCTGTTAGAGCCTGAGTAAGTAAATATTTAGTATTTGAAGCAAGCTAATATAACTTGCTGCACAATATATGCCAGAATTACGATTTTATACTTTGTAGGTACTTGGTGTTACTCGCGGTCTATTTTGTCAGGATTAGCATTGGTTCGTAAATATCAAATGATGGTAGCTTAGTTGAGAACATGTATGTTTGATCCTTCTCAATACCATCTTTAGGATGAATTTAAAACCTTAATCCCAGGATCCGCTCTGAATTGGACAAATCACAGAACGATAAACCGATTGAAATATCTATAAAAAAAAAAACATTGGTTGGTAAATAAAAATAGGGTTTTATATTTCTCATGTTGAAGGAGAATTGAATTCTCATGTTGTAGAGATAAAAAGCATGTGAAACTCATGTGTTAGAAAAATTATATGTAGAACCCATGTCAGCACGGAAATCGAAAGGTATGTAGGAAAATTATAATTCTCATGTTAAATGAGAATTATAAAACCCATGAAAATAATATGGTATCACCCCAAATTTGGTTACAAGTGATGAACATATTTTTAATTTACCCAAATTAAGTACAGGCTTAGTGTATTAAAATTAAGAATAGATTACTGTTATCTCAATCGCGAGAGTTGGCTTTACAAGTAGGAGTTACCAAGTCATTATAAGTGTATTTAGCCCATATAATCAGCCGAAATGAGATCTTAACAGAACTCATTCACGCTGAGGACTTGTAAATTCCAATATAATATTATAATTGAAAGTGCACTCAAAATAAGATCTAAATAGCCGATGTAACATATTAATAAGTTTAATGTTAGGAGATAAAGTTATTTCCTACACACACATAAAAGTGTGCGCGACTATATTTTCTTTTTCTCTTTTTTCTCTTCACACATGAACCACACATACTTTTATGTGTATAGAAAATAATTTTATCTCTTATAAATATGAGAAACATCAAACCCAATATTAATACGGTGGCTTAAAACTTCAAGCAATGGATATTTGTTCATGGAAGAGAAATGTTAACATACATTTTTAGTTTCATTCTCTTTTTTAAGCAAATTCAATTGCTGCCAAACTTTAAATTGACCGACCAACAATTATTTATTTATTTGTTTATTTGGGGGCTGGTCATCACTGCTGATTCTTGAGGTTTCTCCTCAGCCGTGTAGTTTGTTGTAGTTTTTCATCTTCTTTTCTCTTTGGTAAAAAGCTATTTCTTTTTTTGTTTTTCTGGATTGTTGTCTTGTTCTTTCAAAAGAAAAGATCAATTGTGACCAATAAACAATTTGTATCATTGGTAGAATTGGGTAATGAAATCGTGCCATAATATGAAAGGAAGAGTATAAGCTATTAATATAGAACATTTTATTTAAGTAACCAGAAATATAGTAATATTTCAGAAATAATTGTATCTTTATTTTCTCACCACGAGTCTAATCTTGATGATAATTTTCTTTATAACAGTGACTTTTCAATTATTATTTTTAGGTTACAATAATAACAACGAGATTTAAACTTATGGTGTTATGCAGTTAACCCACTCCGAATGACTTATAAGGAGGTTCAAAGTTTAAATTCATTCACTTTGTCATTATATTAAAAAAAAAAATCATTTTTATCCCCAGGGGTATATTTGAAGTTCTACTTTAGAAAGCCTTAAATTAGTGTCAGACAATCAATGTTTTGAAGTTCTACTTTAGAAAGCCTTAAATTAATGTCAAACTATTGCCCAATGAACAAAGCAGAAACCGAAAAGAAAAATCAAAATCACAAATACTTGCTCCGTTAAATATGAAGCATACATGAATGCCATATCTCTAGTTCAATTTTAGGCTAGACACCAAACCAAATGGTCGTTATTTGAGTAGAAGTCAAGTCACCTACACCTCCTATTTTTCTCCTCACAAATTGATAGATTGAGCACTAACCTTTCACTTCACACCAAAAGATCAAAATATAAAAATGATAGTTGTGATATTGGATTTCATTAGATAACCCTTTTTTCATTTATGCGATATGCCCTGCCAAGGTAAGAATCTTGACATGCTTCTTCCGCCTGAGCTCATGAGGCACTGGCCCAAAAACTCTGGTTCCAATAGGCTGGCCTTGCTTGTCAACAAGCACCACAGCATTGTCATCAAACTTGACCTCACTGCCATCACAACGCCCCCTTGGCATTGCTGCACGTACAACTACCCCATATACAACCTTTCCTTTCTTCACTTTTCCATTAGGATGAGCCTCCTTCACTGAGGCTATTATTGTGTCACCTAATCTTGCCCCTTTCTTCCCTTTCAATGCCTGTATGCACATCACCTTTTTAGCCCCAGAATTGTCCACAACCTTCAGAACAGTCCTCATCTGTATGAAGGTGCGTTGCTGCTGCATAATGCCATATTCACAAGAAAAAAGGAGTCATGCCAGAGAGTGGAAGAATGGAGTTATGACTCATTTAAGAACATGCATATCTTTGAAGTACAAGGAAAAATTATTGTTGTTTTATACAACCTAGGTTTACCAATACCATGTTTGACAAACATAAAACTAGTGTTAAGGAAAATATATAACAATAGTAATAATTTAAACATGATCTTGCAATTAATTCACAGTTCCTGACCTGAGAAAAGAAATTGCTGCATGTCATCTCATGTGAAGTGGTAAATAAACCAGGTGAAGTGTTGCTTAATCCGCTAAACAGAGAACGGCCCACTAGTTTGGTTTTCCAACACAAGAAACAAAAAGAAGTAATGAGTTGAACATGGAAACATCATATAAAAAATATTCAGTTCACCGTTTATTAAAGTATATGATTATTTGGGGTGGGGGGAGAGGAGTATCAGTGCCATGAGTGCAGGCTCAATATATATCAAGATAAGAGTTATGGAGCTTGATATATGAGATTTCAGGTTGGCTAAAAATCGAGTTCATGAACAAAAAGATTACTGCATGCATAACATTTTGCCAGTGCTCCCTGTTTTGAAGAACAATGGTAGTGCATGAACTGTTTGCACATCACCATCGCCTTAAGTTACCAAGCCAACATGTGAAAGAGTGTTGGCATCTAGGGATGACAATTTGGATTGACATAACAACATAATACAAATTTAACACGAACATGAATACACTCAACACGAATATGACACGAATTTGAAAATGGAGTTAACCTCTGACACAAACACCACCCGTTTATTTTGCAGGTTGACACAACACAGCATGAATAGCCCGCCAACCTCAAAGTGTGTCACTTATTATACAAGTTGACATTACAAGAATAACCAGTTTACTAAATGTTGTTTTCACCAATGTCATGTTGACACAACATAACACGAATAAACTATAAGAAGATTAACGTGAATTAATTTCGTGTTTGTGAGTTGACACACAACACCACACAATGTGTCAGTTTTTGCCAACACGAACACAACACAAATTTGAAAATGGGTCAACCCGAACACGAATTTCTCGTATTGTGTTCGTGTCGTGTGAGCGGGTCGTTTTAAAAATTGTCAACCTTACAGGCATCTTCAGTTAAGAAATTTGTTTCATAATTATAATTAAAGCTTCCTTTTTGAATTCTTTGATTTTCATTAATTTTTAATAAAAAATTCATTACCAAAGAAAAAGGAACAGGAATCCTCCCATTGCTACAAATAATACCGTAGGAGAAAGCAAGGAAAAAGAAAATACATCAGCTCCAAAGGACAAAGGAATTCCTAAGCATATTAGGCATAAAAAGATCCTGAAAAAAACCATGTGCATGGACACACCTGGAAGCTAAGAGAAAAGCCCACCCTATAAGAGGTGAGGAGGAAGATTTTGGCTAAAAATCCTGAATTACACTACGGCCAAAATACACAACATTCTAGCAAAAAGAGCACAACTCCAAAACAGCTTATGATCTTTTCTAGTCCCCAAAATTCGTTTCATTTTCAGTTAGTCTAAGAAAGCTTCAGCCGGGGCTACATGTTATTAGTGTGTATATGCATAGCATAGCTTGCTGATTGTATTAAATGTAGTAGAATTATTTTCTTGTATCAGTTGCAGCTGATTATTTCCTGTATAAGCTGTTACAGCTGTTAGCCATTTAGTTGTGTAGTTGGTTAGCTTGCCGACTCAGCATTGAGTCAGCCTCAACTCTACATATAGAGTTAGCTACTTCTCTCTCTATAATTATGATTCATTTTGTTCAGATTCAATAATATAATGTTTTCTCTTCAGCTCTTTTTCTCTCAACCCTTTCTCTCATTTTCTCTCACTTTCTTGAACTTTCTTTCTATGGATTTCTTCTAATATGGTATCAGAGCTTCAATGATCACAAGTTCACGAGTTCAATCCTTACCGCCCCCCACTTTCGAGGTGAATTAAAATAAGCACAAGATAAACCAAAAAAGAAATTGGGTTTGTGCAATATCCACACTTCAAGTCGAAAGGGATTTTATGTGAGGGGGCGTGTTAGAGAATAATATAAACCATTAAAAAGGCTCTCACCCAACACTTTAAGGTTTTGAGTTGAAGTGATTCTTTACATGGTATAATATCTTTATCTATGCTATCACTAGTGTAAAAATATACCTTGAATTTGTGATTATGGCAATACCATAATACTATGAAGAATCTGAAGTGCTAACATACCCAACAATACAGAAAAATTATATATTTAAATAAAAGCTCCAAGCATAACGAAAAAGTTGAGCTTGCGTTACGAGTTACATCATCATTATTGTTAAGTAAAAAATCAGGGTTTTTTACAAGAATTTGCTACTTCATCTTGTAAAGGGGTATGTGAGAGTGCAGTTATAAAATGAACTTCATTTCTGTGGGGTTCTTAAACTTGTTTTAGGTATTTGAAGCTTTTATTTGATAACTGGAGACAGTTTTTTAAAATGTAATGTAGGCCTTGACTCTTGACTTTTGAGGTCCCTCAGCTTTGGCTATTAGCTCAAATTACACAATGGATACAATCATCCTAGAGCTATACTTCAAAAAGAACAGGGCTGGCGGACATGGGATACATTGTGTACTTCTGATGCTGAATAACCCTAGGCAATATATTTTTTCATGCTCTCAAAAGGGATGGTAAGAAAAATGAAGCAGAAATGCAGGATCACAACAGCACATAATATCTAACAATGTCAAGGTAGTTCACTCTCCTTTATAGTAATATCAACAGCAAAGTGAGGAGCTTTCCAGGCTGCTAAACTAAAACAACTTGCGTTAACGATCCTTAAATGTATTTCCAGAATTTGATGAAATTTAGCTTAAGGCCATATCTTGAAGTATTCATATTCCAATCCTTAAGAAAATTAAACAAAAAATCTGACTTGGAGAAGCCAGCAATGAGTTGTATAGGTAAGGAACTCCAATGTTAAAGATATATCTAACAAGACAAAAGTAATGGAGACTGCATTACATATCATGCACAAAAACTTCTATATAGCTACCATGCCCGTACTACATATTCTGTACCAGAACTCATTTGGTACATCTGGATATGTAGTTAGTACACTTCAGTAAATTTTTTTTAAAATTTTGCTACACGATACATTTCGATACAGCTTAATCACCATAGCAATGAATCAATATGATGACTTAAGTACAATTCAGTCAATGCAAATTCAAAATTTTGTGACTAAGTATTTTTGGTTTGTTACTACATGAAACTAGGCTTTACCTCAGATTCAGTTTGAATTCAGTAGTAAAAAATTAATATACTGGCAACTGTACCAGAGCAACCAAATAGTGGTTGCATCATAGGCTTAACCTTTAATTATTGTTATTCATATTTAACAATCAGAATTCCCCTATAAGGTTTGGAGCTCTATAACCATAGAGCTCATCTGAAACATCAAAAAATAATATGCCAAAGGAAATGAGGGCGAGCCTCGAGTAGTGGTAAAGTTACTCCTTTGAGACTAAAAGTTACTCATTCGAATCCGAGAAACAGTCCCTTTGCACATATGCGAGGGTGAGACATTATACAAAATTGTCCTCACCCCACCCTTGCTAGTCGGGGTTTAATGGGAATTAGGTTTTTTTTTTTAATATGCCAAAGGAATTCTACATATAATTTCCAGTTAATGAGTGGCAACTTACAAAATATTCAAAAAAAAAAAAAAAAAAAAAAAACACTGACTGGTACATGAAATTTCAGTGCAGTCAGACATGAATGTAATGGATAAGTGGCAAAAGTCAGAAAAATATAGCAGGCCAATGTCTTCTGGAATAAGCACCTAACAGTTATACAAGTATCAATTAAGAACAGAGACCATATTCAAGCTCCTAGGACATAACATAATTGTAACAAAATAAGCTTAAAAGTTCAACTGTAACAAAATAAGCATTAGCGCATTATCAGGTTTTTGACACATAAATCTCTATTTTTTTTTATCAAAATGAACAATTTGAGTTGTGAAAATGAAACACAACAAGCAAGGACAAAATAATAACATACCACGAGAACATCTGGAAGCAAAGCTTGCAGCCATCTTTCGAAATTTGCAGTATTTTTTATTCCCTAGCAAAATAAAGAGCCAATTTTGACTCAAAGACGAAAAATAAAAAATACCCAGAAAGAGAAAGAGCTTCGACGTGCAAATAGCAACGGTGTTTTGCCCTGCGTCGATGCCCAGAAAACCACTGGGAAAATGAAACTCTGTTCAGTGCTGTGCCGCACCGTACTACAAACACAACAGATTTTGGAACCGGACGGATAGTTGGGCTGGGTGCCGGGTTGACCCGGCCCAAAGAAAGTTAAGACTCTGTTAAACTAATATTTGATTGGGAAAAAGTTCAAAAAAGTTTTAATGGTTTATCTTTAAATCACTTATTTTTATTTATTTATTTATTTTTAATATCATTAGAAATTTATTAAATATATCTATTTTATTCTTTTTAGAAGAAGGAAAAAGGTTGGAGATGAAAAAGAAAAAAAAAATCAAATATATTGAAAATTTATAATATTGATAAAAAAACTAAATAAAAAAATAGAAATAGAAAAAAAATATGAAATATATCTATATTAAAAAAAATGTCCTAGTTCAAATAGATTCTAAAGGCATAATTAATTATCACCATACAAATATTATAGCATACAAATAAATACTATAATATGATGCAATCAAGCCAAATCAATTACATATTCCAATTTCAACGTGCCATTTCAAACATGGACTTGAATATTGTATTGACTTTAAGATAATGAATATGAAGATAATAGGCTTGAAATTTTTTGAAAACTTCATATTATTGCAAAAAAAATAGCCCAAAAAAATTTATAAGCAAAATGAGATAAACATATATGTCATCATACTTAGGGTGAAATTGGGTCGGACCGGCCTACAGAGGCTTACAACTCGGACTACGTCATGCTAGATTTGATCTAATATATTTTGTAAAATAGATCGGGCTTGGGCCTTAAAAAAACATGTTTAATAAATAGACCGTAGGCCCACTTTCTCAAGGTCTGACCTATAGGCCTACAAGTCGGACTATATTGTACTATGTATTTTAAATAAAATAAAATAGAATAAGAATGTCTTGAAGAAAAAACAAAAGATATAAATTTAACCAGTTGCAATTATTTATAACTTAATTATATTCGATTATATTTTAATATAAATCTGTCTTTATTTCTTATGTAGGAGGAACCAACGTCTCAGCATGTTAGATTGTGTCTATGAATATATTAAAAGATTTTTGGGAGAGGTTATACTTACTACAAGCATCTTGATGTGTTTGTTAGATTCATGTAGTTATTTTTATTTACATAGTATGGATTTGTTTGTTGGATCTCATGAAATATATGTTATTTAGTTTGAGCATTTTGCTTTTAAAAGTGACTTAAATGAAGATTGTGATGAGTTTTGTTGTGATTCATGATTCTGTATGGACGTTGAAATTGTGATTTTTGATTTAGCAACAGAATTTGAGTATTTTGTGAAGTTGATTCATGGTTCTGCTTGGAAGTTAAAAATTAACAGGCTAACGGGTTAGGCCAGCCATTTGTTTTTTATAAATGGGCAAAGTCAGACTAACAGTTAGACTCCTACTAGGCTTGGGCCGGGCCAAATTGAAATTTTTTGACATAGGCTTGGGCTTTTCGAGGCAAAGCTTGGCCCAACTCAGCCCACTTTCACCCCTAATCATATTACTTCTCACAACAAAAGTTTAGCGAAAGACCTATGAAGTTTCCCCACTTGCCCAAAAATAGGAAAACTAAAATTATTTCACCATTTTTTTTGTTTCTCTTGACATCAATATATAAAACTGAACTAAATCAGTATTCCTTAAATTATAATGTTTACAAAATTTCTCCACAAAATTGCCCCTATGAATGTTTACATCATTAGTCAGAATGTTTCTCTCCACATTTTGCATTTAAGTTGTTTGGCCTTTATTAAGTGCCAAAGAAGCAACATTGCGAGTAGCCACTTGTCAATACAAGATATCATTGTTATAACATATAGATAATAATAATATGAAATAAAATAACATGAAAACAAATTATATAATACTCCATTACCTTTTGTCTTCCTAGAGGAGGTTGAGCTATATGTTGCACTTGCTGTAACAACCCATTACGTACAAGTGTTGTTAACATTGATTATGATATGAAGCTCAGTTACAATCACAGTAGTTCATTTAAAAATGCGAGTAAACTTTTTTCCTTTTCATTACGTAAGCATTTAAAATCAATAATAAAATGTAATGAGAAAAGTTGTGATCATAACTGAAATCTAAACGTGTAATAATTAAAATAATTGCCTAACTATTGTATATTGCTTATCTTAAGTCACTAAGGAATTCCCACAAACCCACTTAGCATAATTCTCACTTTTACTGTTTTTACGTATCTGAACATGGTTCAGTATTTTAAACATTGCGAGAAATCCACATGCTACGAACCTCTCATCTTTTAGTATGTTATTCCAGATTTAATTACCTTTCCAACAAGCTATCACACGCTCCATAAAGTTCTCGTTTGCTCTGGTTATTAACGTTTGAAGCTGGACAAGCAAAGCTGCCAGCCAACCTCAAACAGGGTCCAAACATCCTATACCATTTCTGCGATCCTGGACAAACTACTCCACCAATTGCTCTCAAATTTTTATACAGTAAACTACAAATATTAAGATTAAATTTGACATATCATGGGCCTAATTTGACCAAGAATTGAGGGAGAAATATATTTCCCAAAACCTGCTCCCGACAGCCCCCAAGTGCAGGGCAATCTGGACAGTCCTCACTCTTCTGCGTCTACAGGTCTGCGTATAACTCCAATTGCTACCAAATTTTGACACAACATATATGAAATCTCATTCTTCAAAATGGTGTATGGCACGTTCCTATTGGACCTCTGTGGAGGGAGATATGCTCTCCCAAAGTTAATCCAAAATCTGTCATTTTATATAAATTTTGACGGCACCTCTGTTGTTTATTCAACCTATCCCACTTTATCAAAAGTGTGTTATTATGCCTCAACGGTACCTAATAGACAAGGGTGGCACTCAAGGACCAACAATGTCTTGGTGCTCTTACAACCCACAACAATTTATATCAATTACCTCAATTTACAAATCCTTGCTTACTTTGTCAAACTTAAATCATTTCAATCACATTATTCCATTTGTATGCATTCTTTCTATATACATATTCATCACTTAAAATAGGCCTATTGTCATTTCATCACATACATGTTTTAAATATTACACAAGGTCCATAATCATAATATTATACTCCTCTAAAATAATAAGCATGAATACAAATTGCTTCTCTAAGTACAACATAATAAAACCTCAAAATACAACATGACAAATATACAACTAGACTTAGGCAAAATATGGCATGAACAAATATGACCATATGCATAATCCTAAATCCATATACAATATTCATGCCCTAAGTCTAGCCTATGCCAAAATGGCCTCAAAATGCAAAAAGGTCCTTCAATCTCCAAGTGCTCATCCTATGGGCCTCTTGCCCACGGCTCTAGCCCCACTGCAACTACCTAAAATAATGCCTCAAACACGGGGTGAGATATACGAATATATCTCAATAACCCATAGGCTCTGGAGATTACTTCGTCCAATGGCTCTATCAGATGTAAATCAATAATGCACCATAACAACCAAAACAGGATAAAACAAGGGATTTAGTGAAGTAGGGATGCATAGAGAGTAAAAACACGATGAAGCTAGAATGGTCAAAGCCAAAACCACGCAACATCCGATCTATTGGCCTCAGCATATAACCTACGGGTTCTCATCCAAGGAAGTGTTCCCAGAACATCAACCAAGGCACCCACCACCAATACACTCGAGACATTCCTAGAGTGCTCCTCAATGGATAACAACTCCATGACCCCAGGTTAACAAAAACTTCCTCACAGAGACCTATCTAGTGGAAGTCCGTAACGCCCGAAGGCAAACTATCTACTGGCCAGAGACTAGATACATCCTATATACTTATGCATGAGCATGTTATAACACATTATTAACATCCACCTCCAACCACTACCCCCAAGGGCATGGTGGAGCACAAACGGGGATTAACCCCAGTACCAAAGGATTACCTTGTTGAAGCTCCCTCTCTAAGTAACTCCAATGCAAGGTACCACAAAGCACCACACTTCCCCCCCCCCTCACACACACACACACACAGGTTCGGCCTTTTGGCCTAAAATACCTAGTCATGTTTTTAATTTTTTCTCAAGGTTCCAATAGCTTCCTAAGCTTACCACAACACCAAACCAATTCCTTAATTTCATTCAATTACCATTCAACATCATTTTTCTCAATTATCCTCCTTTAGGCCAATATCAACACTTAGACATATTTAATGGCTCCACTTCCAATCCACATGCATCAAACCAATATACAACCTTTTTAAACATAGTTACAACCATCACAACATCAATTACATAAATTTTAAAACAGTTTCCCCTCACATCCCTTAGATGGCCGAATTGTGCATGTCCATATACCTAGGGGTATTCAATCCAATTTCACACTTTCACACATTATACAATCCTATAATTAGCTCATACCTCCACAACTCAATTACACAATCCCACAACATTTTCATTTCACAAAGTCAAGCATACCAATCATAAAATTGCCTAAGTTATTAAAGTTTTCACCAATAAATTTTATGAGATCAATCGTCATAAAACATTATTCTAAGACACTTTTATCTAATACACATTTTCAATTTGAAGTCCCTAACCACATTAATCACACAACACATGCTCTAGGGTTCATGAATTAAATCCAAGAATCCATCCAATGAAATGTGTTGAAACTTACCCACAGCCAAGGCCTTGGACTCCTCCACACAATACCCAAGCAATGGAGGATCAAAGAACTTCAAGAACACTGAGATTCTTCACCAAAACTGCAAACATGGGTCACCTTTTTCTTCCAATCTAGCGAGTTTCATGCCTTGAAAGTACCATGGTTGTGTTTAGAATGTCATTTACTTAAAGTTTGATGTAGTGGAACATTGATTTTGGTGGTGTTTTGATGGAGTTTGGAGGAGATGAAGTTTTGAACAAAAACTTGCACAAAGAGCATGCAAGGCCGAAGGTAGGAAAGGAAGGGAGGAGAGAAGGAGAAGGTGAATAGTGGTTGTGCACATGTGGCTTTGTCCACTTAAGTGGGGTGGGTCTCACTGCCACCTCATGTGATTTAAATTAATTCAAATCTTCCGCTTAAATCACTAAAAATCCATTAGTTTTTACATGGTTAGATTAGCTCCTTTAACACCAAAGGAGCTTAATCCACACAAAACTCATCACAAACACATGTTATAACAACATTATAATCAGTCGTATTCATTCCAAAAACTCTAAATCAAAACTTGAAATCAATCCATTAAAACTTGAGTTTCTTACCTTAATCAAGCTTCCAATGACCTAAACAATCTCCCAACTTCAAACCAAGAAAATAACACTTCTTATGCTTATTGGTGGCATGAAGGTCGAAGCTTAAAGAGAGAATAACTCACTTACTTCAGCCATAAACCATGACCTAAGATGGGGTTTATGATCACAAGATCATACAGTACAAGTTTTGTGAAATGGGTATAATTCAAAAAGTAACTAGAATTGGATGAACATCTCTTGTTCTTTCTCCTACCATGGGTTCCGCCAGGATGAAAGAAAAGAAGGAAGAGAGCTACATTTTTGAGTCCTTAAGAAAAAAAATGACTTGGAGAGCAAGCCAAGCTTGCTTAGGTGTTAAGCAACTTAATTTGACTTTCTTGGCCATTAAGCAACTTAATTGACTTTTAATTCAATAATCTTGATTTATTTTTATAAATTAATCTAATCGTAATTAGAATAAACTAATACCACTTATATATTCTAAAATTTACTCAAGAATTTAATTACATTATAAAAATTTAGTTTAGGCCAAAATTTGCCAAATTGCAAAATTGTCCCTAAAATATCCTATATTTAAACTTTGACCCACAATCTTATTAAATAACTATATTTTTTTTTGGTAAATATTAAATAACTATATTTAGGTCATAATTAACTTGTCGCAATTTTCATCAGATACTTACTTAACTCATGAATACTTATTCACTTGTAACTTGACTTAATATCTTGATTACATAACTTGATTGTGTGGGTTATTATAGCGTCCCTCTCCAATATCTAATTGATGCAATTTTATGGACACAAAGTATTCATATTGATCCCCAAACTTGACAACTGCAATGTTTTTCCTTAATATTAGTGGAGAATGACTTCTCATGCCATGTTACTTGAACTATTTTATCAGTTGCAAGTTCAATAGTACAATCTCTGGATATTGCTTTGAGTGTATTTAGTCTTTGTTGTATATTTGGTGCTTTTAGTCTAATATATTTGTCCATACTATTCCTTTTCACATACAATTGTTTCATGAGATTCTTTCGAATCCATTCGAACATTGGAATTATTAGCAATTCAGTCGAAAATGAAACAAAAGTTTGTTTTTCAGTCAAAATTTTCCGATGAAATTTTTTTTCGTTGAAAATTTCTAAAAAAATATGTCATCAATCCTCGTGAAACCTCACCCTATGTCATTAATCCATGTGAATTTTTGATGGAATTCATTAAATAAATATTAAGTTAACGTTTTATTTTTCGACGAACAAGCAAGATTTCAGACGGATTATTTTTCGTCAAAATTTTGACGTAAATTTATTTTTGTAAAAAATTTCGATGGATACTAAATTCTGTCGCCTTTGGATGAAGCGCATTTTGACAAAAAAATTCCATCGAAAAAGTATTTTTCCACGAAATTTTTGTCGTTTGCAACGGAAAAATTACATTGAAAAAGTATTTTTATGTTTTGATATCTTTTAGTAGTGTCAAAAGTACATAAATAATTTTTTTAGAAGTTTTAAATTTAATTTAATTTGTAAAATATAATAATTATATTACTTTTTTAAAAGAGGGCAAAATTGTAAAAATATCTCATTGATCCTTAATTTTTCTCTGTTGCCATATTTTTAACTTCCAAACAAGAGAAAAGAATAATACCCTTCATTTTTCTTCCCTTCCTTCTCCTCTCTCACCCTTGGATCAATTTCTTTTCCTTCCCATCAAAACTCCTAAACAAAGCCTAAATTGTCTAACAAGTAAGCATATTTAATTTTGTGGGCAAAATCTTAAAAAGATGGGGAGAATATAATAATCTATACTAATTTAATTTAATAAGGTAGTTAAAAGGTTATGTTAGGTGAAAAATTATTTTTTTTTAGTCCTAATTTGGGGCGGAAGCGTTAATGCCAAAAATTTTAGGACAAAAGCGCATATATATACTAAAGTTATAAAGCCCTAAAATTTAATTAGATATATGTTATATCCAACTTGAATAATGACTATTATGAAATTATAAGTGTGGGGCTCAAGGTTACTCATTGGTGATGAGAGAAGTTACGGGAAAATTAACTTTCCCAGGATTAGCATTTAAAAAGAAAAAGAAAAAAAAAAGTGAACCCTGCGTCACTTTCTTTTTGCCTCCCCCCATAATTGCCTCTCTCTTCCCTTTTTCTCTGTCTCTCTCTCTCTCAAGCGTGCCCCTGTTCATCAAGCAAGAGTAGAATTTTCTTTCTCCTTCCCTTGGTGAATTATGGAGAAGATTGATTGGAGGTGAAACTCTAAGAGAAAGAAGTGTTGAGTGAATTGAACCCTCACTCATTGGAATTTAGGGAAAAAGGGTAAGTGCCCTAACACTAGTTTCGTAGAATACTATAGACAATGATGTACAGTTATGAAATCTTGTATTATTGATTGTTATATTTCATTACCATAATTGATTGGTGATGTCCTTTCGGTAGCTAATGTGATAACTTTCTTTTGGATATTTGAATTTGGGGAAATCGTAAATAAGGTAATTCCTTAGACTTTTGGAGGCTTAGCCCTAATTGAGTTCGACCATGATTTAGAGGAATCATGGTTTAGTCTTGCAATTAAGTGTTGTGACTTTTATGGAATGACTTCATTATATATGTATTCATAAGAGTGAGATTAACTATTGTACCATGCCTTAAAGACATCAATATGACATGCCACATCAGAGTAATATAGTAAATTATAATATGAATGTAATGAGCAATTACTATATATTTTGAATTGTTTGTGCTTGTGATTGCTAAGAGACTTGGCCAAGTGCGAGGATTCCCTCGGGGAATTAAGCCTAAGAGTGATGACTCTTGGAAGTCTCGAGATCAGTTATGGATTCTCCTAGGAGCCAAGTTTAAGGAGTAATCTGAGAGGTTTGAGACACCTTTGAGCAGTAATTGTTGTTATTATAACGTTTGTGGTTATCATGAGATGCTTATATTTACTTATTATATATACACGATGATTCTTATTTTGTGAAATGCCTAACCTTTTATGTAGGAAAGTGAACCAAGGTGATGATAGATCCTAAAAAATTCTTAGAATTATTAAGATCGTATCTCACCCTTTTTGGGGGATATATTGTAGGTTCACATGGCGAAGGAGCTAGCCACATCCAGGGGACTTAGTTGCATGGACATTGAGAGGTACTCAAAGAAAAAAAAATATTTAGTTCATTGCAAGTTTTGTTATTAGTTATAAGGAGACATATATCTTTGATGTTTTTATGCTTTAGTATTGATAGAGAAGTATAAAAGTCATTAATGTAGCCTCACCAACCAGCTTAAGCTTTTGGGTTGAGTTGAATCTTTACATGGTATCAAAGCTTTGGTGTCACGAGTTTGATCCTCACCGCTCCCATTTAATTAATAAATAATTAAGTCTTGTGGAGTTTCTTAGCACAGGTAGGTGAGCCTGTTCATTATCTACCATTCAAGCCCAATGAGCTATTGTGTGAGGGGGCAAGACAGAGAAGTAGAAAAATCATTAATATAGCCTCACCCTATAACTTAAGCTTTAGGGTTGAATTGGTTATTTATAACCATGTTTTCTTTTATGGATGATGTAGTTAGTCATGGTAGATTAGTACGTTTTGGTGCGTTTGTTAAGTTAATGAATATGTTTGATACTTGATTATTGATTATTGATGAAATGCTTTTCATATTAGAGGAGGAATATAATAACCACTGTCTTAGCTCACTAAAGCACTCAAAAAGGGTGCTATTGTGAGGTGTTGTATGCACTAAACCACCCAATCACAACACAAATCATGTCGTTTCAGCGCGCTATGTGCTAAAGCACACTGTCAATTTCTAATCGCTTTCTTTTCACCTATGGGTCTATCATTAAACCACTTAGGTGACTTGGGGAAGTAAGGTAGGGATCCCTAGATTAATTAACCTTAATCCCTCACGTTCTAAGCAGTTAACCATTATAACTCTCGTTGACGCTCATTTACGTTGACACAATGTTTAAGTACGATAATAAAGAAATGCACAAGTTGCACACAAGATGTAATGGTAATTGAAAGCACCTTGATTAATGTCCTATTTGTAACTTTAGACACATAATGCTCCTATCAATATCTATTAATATTTATAATATTACAGTGAACATTTCTTATTTTGACATCCATTTTTTTTGTTAGATATTTTGATATCAATTTTTTTTTTGTAGATATTTTGATATCCATTTTTTATTTTTATAAAGTTATCATTATTAGTTATGAATTTGATGATTTAGAAAATAAAAAGGTAAACACTATAAATTGTAACTTATTTAAAAATGAAAGATAAACATAATTTACATACTTATTATTATTGTATTATTGTTGTTTACAAATTTTATTTTATTTATAAGACTGTAAAGTATTCCTACATGTTTAGCCTATTTAAATCATGAAATTAATTTACATTTGGGTATGGGGTCACAAAGGTTATATTTTGGGTTTTTTTTTGTACGTATATTTTGGGAAATTTAAATTCGTCTTCTCTTGTTAAGGGGTCAGTCCGGTTATCACTTAGACAGTTTAGACAAGTAAGTGCGTATATTTTTTCAGGGATAGATTATTCTGCCTATCCTTATTTTGCCTATCCCTTTTAATACCGTTTGATATTAATCCCATCTAACAGTCGATATTTGTGATATAAAAAAACCTTTTTTTCTCTTTCTTTCTCCTCACTTCCTCTTACATCATTTCTCTCTTTCTCTGGGGAAAGGATCTCTGTTCTCTCTATGTTATGCCCAACAACAGGCCTACCTGGTTCCATAACATAGGTTATATGGGTTTATTTATTCTTGACATCCCATTTCAATTTTGGGATAGGTTATTCTGTCTATCCTTATTTTTCCTACCTTTGCCTATTCCTTTTAATATCGTTTGATTACATTCCATCCAACAGTCAATATTTGTGATATAAAAAAACCTTTTTTTTCCTTTCTTTCTCCTCACTTCTTCTCACACCCTTTCTCTCTCCTCCCCTTTCTCTGCGAAAATGATCTATGTTCTCTCTATGTTATGCCCAACAACAGGCTTACCCGGTTCCATAACATAGGGCATCTGGGTTTATTTCTTCTTGACACCCCATTTCAATTTTGGGATAGGTTATTCTACCTACTCTTATTTTGCCTACCTTTGCCTACCTGTAACACCCCGTGTATACCCGGTTTGTTAACATGTCATCGTATTAAGCCACGCTTAATAAAAATGCGAAATATTCTTTTTCTTTTCAATCATGACGTCATTATACTTAGCCAAGTTGATTACTTAATCATTTTCATAAAAATATCGCCTGTATATAAATTGCAAAAGACAGCTAACTGAAATACCTCAATAAATAAATAAGTGAGTATCTAAGTCACAGATCTACAACACGTAGTCCGGACAATATCCTGATACATTATTACAACTCACAACTAAAAACATAAGGTCAAGTCAATATGGTATGGGCAAACCCCATGCTCACCAAATAGACGACATAACAACAAAGTCTCAACAAAACATCAAATGAAGCTATAAGCATGATATCAACAAGTATAAACTAGCATCCAAGCATAGTCAGCATAAGAATATAAACATCAATCAACTAAGCTCCGACCTCCTGCCGCTAGAGGTCTCAACCCCTGGGATTACTGAACCTGAGATAAACGCCTCAAACGTGGGGTGAGATCTCTGAACAGAAATCTCAGTAAAACAAGGGGTCCTCAAGGATCTTCCACCCCAAGCTCACTTACATGTGCAATATAAGTTCCAAAACAGTTCAACAGTATAAGTTCCAAAATAGTGCAATGCAGCAGATAATCACGTCATGTGTGTTATAACTAATCTACTGGCCAGAGAAATGCAGGAATACATCTATTACCCACACTAATGCAAGACGCCACTTGCACCCACCCACAGTGTCACCGTATTGTATGACGCCACATACTCAGGCTTACCGTCTAAGTGGAACAACACATACATATTATAAGCAATTGCACGTAAAGCTCAACAACATTTTCAATTATCAAAGCATGTAAACACATCATGCATATAAACCATTCCCCCATGGGGTATGGTGGAACCACACAATGGCTAAACCGAGGACATGGAAGATTACCTTGCAAGCTAACAATCCAAGCCAAGAGTCCAACCAATCTCAAAGCCCAAACACAGCAGAATTTTGGACCAACAATCATATCAAAACATACTCAACAAGTATAAGACACAAGGACAACGTTTTTCCTTTACATTTCATGTCTTAAGGCTTCTCACAAAGCTACAAGCCCTTAATCACTTGATTCTGACTTAGTTCAATTATTACAGAAATCCCACTTCATCAAAATAGGGTCCACAAACCCATATATCATTCTGTATGAACAGTGCAGCTACTGTTCTTCGAAAATCCAGAATATCCGGATATTTGTCGGGGACATATCTGGATATCAATATCCGGATATCATATCCGGATATTTCACGACAGAGTGCAGTTTCTGCATTTCGCGAGATATCACTCCAAAGGTTGGGTTTTTAACCAATTCCAACATTAAAACATGCATTTTTAGGTGTGTTTAACCTTGCCCAACCTTAAGTTATGATCTTTAGCTTATTACATGCATCAAGGTTCCATTTTTAACCAAGGAAACACATGGTCAAGGTAGATGAAGCTTACCAACAACTCAAAACAGATGAAAAAAATGCTCTTGGAGCTCACACTTCAGCTCCTAGGGTACTGACTTCAAGGTGAACGAAAATGGACCAATAAAGCTTGGTTATTTCACACCAACAAGGCTTCTAGGAGCATCACGAGGTCATGACAAGGCTCCCTCAACAAAGCTTATGAACTCTGCCCCACAACTCAACAAAACAGAGATGAAACAACCCAGAAAGCTGACTTCCACACTCACCACACACTCCACTAAGTGTTTCCAAGGATTAGCTAGAGAAAATCAAGGAAAGGTGGCAACTTGGTGGCTTTTCTCAAAGGCAAGAAGGCAAGGAAGAGGAGGAGGCTGATCAGCAGCTCCAACTCACGTAGAAACAAAGGGAAAATACCCTAGGATCATGTGCCATTAGCTATATATAGTGTTTTAAGAATTAAACACACAATATTAGAACTAATAGCTACGCTTAGCCAATTAATACCAAACTTTGGAATCAGAACCTACTCATTTTTTTAAGATTTATCATATTTTTATTTTATTTTTCGCAGCACCTTTCCGGTACGCGCTTTTCCATAGTCAGTATCAGTTCTGGCACCATTTCTCATTATATTAACTTGAAACTTGAAATCACAGTCCTACATATTATTCTAGAAATATTCATGCACTTATTATAATTTTCCGGGATACTTCATCGGTACGCATTTATACCGAGTAGCAGAACCGGTATTTGCACTTTTTGTCAGAAAAGCGACTTTCAGCATTATTAATCACTTACCATAATTATTTAAGTGACACGAGCTGTCGAACTCGCGCAAATTAAAAATTAATTCTTTAGGGTTCAGAAAATTTGCAGTAAAGTGGAAACCCTAAGTCGTCTCTCAAGGAAATTGTTTTGATTAAAATCGCTTATGAGAACAGAAAATAAAAGGGGGGGTTTTAGATTTTGATTCAATAATTAAAGAGGCAGAATATAAATTTGGAATAAAAATTCGTAATTAAAAATAACCAACCTAAGGTTTGGGTTCCATGGACGTCTTTCCTCGGATAAGAAGATATTAGAATCGTGATTGATTTGTCAATCGGATCAGAATCCTTATTTCCAATTGACAACCCTCTCTAAGCGATCGCTTAGCATTTGATCAAAGACGATGCTTCTACTCATACAATCGCAGAGTATCAGCCCGCTTGATTTAAGGTCATAGGGTCAATCAACCTAATCATCAAATCTGATGATTAATCCCTTTCCATAATCGCAATCGCGAACCTCAGATTGAATATCCACGATCGCACGATATCAATCTGAGTTGGGAAGGGAAACAAAACTGATTTGAAATAAACGCAGATCCTCAAGACCAATCCATGGAATCCATTACCCTTAGGTTGATTAAAAGGTTCTTAGCCTCGCATGGCTAAGGTAAACATAATTGAAATAAAAAGAAGAAGAAGAAGAAGAAGAAAAGATGAAGAACGCAATTGAATAAAAACTCAGAGAGAACTTCTCTGTTGTAAAAACTGACTACCAAGGGTTTCCTAGAGTCCCCTTTAAATAGCCGTCACGCAGGACGGCTAGGGTTTTATCGCTTCAGCCCAAACATAAAATAAAAAAACCGAATAAAATAAAATGAAACAATAAAACTTGGCTTTGGGCCACTTAAGTAATTGGGTTTTAATTTAAATTACAAGCCCAATAGTCAAACAAAACTTCAGCAAAACGCGTCCAACTTGGTGTCCAAAATCGACCAGCTTCTAGTCCGAATTGGGCTTAGAGCTCTGCATAAGAATTGTAGCTCTCTGTGTTATCTGAAAAACCCAACAAGAACGGAGTCAATCCGACAACTATGGACCGAGATATGGCCAAAATACAGAAGTAACGTAAAGCTGAAAAATTCTGACGAAAATAAATTAAACCCAATTAAAAACTAAAAACCTAAATTAACTCTAACAATCATTATTTTATTCAAATAAATCCTAAAAATACTAATCAAGAGTAACAAATAAGTGTAACAAAATATGTGTTATCAAATTCCCCCACACTTATCTTTTTGCACTCCTGGGCAAAAACTAAAATTGAAAGTAAATACTAAGATCAACCAATCCTTTCTAACAATTACCAAGCATACAGAAAATATACAAAGATCACAAGTCTTCTACAGATAAATCAATCAGGACAGAAATTCCCTAATCTCAAATCACAAGACCTGCTAACTTCAACTGCAACTGCTAACTGCATAAAAAATGGTTCCTCACAAGATGCTCTCAATTTTTCTCTCAAGTGTATCAGTTAATTCAGTATATCACTCAAATCAACTCAAGAAAATCATCCTACCATAGGCTTGCTCAAGTTCTACTTCTCCACTGCTCATAACACATGCATGCACAAATCAAGAGGGTTTTATGCAGGGTTGTAATGGGGCTGAGGTAAAGGTATGGATGAATATGGAAGAGAAAGCTAAACACCCCAGAATTTTACAAAGAGCAAAAGTTAAGAACTAAACTAAGAACATAAAACAAAGATACTGAAAAGATAAACACTTTTTTTTCTTTTTTCTTTTTTTGTTTTTTGTTTTTTTTTTCTCTTTTTTTTTTCTCTTTTTTGTTTTTTTTGTTTTTTTTGTTTGTTTTTGTTTTGAAGAAGTAAAACCACATAGCAGAAATGAATCAGATGGTCACCCCCCACACTTAAACTTTTGTCCGTCTCGGGCAAACCCCCACACTTAAACACAACATCACAATGAAACCAATGCTCAGTAAAACTCCAGGGTGTGGAATTAATTGGTTTTTCACTTAGGCTTGTAATCAACAATCAAGAGCAGAAACACACAAGAAAGAAAGCATGGCCAGAAGATATGCCATGTATGCAGGCTCAAAACCTCACAAGGGTAAACCAAGTCATGCAATCAACAACACAGAATCAATCAACAGGTAGTTGTAATCCAAGAATCGAGATCAAAGCCCAACAGATTTATGCTATCAAACACTGTGATCTATGTCTACTCTATGTACCACTCAATAATTACCAGAAAGAAAAGGAAAATCTACCTATGAAAAAAATCATAAACTAAAAGAAAGAAAGGAAAAGAAAAATAAAAATGCAAATAACAGAAAGAAAAGAAAAAGAGGGAAGAGAACTCCCTGAACTCCCTAAGGAGAATAAACAGCATCAAGTAGCTTGATTTCTTCCTCACTGGTTTAACACCTTCAAGTAAAATGCGGTGCATGCACATGGAAGGGCTGATTCCCACATTATCTGCTAAAGTCCATCCAATTGCCTTTTTATTTTCTTTCAGCAATGTCAGAAGGTTTACCTCCTGCTCAGGTAGAAGGTTCTTTGCCACAATGACTGGTAGTTGCTCATTCTCTTCAAGAAATGCATATTTCAAGTGGTCGGGCAGAACCTTCAACTCCAATTTCGGAGGCTGCTCAATGGATGGAAGAGGTGTAGTTGGTGGTGCAAATTCTGCAGAAAACAAGTCAGCAGCAATGCCTGTAAACAAATTCTCAGAAACAGAATTAGGATCATCAATAATATCAGCAGGCAATTCAGAAAATGCAGATTCACATTCAGAATCAGAATCATCAATCAGTGCATCATTGAAACCAGAAAGATGAGATGCTATTTCAGCACACACAATGCACTCTTGACTATCACCACAACCACAGAAATCCGAATCAGTAGATGAAAAATCAGAAAAATCAGCAAGGAATTCAGCAGAAACATCCTCAACAACTTCGTCTTCAATGCAGAAAACAGAATGCTCAGATGTATCAGTGCTCTGCTTCTTGGAGCTAGTGTCACTTCCCTTAGATGACTCAGCAGCAGTGTGGTTTGGCTCTTCCATATGCTCGCCAGACCGCAGAGTAATAGCACTCACATTTCCGCTTCCCTTTGGATTTGGAACTGTTTGGGATGGAAGGGAGCTGCCACTTGCTTGTTGATTTTGACTCATTGACGTTGCAAGTTGGCTAATCTGTGTTTGCAGATTCTGGAGGGAAAACTCAGTAATGTGCTGGAACTGCAGATTGTTAGTTGCCATCTGCTTCACTAAATCCTCCAAAGAAGGGTCATTGCTACTAGCTCGCTGCTGCACTAGTGGCTGTTGCATTTGCTGCTGCATTGGCTGTGGAGGTGCAAATTGGTGAAAATTTTGCCTCTGTTTTGAAGGTACAAACTGCTGCCTCTGCTGGAATGGTGCACTTTGCTGATTCTGCTGGAATGGTGCACTTTGCTGATTCTGGCTCCATTTGAGATTGGGATGATTTTTCCAGCCAGGATTATATATATTGTAGAAGGGATTATTTTGCTGCTGGTAATGTGGCTTTCCAGGAAAAACTGCAGCAACAGACTGATCAACTTGGAAACCGCTGTCTGGAAAGGAAGGACAAGCATCTGTAGGGTGAAAAATTGGATACATAGCAAACAGAAGCAAAAATAAATCTACTAAAAATACTAAATGAACTCAGAATGCTATGGGACCAACTCTCCTGAACTCTAATTGACCTTACGGACTCAAGAATCAAATAAAATTTTTTCGAAAAATAAAATAAAATAGTAAACAAAGGAATTTGGCAAAACCAGGGCCTGATAAGTGAGGCAAAGCCTCACGCTTTTTGACAGGGATGATCGTCTCCTTCAGCTAACCAATTTTCAGAGCGATCAGAGCAAGTTGAACAAGTTCAGAAATACCCGATACATCCTGGAACCAATCGCTCAAACTGAAGTAATACCGATTTCCCCAATTTTATTTTATTTTTTTTATTGATTGATTTTTTTTTTTTGATTGATTTTTTTTTTTTTTTCAAAAACGAAAATTAAAGAAAAAGAAGATGAAGATGAAAAAGAAGATGATCAAGAATCAGAAAACGATTTAGACCGATGCAATTTCCCCGGCAACGGCGCCAAATTTGACACGAGCTGTCAAACTCGCGCAAATTAAAAATTAATTCTTTAGGGTTCAGAAAATTTGCAGTAAAGTGGAAACCCTAAGTCGTCTCTCAAGGAAATTATTTTGATTAAAATCGCTTATGAGAACAGAAAATAAAAGGGGGGGTTTTAGATTTTGATTCAATAATTAAAGAGGCAGAATATAAATTTGGAATAAAAATTCGTAATTAAAAATAACCAACCTAAGGTTTGGGTTCCATGGACGTCTTTCCTCGGATAAGAAGATATTAGAATCGTGATTGATTTGTCAATCGGATCAGAATCCTTATTTCCAATTGACAACCCTCTCTAAGCGATCGCTTAGCATTTGATCAAAGACGATGCTTCTACTCATACAATCGCAGAGTATCAGCCCGCTTGATTTAAGGTCATAGGGTCAATCAACCTAATCATCAAATCTGATGATTAATCCATTTCCATAATCGCAATCGCGAACCTCAGATTGAATATCCACGATCGCACGATATCAATCTGAGTTGGGAAGGGAAACAAAACTGATTTGAAATAAACGCAGATCCTCAAGACCAATCCATGGAATCCATTACCCTTAGGTTGATTAAAAGGTTCTTAGCCTCGCATGGCTAAGGTAAACATAATTGAAATAAAAAGAAGAAGAAGAAGAAGAAAAGATGAAGAACGCAATTGAATAAAAACTCAGAGAGAACTTCTCTGTTGTAAAAACTGACTACCAAGGGTTTCCTAGAGTCCCCTTTAAATAGCCGTCACGCAGGACGGCTAGGGTTTTATCGCTTCAGCCCAAACATAAAATAAAAAAACCGAATAAAATAAAATGAAACAATAAAACTTGGCTTTGGGCCACTTAAGTAATTGGGTTTTAATTTAAATTACAAGCCCAATAGTCAACAAAACTTCAGCAAAACGCGTCCAACTTGGTGTCCAAAATCGACCAGCTTCTAGTCCGAATTGGGCTTAGAGCTCTGCATAAGAATTGTAGCTCTCTGTGTTATCTGAAAAACCCAACAAGAACGGAGTCAATCCGACAACTATGGACCGAGATATGGCCAAAATACAGAAGTAACGTAAAGCTGAAAAATTCTGACGAAAATAAATTAAACCCAATTAAAAACTAAAAACCTAAATTAACTCTAACAATCATTATTTTATTCAAATAAATCCTAAAAATACTAATCAAGAGTAACAAATAAGTGTAACAAAATATGTGTTATCATTAAGCCTTATCATAATTATTAGGGTCAATTATGAAATTATTTCCTAATTTCTCATAATTAATTAATTAACTTCCTTAATTAACGGTGCGGGTTCTTACACTACCCCTTTTAATACCGTTCAATTACAATCTTATCCAACGGTCGATATTTGTGATATAAAAAAACCTTTTTTTCCCATTCCTTTCTCCTCACTTCCTCTCACACCTTTTCTCTCTCCTCCCTTTCTCTCTTTCTCGAAAAATGATCTCTGTTCTCTCTATGTTATGTCCAACAACAGACCTACTTGGTTTCATAACATAGGACATCTGGGTTTATTTTTTCTTGACACCCCATTTCAATTTTTTATGTAAATGCTCATAACAATGGCTGAGTTGAATGAATTGAGAAAAAAGCTTGTACCTTTTTTTGATGCTGAAGGGCCATTGAAGAAAGAGAAAGGGGAGGAGATAGAAAGAGTGAGAGACAATGAGAGAGAGAAAGGGTAAAAGAGTTTATTTTTATATAGTAAATCTCCACCGTTGGATGAAATTGTAATATAATAATATTGAAAAGAATAAGCAAAAGTAAGCAAATTAAGAGTAAGTAGAATAACCTATCCCGAATATGTATGAATTAATATTTGCTTAGTTCTCCGTTTTTTTTTGTCTTTTGTCTTTTGTAAAGCTTAGTTCTCCTTAACGCGATAGTAATTATAATTACCAACATCAAATTTCAAAATAATAAACATAAAAGCGCACATCGTATATAACAGAACGATGCGTTTTAACCTCTAAGCAGAGACGAAGAATCGGAGCTGATTTGCCTGTGTGACCAAATTGCTCTCTTCTTTATTTCCTATGCTTCTTCTTCCTTCATCTTTTTTTCAATTAGGGTTTTCTTCAAACCTCTTTTTTCTTCTTCGAACTCACCAGCCGGAATCCTAGCCATTCTGCGACAAGGTATGTTTCGTTTCTTTCTACAATTTCTTTATCAAGATTATACGTTTACATGTTCTTTTATTTTATTTTTTCACGTATACATGTTCTTTGAATCTGCCTTGGTAATTTTATTGTCCATTGTGAAAAAAAAATTGATGTACAATTTTGAATCTTGTAAAAGAGAAATTATTTGTCTTTGTTTACACAATTGTTATTGGGTGTCTCAAACTTGAGTAAAATTCATGCCTCCCCCCTCCCCCTTTTTTATTTACAACTTTTTCAATTTTTGTGGTAGTATTTTTCGATTTTATTTCTTTTGAGAAATGGAGTGTTGTTTTAGGTTTACCTTTTTTTTTTTCTTTCTAAAATTATTTTAATGTACAGCTACGGTTGTTATTGGTAATGGAATTGAATTGTTTCTTGATGTTATTTGTGTTTGATTTCACAATAGAAATGAGAATTTTGGTGATTAATCAGTGGAAAATATTAAAAGATAAAAATCAGTGAAGATATATGTATATATATGAAGTATTAAAATTTCTTGTATTCTTTGTTTTTGTATATTTTTAAAATTTTTAAAATATCTAACCACTGGCTAGAATGTTTGTGACTAAATTTTACTATCCCTGTTTCTAAACTTTGAGAACTGAGAAATCATCCTGGATCTTGTTTTTGAGCATCGATGACTTCTGGGAAATTTTACTATCCCACTTTCTTCTACATGAGTCCTGTCAAGTACTGAATAATAGTACACCACTGATAATCTTTAGGTGTTAAGATGCAGTATAAAGGTTAGAGGCAAGATCAAAAGGTTAAGAGTCTATAATTTTGTTTATGTGACTTATGGACATTTAGATTACTTGGTTCACTTCTGAAGCTTCGGTTTTCTACAAAGCTTTTACTCTTGTAGCAAGTATAGAATTGGATATTTGTGAATATTATAATATTGGGCTTATTTGTATACTTTATGCTGGTGCTTCCTCCCTTCCTCTTCAATTTTAGTACATCCTGACTTCTTCATAATTCTTTTGATAATTTCCGCATAATCTTTATTAAACTCAGTATAAAGCATAGTTCTGAAAACTGGGCCAGTTCAGCTGGCTCAAATGGTGAACCAGCTGGTATACCGGTCCGGTTATATGCTTTAAACTGTGTGTGCTAGAAACTGATCAAAGGTCAACTGAAACAACCTATTAGCTGGAATAATGTAAATCAGAGGCAGCTTGGTACCTTAATCTGGATTTGATTATCTTGAACAAGGGCTTCCAAGGTGTTTTTTTGTCCTTGGCTTCAAAATCGTGAAGTTTGGGATTCTAACACCACAAATTGGACTGGAGGGCAGGTGCCTGAGTCTGACCACCAGTCCACCCATGCTCTATTTATATATGCCATGCATACTGTTATTGTGTACTTATTGATAATGCAAAACTATTAGAGCCTTTAAAAATTAAAGAAATTAATTTTAAGTACAGCCTGGTTGAAACACTAATCGGTAAACTATTAATTGTATAATAAAGTGTGTACTATTGCGTGTTGGACAAGGTTTGATAATGTGGTCAATCTTTTCATAGAAGCTGATGAGTGAATTATGTTTTACATTACCCCTCTTAAATAGACCTCCTAAGTAGGGTATTGCTCCTTTTGTCTTTAAATTTATGGTTACATTTTGATTTTGTTTTTTATTATTCAGATTTAAAACCTTCTTGCTGCTATGTCATTATTAACACACATGTGCCCTCACACACAATAGGCAATGCAAAGATGCTATCCTGTTCATTGTATTTTTATATTTTTGAATGGAAAATGTTGTATGGAATTTTATGGGAATGCTTTTGTTCCAGGTTCATGCGATGGACTTGTCTGATGCTGTAATAGTCAAATCTAGTAGATTGAAATCTGTCGTATGGAATGATTTTGATAGGATTAAAAAAGGCGATACCTGTGTGGCTGTTTGTAGGCATTGTAAAAAGAAACTGAGTGGATCAAGTACCAGTGGAACATCACACCTAAGGAACCATTTAATCAGGTGTCAGAGAAGGTCTAACCATGGCATAGCACAATACATTACAGCCAGAGAAAAGAGAAAAGAAGGGACTCTTGCAATTGCAAATTTCAATGTAGATCAAGATCCAAACAAAGATGATGCCCTTAACCTTGTGAATATTAAATTTGAGCAGACACAGTTGAAAGATGACTCTGTCAACACTGGAACTAGCAACTTTGATCAAAGACGGAGTCGATTTGATCTTGCTCGCATGATTATTCTACATGGATATCCATTGGCTATGGTTGAACATGTTGGTTTCCGAGCTTTCGTGAAACATCTACAGCCCTTGTTTGAGCTTGTGACGTTGAATAGGGTTGAGGCTGATTGTATTGAGATTTATGAGAAAGAGAAAAAAAAGATGAATGAGATGTTGGATAAATTGCCTGGAAAAATCAGTCTTAGTGCTGATGTCTGGACTGCTATGGATGACGCTGAGTATTTGTGTTTGACATCAAATTACATAGATGAATCATGGCAGTTGAGAAGGAGGATATTAAATTTTATAAGGATTGATCCTTTTCATACTGAAGACATGCTTTCAGAAGCTATCATGACTTGTCTGATGGATTGGGATATTGACCGTAAATTGTTCTCCATGATATTGGATAGTTGTTCTACCAGTGATAACATTGCTATTAGAATCAGTGAGAGACTTTTGCAAAACAGGTTTCTTTATTGTAATGGTCAATTATTTGACATGCGCTGTGCCACAAATGTTCTTAACGACATGGTTCAGCATGCTTTGGGAGCTGTAAGCGAAATAGTCAATAAGATTCGAGAAACAATTCATTATATTAAAAGTTCACAAACTATACTGGCAAAGTTCAATGAGATGGCTAAAGAAGTAGGGATCCTGAGTCAAAAGTCTTTATTACTAGATAATCCATTGCAATGGAATTCCACATATTCAATGCTTGAAGTTGCTTTAGAATTCAGGGATGTTTTTATTCTTTTGCAAGAAAATGATACTGCCTACAAAATCTGTTTATCTGATGTTGAGTGGGAGAGAATTACTGCAGTTACCAGCTATTTGAAGCTTTTTGTTGAGGTTGTAAATGTTTTCACTAAGAGCAGGTATCCAACTGCAAATATATATTTCCCTGAGCTGTGTGATGTTAAGTTGCATTTGATTGAATGGTGCAAGAATTCAGATGAGTATATCAGTTCTTTGGCGTCAAGATTGAGGAGCAAGTTTGATGAGTACTGGGAGAAATGTAGCTTAGGGTTGGCGGTTGCAGCCATGTTAGATCCTAGATTCAAGATGAAGTTGGTAGATTATTATTATCCACAAATCTATGGTAGCACATCTGCAGGTCGAATTGAAGAGGTCTTTGAGGGCGTGAAGGCTCTATACAATAAACATTCAATAGGCTCCCCATTATCTCATGATCAAGGTTTGGCCTGGCAAGTTGGCAGCGGTCCACTTTGCTTACAAGGTTCTGCAAAGGACTCCAGGGATAGACTGATGGGGTTTGACAAATTCCTCCATGAAACTTCTGAGGGTGAAGGTGCTAAATCAGATCTAGAAAAGTACTTAGAAGAACCTCTCTTTCCACGGAATGTTGATTTCAGCATATTAAATTGGTGGAGAGTTCACACTCCCAGGTATCCTGTCTTATCCATGATGGCACGGAATATTTTAGGAATTCCAATGTCAAAAGTTGCACCAGAGTTGGCATTTAATTATAGCGGAAAAGTCCTTGATCGTGATTGGAGCTCACTTAATCCTGCTACTGTCCAAGCTTTGGTGTGTTCACAAGATTGGATACGGAGTGAACTGGAAAATTAGAATTTGCTTTTCCCCTGCATTCTAACTGTACATGCCTATTCTCCTCTTAGAAATATTTCCATTGTAAGTTAGATCTTCTAACTCCACATTTCAATTCTCATGACATTTTTGTATGAAGGTTCTTTTTAGCCCATAGCCTTATGCAGCTTAGCAAGTTGATTTTATGATTTATTTTACATTATTTTTTTTAATTGTTTCAGTCAGATGTGGGTTGTTGAAAACAAAATTGCTTATCATATGCGGCACTAGGAGAACTGTAAACATTTGTCTGCATAAACCAACCTTTCTTCATCTCAAATATACCAATTTTTCTATCAAAGTAATTTTTAATTTAATTAGGTTAGTTTAGTGTTTACAATCTAACCAACTGTCACCATAGTTAGCATTGGTTGTCTTTTTTATTAGATAATTTAAAAGTGATAATTTGAACATTGCTGAACTATGTTTTTTCTAAAAAATTTATTTGCAATATCATCCTCCTCGGGTGTCTCCTCTGATTTGGAAACTTTAATTATTGTTTGATATTTGACATGTCACTCCCTGGATGATTTTTTGGTTCATGGAAAGCTCATTTGGAATGCCTTAAATAAAGGATTGGGGAAAGGGTCAAAGGTGGGGTAGAGATGTAGGTCTTAAAAAGGAAGAGTATGTGATTGCAGTGAGGTTGAGACTACTGTGCAATTTTGGTTGCGTAGTGGCTGTCTTACGGATGTTTCACACAATTTTGTATCGATATGATGGAAATAATGCAACTTTTGAAGTATTGAGTATAACATCTTTTTATACGAGTTAAGCTGTTTTGTTTCAAAGCTAAGGGGAATGTATTTCTAATGTTATATGAGATAATTTTTCTCATGCAATATATAAAAAAGTGTGAATTTTTTTTTTCTTTTTCTTTTCCCGAGTGGATTTTGCATTTTTGTGTGTGTTGCATAACACAAATGAGACAATTTATTTCATTTAGCATGAAAAATATATTTCAGCAAAAGCTAATGTGTTCAGGTTGTGATTTTACACTAAACGCTGCTGCTATTTTTTTCCCCTTACTAATTACAGCTTTTTAAAAAGATTATTTTAAGCTTTTTGATTCTTGATTATTTCACAATTTGGAGAGAAAACTACTTACTTATCTTTCATTTTTTTTAAATTATTTTATACTAAAATTGGTAATTTGTTACATAAAGTAATTTTTTTATGCATAAGCACAGGAGCACTTGTTAATACATCATATTTTGAAAAACTATAGCAATTGACAGTCATTATCTAGATAGGGAAATTATTAAATAGGCATATTGTTCCCTCTAATTTGCTGGAATAAAAATAAAGTATAATTTCCTATAAGGGTATACTATTTATTTGCTTCGTATGGCTAATTTGAACCCAAAAAAGAAAAAGAAAAGAAATCTAAAAAAATCTGTGAAGTGCTGTAAGCCGAAAGTTAAACAAACACTAATTACAGGCATTTTGAAAAGATGAGTCTTTAAAATGCAACAATCTAAGATTCTCACGTCTTCTTAAATCATATCTAGAAAGAAACAAAATAATTATAATCATATCTAGAGAAAGCCCACAGACTTTCTCACTCAACTGGATTGAGTTGTTGTTGGTAACATCATAGACTTTGCTTGCATTGATCTAAATTTTCTTATGTTACATGATTCATTGGTAGAATTGTTGGTACGTGTTGTCTTATCTTTTATCCTATAGCACCGACACCGACACGGGATACATGACACGACACGACATTCCGATATGTTAATTCTAAAAAATGTTAGATTTCGACACGTTAGGACACGTTTTGATATTAAATAATATTTTTAATTTATGTAGTGTATATTATATTTAATATTCAATAATTTAATAAAAGAAATAAAGTTAAACTTATAATAGACATCAATTTTGCAAAGAAACATAAGATATCGCAAATATTTATATTAAACTCAATAAAATGGTAATCATAATCCAACGAATCTAATAGTTAAAATTAAAAACGCAACACAACTTTTGAACCATCTTTTGAGTTTCTGCAACACATGTTGGAGTATCGGAGAATGTCGGACACGACACGTCAAGATTTTTGAAGTGTCGGTTGAAGAGGAAAAACAACAGTTCGAGTGGATGGATCCGGTTTTTGATTCTTATCTTACCATTGTTAGTTCTCAAACACAATTTAACGCTCTTGAAACGTATGAAAGTTAAGTGGAATTCTTTACCAAATACAAATTGAAATGGATGAAGGTTGAATTTTGACTTAATTATTGTAGTTTATTACTTTTCATGGACGCGTGGATTGGTGAGAGTGAGACATTTAGAAAATATGCTGGATTTTTAACTATTTATGTAGACATGCATAAGTCATAATAAATTGTAATCAAAATTAAACAATTAATAGAAAGTTAAGTATATTGGAACAAAATGGTTTGGAGATTTACTATGTGATTAATTGTTTTGTTTGGAACTGTAAATATAAGCAATTATTTCTTGCTTGGTTTGAAGGAATGGAAATTGTAATGAGAATAACTATTAGAGTAAAGTATCACTTAAGGGTATATTTGTAATGTCAGCTGAGGGCACTTTTGTAATAGCTCAAGTAAGGATTAGTTAGTGTGGAACTGATTCTGTTCAAACAGAATCAGTGACGTGTCATCAATGTATCTCTATAAAGATCAACGTGTACAGTTCCTGATTCATTAAGAAAATATATGAAATACTTTAGCTTTCTCCCTCTTCAGCATTCTATGAATGTCTTCTCTCTCTCGTTCATCTCTTTCTTCATTTCTTTGATGGTATCAGAGCTCTCTTCCTGAGGGCCTGATACGAACGTGTTCACCATAGCTTCCGCATTGCCATCTCCGTCACTGTCTTCCACCGTAAACGCAACAGCAGAAGCTCGATCTTCATCGTCTTCGTCACTGTTCAACCACACGATCTCAGTCAAGCTAACTGAGAGCAACTTTCTTCTGTGGAATCAGGTTGTAGAACCTGTCATCACTTCTCACCAACTCCACAAATTTCTTGTCAACCCTAAAGTTCCTCTACAGTACGAGTCAAAACAAGATCGAGAAAATGAAGCAATCAACCCTGCATACACTGACTGGATCCGTCAGGATCAGATGCTCCTTTCATGGATTTTGTCAACGATCTCCGAAGATATACTGAACGAGATCTTAGGAGTCAGTCATGCATACGAAGCGTGGGACCAGATTCACAAGTTCTTCCAAGGAATGATGAGATCTAAAGCTCATCAACTTAGATCTGAGCTTCGAACCATGAAGAAAGGTGGAAGATCAGTTGCTGAGTACCTTAGACGTTTCAAATCACTGTGTGATGAACTGAAAGCTATCAAGAGTCCTGTATCCTTTGAAGAACAAGCCGAAATAATCTTGGCTGGACTTCCTGCAGAGTTTAATCCTTTTGTCACATCTGTAAGAGCTCGTGAGAATCCTTACTCGATAAATGATTTGCGAGTTGAATTAATGTCCTATGAACAGATGCTAACAAAGCAGAATGAAACACTCCTTGCTGAATCAATGTCTGTGAATGTTGTGCAAACAACTTCTGCTGATCAGAAGGACGAATCTGCACCTGGCAGAACTCCATTTGGTGTTATCCAACAGAATCATGATCAAAACTTTCAAAGCCAAAGGTCATATGGTTTCAGTAGAGGAAGAGGAAGGTCATTTGTTCGTAACAACAGAAATAGCAGGGGTAGAGGACGCAACAACCTGCAATGTCAGCTTTGCTACAAATTTAGACATAGTGTTCAAAGCTGTTGGTACAGGTTTGATGAAAATTTTGCACCTGAATCATCCTCACCTGAAGCTCCACACTATTTTCCAGTTACTCAACAATCTTTTCGAAGGCCACATCAGTATATTCGACCTCCTGCAAATCCTCCTCAAGTGCTGCTCACAGCAAATCAACTCACAACAAATCAACTTTAGAACACACTTCAACCACAGTGTAATGTTGCCTCACAAGGACAAGGAATCCTGCCAACTCCTCAAAATGTTCAAGCTATTGAGTGGTATCCGGACTCAGGAGCTTCTCACCATGTCACAGCACATCCTCAAAATCTTCTACAAAGTACTCAGTTGTCAGGAGCAGATCAAGTCTACATAGGGAATGGCCAAGGTCTAAGGGTTAATGCTACTGGTTTATCCTCCTTTCCCTCTCCTTTTAAACCACACACTTAACTACACCTTGACAATCTATTACTTGTACCTTCTATCACCAAAAACCTCATTAGTGTGAGTAAATTTGCCAGAGATAATGGAGTTTATTTTGAATTTCACCCCTTTACTTGTTGTGTAAAATCACAGGAATCTCATGAAGTGCTGCTGGAGGGTGACTTGGGTTCAGATGGTTTATATCGCTTCAAAGAAATCTGTCTCACTCCCAACTCAAGACAGAATTGTCATTCTACCTCACTGTCTCTTTGTAATACACCTATAAGTCATAGTTACATTTCTTCCAGTGTAAATTCGAAGTCTACAATAAATGTAACCTCTAGTCATCAGAAAGCTGTAGCTTCCTCATATATGTACTCCTTATGGCATTGTCGTTTAGGTCATCCTCATACTGAGGCTCTTAATTCTGTTTTGAAGTCTTGTAATCTCCCTATTCCAAATAAAAATGATGTTGAATTCTGCTCAGTTTGTTGTTTGGGTAAAATACATAGGTATCATTCTCCACCATCTACCACAGTTTATGCAAAACCTTTTGACTTGATATTCAGTGATCTGTGGGGTCCTGCCCCTATGACATCTACTTTAGGCTTTACATACTATATATCATTTGTGGATGCCCACTCCAGATATACCTGGATTTACCCTCTCAAACAGAAATCTGAGGCATTAGTGATATTTTCTCAATTTCAAGCTCTTGTCTCCAATCACTTTCAATCCTCTATAAAAGCCCTCCAAACTGACCGGGGAGGAGAATTTCGATCCTTTCATCAAACTTTAAAACAACAGGGTATTGTTCATAGGATCACATGTCCTCACACTCATCATCAAAATGGAGTGGTTGAGAGGAAACCTCGTCACATAGTAGAAACTGGTCTCACATTGCTTGCTCATGCATCTCTACCCATCAAGTTTTGGGATCATGCATTCATTTCAGCTGTTCATCTCATAAATTGTCTTCCAACAGCTGCATTGAATTTTGAAGTACCCTTCACCAAGCTTTATAAATCCACTCCTGACTATACAAGCCTTAAGGTCTTTGGCTGTGCATGTTTCCCATTCTTGAGACCTTATAACAACCACAAATTAGACTTTAGAAGTAGTGAGTGCATATTCCTTGGTTACTCTCCTAATCATAAAGGTTATAAATGCTTGAACTCTTCTGGTCGTTTGTTCATCTCTAAAGATGTTCTCTTCAATGAAACAAAATTTCCTTATTCTTCCTGGACAGCTGTACACTCCTCTGATCCTGTATGTCCTGGTTCACAGCCCATTACAAATTTAATTCCCTTGGTTCCATCTTCACCTTTGCATACAGTTCCTTCATCTTTTGGTCATCAGCTGTCATCTCATACCTCATGTAGCTCACACACTGTTGATTCCAACACTGCCACCTTTGTACAACAGTGTAACTCTTCTCTCCTAGTCTCTTTTCCTTCAGAATTTCCCCACTCAGCTGTGTCACCATCGTCATCCTCCAAAGCAGCAAGCACTTCACATTTCCACAATGATCAGACACCTTCAAGTTCAGGTACTCCTTTATCCTCTCCTTTATTTACTTCTTCATCTTCCAACATCAGTTCTGGTTCAGAATATGTCCCTTATGGCACCCTTTCTCCTTCATCTGATCACACCATTATTACCCGCTCCAAATCTGCCCTTATACCTCAAATTCTTCTAACCACCCTTGAACCTACATCAGTCAAACATGCTCTTTGTAATCCTTATTGGCTTACTGCCATGCAATCCGAATTCCAAGCTCTTCAAGCAAACAATACCTGGACCTTGGTTCCTCTTCCCAAAAACAGAATGGCTATTGGTTGCAAGTGGGTTTTCCGAATTAAAGAGAATCCAGATGGGTCCATTAGTAGGTATAAGGCCCGATTAGTGGCTAAAGGGTTCCATCAACAAGCTGGTTTTGACTACACTGAAACCTTCTCACCAGTTGTGAAGCCTATTACCATTCGGATTATACTCACTATTTCTATTTCATTTGGTTGGCAACTAAAGCAATTAGATGTCAACAATTCCTTTCTCAATGGCATCTTAGAGGAAGAGGTGTACATGAAACAACCTCCTGGTTTTGAATCTTCTAACAAATCTCTTGTTTGCAAGCTGCCTAAGGCTCTTTATGGTTTGAAACAGGCACCAAGAGCATGGTTTGATAAGCTTAAAGTTTCCTTATTTCAGCTTGGTTTCACAGCAAGTAAATGTGATCCATCTCTCTTCATCTACCGAAGATCCAGTCACTGCATCTTTCTTTTAGTCTATGTGGATGATATAATCATCATTGGCAATGATGCTACTCTTCTTCAGTCTGTGGTACAAAACCTGAATAGTTCCTTTGCTTTGAAGGATCTTGGTGATCTTGATTTTTTCCTTGGCATTGAAGTTAAAAAGACCTCATCTGGTGCTATTTTTCTCTCCCAATCCAAATATGTTCGAGACCTGCTCATTAAGGCCAACATGGCTGAGGCCAAAGGAATCTCTACTCCACTTTCCTCTGGATGCAAGTTATCCAAATATGGTTCCAACTATCACCCAGATCCCTCCTTTTATCGCTCAATTGTTGGAGCACTGCAGTATGCCACACTCACTAGATTAGAAATTAGTTTTGCTGTAAACAAGGCTTGTCAATTTATGGCTCAGCCTCTTGAGGAACACTGGACTGCTGTCAAACGAATCTTGAGGTATCTTCGAGGTACCATTCAACATGGAATGCTATTGCAGCCTTGTCATTCTAGTCATCCCTTCTCTATTACTGCTTTCTGTGATGCTGATTGGGCTAGAGACCCTGATGACCGTAGATCAACATCTGGTGCTTGTGTGTATTTTGGCTCGAATCTGATCTCATGGTGGTCAAAGAAGCAAACATTGATTGCTCGCTCAAGCACTAAAGCCGAATATCGCAGCCTAGCTCTTGCCACAACTGAGGTTCTCTGGTTAAAGTCACTTCTTAGTGAACTTCATATTCGGTTTACTACTCCCCTCATTCTGTGTGATAATCTCAGCACAGTTTCTTTGTCTCACAATCCTGTGCTCCATGCTCGTACGAAACATATGGAGTTAGATATATTTTTTGTTCGGGAACGTGTTCTAGCTAAGGACATTAAAGTGTGTCACATTCCTACTATTGATCAAATTGCTGATACCTTAACTAAGAGCCTCTCAGCCTCCCGGTTTGCCATTCTCAGAGACAAACTCAGTGTGACTGATCTTCCCTCTCTTTCTCATCCACCCTGAGTTTGCAGGGGACTATTAGAGTAAAGTATCACTTAAGGGTATATTTGTAATGTCAGCTGAGGGCACTTTTGTAATAGCTCAAGTAAGGATTAGTTAGTGTGGAACTGATTCTGTTCAAACAGAATCAGTGACGTGTCATCAATGTATCTCTATAAAGATCAACGTGTACAGTTCTTGATTCATTAAGAAAATATATGAAATACTTTAGCTTTCTCCCTCTTCAGCATTCTCTGAATGCCTTCTCTCTCTCGTTCATCTCTTTCTTCATTTCTTTGAATAAAACATTTTCTTTATCCAGTTTTCAGATCATCATGAATAGGAATAGCATTAGGAATTAAATTTTTTACTTTTGTAGGAATTGGCGTTCGATCAAAAAGTGAAATAAATATCCTTATTCTATTTTCACTAAAATATAATTAAGTGTGAATATGTACCAAAAAAAATAAAAATAAAAATAAGTGTGAAAAAGGGCCAACCAGCCCACATGTTCTATCTCAATTTATTTTGGACCAAACCATGTTTTTTAGGCTTGAGTTGGTAATGCTAACCAAGCCTAGTTTAACTAAAAAAAATTAGCTGGATTGAATTGGATAAACTGAACCGATTTAATGTTAAAATAATAATAATTTTTTACTTTAATTAATTTTAGCATACCGAACACATAAAAATAGAATATTGCTATCTTCCCGTTGTTGTCCACATCAAATAAAACATGAGAATGAATACGTCATTCCATTCCCATTTGCATTTTTATTCTCATTCCCTCAAAATCATTTCATCCAATCAAATAAGGTCATGATTGGATAAGTTTTTGAAAAAAATAAATTTTATGTAATATTTATTTTGGAATGACTTTTTTTTTTAAAGTCATAACTATTTTACGTTTGAATCAGTATTTAAAGAGTAATATTTTGATTTTTTTGAAAGTCATAAATATTGGCTTTAAAACGAAACATCATCTTATATTTTTTTTTTCTGACTTTCTTTTTCAAAAGTCATAACCAAATACACACATAGAGTGAAAAGTACTTAAAAAAAAATAAAAATTCTTAGAGAGTATTACTATAATATTAATCATATCAAATTTTAAATATTTAGATCAAAATAAGGGTTAACTCAACTAATAAGATTTAATAACATTAAGGAGAAGCTTTTAACTCAACTAATAAGATTTAATAACATCAACGAGAAGGTTTTAAGTTTGAATCTTAATAGTAGTCCTTAACTGACAGGTTACAGGTAAACATCACTATAAGCCTTTAGTGAAGCATGTACTAATATTGGAGCTCAATTGATATGACCGAACAACAATAACTAAAAGTTCTTGAGTTCAAATCGTAGTATGGTAATCCTTGATTGATAGATTATACCATATTAAGTCCATTTACTAAAGTATGTCTTGACTTTATAGTAACCTCCGTTTTTCCTAAATTTTTACCACCGATTTTTTGGAGAGATAGAGTATGTCTTTTTCTTGTATACACTTTGAACAATATTTTGACTTTTATATATACCAGTAATATTTTTATTGGCAAGTCAAGTTCTCCTTAAGTTTGTGATTTTTTTAATATATCTATATGTTAATTGATTATTTGATTAGTTTAGTTCAAGTATTATTGGACTCATTAATTAGAGGGGATGACTTTTAAATTTTTTATTTTATTTTTAGGACTCAAATTCGAAACCGAAGAACAAATTTCTTGATAATATTATTTTCACTTTAGAATAAGACAAACTCCCCCCCCCCCCCCCCAACACACACACACACACTTACATTTCAGAAAAAATATAAAGTGGTAAAAGGAAAAGTGATTTCCCATTCCTTATTGGATCCCAACCAGCAAAAAGAGATAAGCTAGAGTCAGGGTTTGAACTTGACAAGTATACCAACTAATTCATTAGCCAATGAATTCTTATTTATCATATAGGGAATGCAAATATTATTGAACAATCTTATTGCAATGTTTCATACGTATAGATTTATTGCTAAGGAAAATTATGTCAATTCAAGTCATTAGGTTTGGTCTAGTGGTGAGGGGTTTGAGTAGGTTGTGTGTTCAATTCTTATTTGTATCCAAAAAAGAAAGAAAGAAAGAAAATTATGTCAATTCAAAATATTATGTATCCATGTGATGTGATTTTGATAGGTTAATTGCACTACCATTTGTGGAACATGTATCGCATTGATGATTGGCATCTTCACCTCCATTTTGAGGATAAAGTATAAACAATATTAGATTGTAGTGTGGTCCCTCACCTATATAATACAAGAGAATCAATATGCTAGCTAGTAGCATTTAGGTTTTGAATTGTTGATCACAACTGTAACTGGTCACAAATGTAGTTGTCATGAGACAGCTACATACTGTGTCTGAATTTTATTACAAGGTCCAAATCAAATATTAAATGTTCTGATTATGAATCGCAGGAGGAGACGAGGTAATAATCTGTTTCAAAGAAAATTTATTATTTTCATGCAAAACTTTTTATGTAAAAAAGTTTAGGCTAAATGGAGGTTATAAGGTTAAGATATAAGTCTCTATGAAATTTATAGTAACACTTATAAGTGATTTCTCAATAAAGGATCACTAATAAAAATAAAATCTAAATTTTTTGTATTGAAATAATTCAATTTTGTGAATTCGACCTTAACCATTTAAATTTGTTAGAGAACCAATATTTTGCAAGCAACATTCACTAGGATAGTAATTTTGAGTTAAATTAATTAAACGGGATAAATAAAAAAATTGTTATTTAATTAAATAGTAATTTTACGTAATAATATTATTAAAAGGCTTGATACAAATTCTTAGGTACATAAGAAAAAGGAATAAAACGGCTAAATCATTTTCAGATGTGAAAGGGAAAGCCCTTTCCCTCTATCATCATTCTTTTGACGAACGAAGTGAGACTAAAAAAAAAAAGAAAAGAAAGAAGAAGAAGTCAAAATTAGAGTTTTGAATACGAAGACTTTTCTATTTTGTTGTCATGATTTCTATTTTTTTGTAACAATAATGCTACTTGTGTAAGAGCTTTCACAAACCCTGGAGGGATAATTCACTAATATCACGATGGGTAAAAAATTATATATGCAAGGAGACTCTAGATAGAAATAATTTAATAAATTTATTTTTTTGGTTAATAGATAGCAATAATTTCAATAACGTATTGGAAGTACCTAGCTAGTTAGTTTGGCCATAAGATATGGATACAAAGCCTAACTTCTCCAAGAGTATATGTCAACAGCGTTCCAGTCACGTTAAGCAAGATTTTGATATCGAGGATAATTTATTTATTTTCTAAACTTTTTAGGATATGATTTAGTTTAATCTATTTTGAGCACTGTGGACCTATATTGAGGGTGGCTCTCCCAACAACATTCTCTTCATTTCAAGGATTCGAGCACGATCGATATCCCTTTAAGGGAACAATCCTCTTATCACTTGAATAAATGATTGTTGGTTATCTCTAAGATAACTTAACTCAGAGCTAGGAAGATTAAAGCTTAATTAATCCTTTCAAGCATCCCCGGAATCAGTATTGAACAAAATTTCGTGAAAGTCTTTAGTCTATTCCATTTCCTAAGCATGAAAAATTTCATGAAGCATGCATTTTGTAGTGACTGCTAAAGCAACATAACAGTTGACCAACTAGTGTTCCGCATAGTCTTGCCATAATACTTTTATTATACAAAATTATAGTGCAATGTTGACTTTAATGTATGATGTGCTTATTTTTATAGCTTTTATGATTTTGATTCTCAACGAAGCTACTTGTATCTTTCCCTTATACTTGCACTTCCAATTAATGTACCAAAAAAAAAAAAAAATTGTGGCAAATTAAGTTGGATATTCCTGCCCATTCTGTTATGTACAATCACCACTTCATGCATGAATGGCTTAAACCTTCTCATTGCACCCATTTCAGTTTTTTCCTTTTGATTTATCTAACCATTGTTGCGATTATGACAAGTATATTGGTAGTACAAATAATAAAATGATAAGTAAAATATCGTTCTCATGAGGATTGATCTATCGAGCACTAATTTTATTACGCAATCAAAGTTGGATCAACCGTAAAGGATTTTATGAATGTGATTAAAATATAAAAACATGAACTATTCCTACCGAATAATTATCAAGAACAAGAACTCAAACTAAAAATTGAAATAAAGATTAATAACTCAAAGCGCAACTAGAGTTTTGACTTCCCCAATTTCTTCCTAATCAATCCTTCCTTTCCCTCAATCAATATCCAAAGTCATATTATTGACAATTCATCATAGATTAATCAAAACTCAATTCTTTGGTATTTAAATTCTTTGACCTACTACTACAAACCCAAATTCCTTAGTGATCTTGCTTAGGGCGAGCATTAAGAATGATGAATTAACACAATCATAGGCATTGTTGTCAAAAACTAGTCTAAAAAGGTAGAAACATAAAAACAGTAGAAACGAAGTGTAAAAACGTGTTAAAACGCAAGTAAAAATGGTCCTTAGTAAAAACAGGTGAAAATGCCGCGCAAGTTTTTGTGTTTTTACTTAACTCGATTTTTTTAATTTATTTTTTAAAAATACCCTATTTTTTATTTTTTTTAAACTCAATTTTCTCTTTTTGTGTATTTAGACTTATATCTTATATGTTTATGTGTCTTATATCTTTTAAATATGAAGTTATTCATTAAATTTTGAGTAGTGACTTATGTGCTTTTTTTTACTTATATATATATATATATATATATATATATATATATATATATATATATAATTTTGTATCTTGACCTTAAGTTGTAGAAACTTTATGTTTCATGTCATTTCTACATTTACGTTTTTACCACCCCCTTCCGTTTCTACGTAAAAACTCAATTTTGACAACATTGATCATAGGTTTCATTAGTCTATGCCTAGATCAAACAAAATCCAGCAATTAATCAAATCAGAATTTCACACCAATATCCCTATTGTCATGCAAAATTCACGTGTTCATCTATGATTGGCCAAATCATAAACGAAACTAGGAATGAAGAACAAAAATAATTGCGTAACATGAAAGATTGAATATTAAATTGATATAAAATAATAGATAACATGAAGAATCCATTAGTTCTGTCTAACCTTAACTACAAGAAAACCTAGCCTAACATAATGAAAGAAACTAAGACAATAGATGAAAAAGCAATGAAATCCATAAAAGAAACTTGATAATTAGTATCCATGGTGAAGTTTTCACCCTTCCTCCAGCTCCTCAATCCAAGAACAGAGCTTTCTCCTCTTCTGGGTCGCCAAAAATCGAATAAAAATTGTCGTCTTTCGTTCCTTTTTTAATAAAAAATCCATGTGCTTTTCTTTATGAGATGCTTGTTGCGTTTGCTTGCTGGGGTGAGCAACTCAGCGATCTGCTACTAGAAAATACATGCTTATGTGATATGCTTGCTGGAACGAGCAACTCATCGAGGAAATACGTGACAATGACCTTTCTAATGTTTGCTCGCTGCAGCAAGCAACTCAGCAAGTTACTGCATGAAATAACATGTAGCTGGCTTTTGCTCGCTAGACCGAGCAAGTCAATGAGCATGATTTGGCTTGTATCTTGTCTTCCTCTTGTTTCCTTGATCCACTAATGCTCCATCGTAACAACTTTAACATGAAACCAATACATTTTCAGTTAGCATCATACCCAATCATGAAAACTCCATAATTTTTTGCATTTAATAATATGTGACATATCTTTGACCATATTCAACAATATTTAGGCATACTTTTGACCTTAAAAACATGATATGTTTGACACTTAACAACCAATGTTTGGCCTTAACAACCCATGTTGTCATTAGTATATAAATTTATGAAATGCTTCATTTACGTGTATCCCTCCGCATGTGATTGGTGAGAAATTGTCAAGGAGAATGTGATTATACTCCCAAATTCTAGTACCATGATTCAGGGGTGGGTATAAAGAAATAATTGCACTTATCAGTGGGGTTATTGTCACACCCTTTTCCAGGTTAGAATGTGGTCCTCAGAGAAGAGATTTCAAGGATTCAAATTTCCTTTTATGATGTATGGTCACATAGACATACAATGTAGCCTTAATAATAGCATTAAACTGCTTACAGAACAGATAGCATGGGCAAAAATTGCATTTAAAGTTCAGCATAAATATTGAACAGAAGAATCACATATATAGCCATAGTATCAAATGCAGTTTGACAAGAATAAGGAAAACTGTATATTGAAGACACACTACTCACACAGAAAATTTTGATCTATAAATGGACCTATTAAATTTATGGTACTAGCATGCATAGACTGTCTTGCAATATATATTACTTTGTACATTGTACCTAAATGAAACTCATTGCATTTGGTAGGGTAACAAGGAATTAGGAATTTGAAATAGAGATCATATTCTGGTCCACATCTTTCAGTCAGTTTGTACCAAAGAAAATTTGATGAATCATACATGCAGTACTTGCCACCAATCACTGCACAGAATGGAGACATTGCGGATGATAATTATTGCTTTGCATCATTTTCTTTGAACCCTGTTGAGATACTAGTACTCTATGGTTATTATTATATGGATATGGAAATAGATATAAGTATATAACCCGTGTCCTTCATATCTCAACAATGTGATTAGGCCATTTAAACTAAAAGTTGCAAATGGCCTTTGAATTTTCTCTATTGATAGTTTGGTATATATCTGGAACAGAAACCTTTAACAAAGCTAGTTCCCGATTTCTTCATCAGTGATTAGGTAAAAAAGAGAGAAGATGGTGCCGTTTAGAATGGCAATCTCTTCCAACAAGTACAGTTCAGGTCCATATTGTATCAATTACCAATAACTGGGAAACAAGTTAAAGTTAAGCCTAATTATATGCAAAATCAATTTTTTTTTTTGGTAACGTTATGGATATCAGTTTAGATTAGAACATCAACCAATTAATGAAAATGGGAGGTATTCGAGGAAGTCTAAAATTAAATATGACATGTCAAATTGACTAAATAAAAGAATTGGGATAACATTCTTAAATATGTAATGAAAAGGAAAATAACAAAAATTACAAAACCGTCTTTACAAAAATTAAAAGATAAAAATAATTAGAAATAGGGATTAGTGTTTCTTATCTTATAGGAGATAATTTTATTTCTTTCACACACATAAAAGTGTGTGGGCCATATGTTTTTTTTCCTCTCTCTATGGGCCCCACACACTATGTGTAGCAGATAAAATTATCTCCTACGACATAAGAAATATTAATTTTTAAAAATAACTAAAAATTCAATAAGAATAATTCCGTAAATCTAAAAAATGCTGGTGTTTATTGTCAAACATGAGCATTGGTCGGGAGACCGATTTCAAAGGTCTTCTGAATTTTGGGTCTATTCTGACTTCTGAGATGGTTACTTTGAATACATCATTTTCTATGCGTTTGCTAATTAGGAATTCAAATAAGAGCTAATGATATTTGAGTGACTTTAAAATTTCATATCGGAGTTAAAGTGGTCTGAGCAATGTTTGATATTCAACGGATATTTTGAAAGATTTTTCATTTTGATACTATACATGTAAATCTTAAAATATACTGGGGTAAAACATTTGCTTTGATTGTTTTTAAAGTTGTAAGTTAAGTACTATCATTAAAAAAATAACAAATATAATGAAATATCCTATAATTTAAATCTAAAAATTTTAATGGGAATATGATTAATTAAATAATTTTAAAAACAAGAGGAGAAAGAAAATATAATTATTGAAGGGTATAATTACCGCAAATTAGATAGAATATTTATTCATTATGTATTGATAATAATACATAGCGACAGGAAAGAATCATGCGAAACCCAAACCAGCATCCAATAAGGAAGGACCAAGTAGTGGAGGGTTGAATAAGGGGCATGCTACGGCGAAGAGGTGTTTCAAGTGCTAGGGCACTTGTGTAACGTCCCGTTACCGATCCGGTGTGTTAATATTGATTATGATATTAAGCGCAGTTACAATCACAACAATTTATTTAAAAATACGAAAAAACTTTTTCTTTTTATTACATATACGATTTAAACAATCAGATTACACAATTATACAAACTGTGATAGTAACAGAAATTTAAACACAGAAGTGATATTCTAAATGCCTAATTATCATACAACACTTATTTTAAGTTGCTAAGAGGTTCCGATAAACCAACATAGCATAAAAGTCATTTTTACAACTTTATCAAAACATAGTGTACTTCGGTTTTCTTAAAACTAGGCATGATATACTCATCAATAAATTCCTATCTTTTAGTATGTTAAACTAGACTCTTCCACCTTTTCAACAAGATATCACATGCCTCATGTAAGAACCCGCACCGTTAATTAAAAAAAATTAATTAATTAAATATGAGAATTAGGAAATAATTCCATAATTGACCGTAATAATTATGAGAAGGCTTAAATAATTATGGTAAGTGATTAAGATTGCTGAAAGTCACTTTTCTGACGAAAAGTGCAGACACCGGTTCTGCTACTCGGTATAAATGCGTACCGATGAAGTATCCCGAAAAATTATAATAAGAGTGGTAATATTCTTAGAATAATATATAGGACTAGTAAAACAAGTTTCAGGTCAAAATAATAAGAACTGGTGTCAGAACTGATACTGGCTATGGAAAAACGCGTACCAGAAAAGTGCTGCGAAAAATAAAATAAAAATATGAAAAATCTTAGAAATATGAGTAGGCTCAGAATCCTAAGTTTGGGATTAAAATGATAAGCGTACCAATTAGCGCTAATACTGTGTGATTAAAACTAATTAGACTATAAATAGGGGTGCACAAGTTTCTAGGTCAGAAACTTGACATTCTCTGCGTGAGAATTTGCTGAGTGTGAGCTGCCACCTTCTTCCTTTGGCTTTCTTGCATGAAGACTCTCCCAAGTCACTTCATTTACCATGGATTCTTCTCTTTAAACCTTGTAAACACCTAGTGGAGTGCATGGGGAGGTAGAGGTTAGCTACTTTCTGAGTTTGAGTTCTGTTTAGGGTGGTTTTGAGACTTAGTTGGTGAGTTCTTGTGGTGAGGGCCTTGTTCTTGTCATATAAGGCTTCAAGAAACCAACTTTGAGTGTAAATGACCCATCTTTGTTTGCATTTTCGTGGCTTGGCAAAGTCAGAATCTTTGGAGCTGTTGGTGAGCTTCAAGAGCATCCTTTTCTCTGTTTTGAACCTTGGATAAGTGTTACCAACCATTGATCATGAGTTTTAATGAGTAAAAGTGGAGTCTTGCCATGTTTAATAAGATAAACAAGTAACCAACGTGATAACTGACCTAGAAGGGTTTAAAAATGCATGCTTTAACATTTAGAAGTGTTAAAAATGGAACCTTGAAGGGATGTCTTCGCGAAAATGCAAAACTGCATTCTGTCGCGAAATATCCGGATATTTTTCTGGAAATATCCGGATATTGATATCCGGATATTTGGTCTGGAAATATCTGGATATCGATATCCGGATATTGGGTCTGGAAATATCTGGATATTAATATCCGGATATGGATATCCGGATATGTGGTATGGAAATATCTGGATATGTCCCCGAGAAATATCGGGTTATTCTGGGTAAAATCATGTTTTGAGCTATTTTACCCGAACAGAAGCGTGTGTTGAGTTTCTGGACCCTTAAATGATTGTTATGAACCTCTGCAATAATTTAATTAAGTCAGAACCAATAATATTAAGGGCTTATGGCTTTGTGAGAAGCCTAAAGACATGAAACAAAGAAGAAAATGTTGTTGGTGTGTCTTGAATTATTAGATGATGAATGTTGATATGATTGCTGGTCTAAAACTGATTGTGATTGAGCTGTTTGTGGTCTTTGAGCTTGTGTGGACTCTTGGTTTGGATAGTTAGCTTGCAAGATAAGCTTTCGTGTCCTCGGTTTAGCCATTGTTGGTTCCACCATACCCCATGGGGGAATGGTTTATATGCATGATGTGTTTTCATGCTTTGATGATTGAAATGCTTTGAACTGTTATGTGTAAGGGCCTTATTGTAACACCTCGTGTTAACCCGGTTTGTTAACATGTCATCATATTAAGCCACACTTAATTTAAAAATGCGGAATGACTTTTTACTTTCAATTATGACGTCATTATCATTACCAAGTTGAATTACTTAATTCATTTCTAAAACATCGCCTGTATGTAAATTGCAAAAGACAGCTAACTGAAGTACCTCAATATATAAATAATATAAATGTGTCTCTTGTCACGGAACTACAACACGTAGACCGGAAAAACCTGATAGTTTATACAACTCAAGCTAAAAAGTACTAACATCAAAGCGGCATGGACAAACCCCATGCTCACCAAATAAGGCAATAAGCCCAACATGGTCTCAATTCGAATATCATAATAATGACAGAAAACATAAACAACATCCAATATCCAGTCATGTCAGCATACAACATATATAATCAACTAAGCTCCGTCCTCCTGCCGCCAGAGGTATCAGCCCCCAAGTTACCTGAACCTGAAATAAGCGTCCCCAAACGTGGGGTGAGATCTCTAAACAAGAAATCTCAGTAAGACAAGGGGTCCTCAAGGATCTTCCACTCCAAGCTCACTTACATGTGCAATATAAGTTCTAAAAGTAGTAATTCAATATCAGTTCCAAAATCAGTACAATGCAACATATATTCATGTCATGTGTGTTATAACTATTCTACTGATCAGAGAAATGCAGGAATACATCTATTACCCACATAAATACTAGCCCATGCTGTACCTTCCCACAGGAATACCCCATGGCTTCCTATTTAGACGGAATACCACATACATATCATGTAGCATTTGCACTTAACAGTTCAATAGCATTTCAGCAAAACAATACATGAAAACACATCATGCATATAACCATCCCCCCCATGGGACATGGTGGAACAAACAATAGCTAAACCGAGGACATGAAAGCCTACCTCTCAAGCTATCCGTCCAAACCAAGAGTCCACACAGGCCCAAGGTCACCAAACAGCACAATCACAGTCTGTTTATATCAGGAATATCATCAATAACCATACTTGATTACTTAATCATTTTCAATACTTCAATTTCATCTCTTTACAAAATATTCTAAGATTTTACAATGTTAAACTAGACATCTTAAGGTTTCCAACGATATACTTTATGTCTCAATCGGAGTTGTGTAACTCCGGTTATGTTTTTTGCAAAGTGACTGCTGCAAACTGAATTTTCAGCAACCAAGTTGCGACTTTAAACTAACACTGCGACCAATCCACTTCTCCAATGACTACGAAATTTTACATTATTTTAGCTCTATGTGTTAGCTTCATCTAGGTCCAAACCTCACTCAATTTGGAGCTTTGTAGCTTGAGATATTGTAATTCTACTAAACTAGGTCGTTGCTGTCACATTTGCACTAGGTAATCGATTACCATACAGTGAGTAATTGATTACCCTTCATGGTAATCGATTACCAATCAAAGGTAATCGATTACCACCTGTGCAGAAACGTGAAAATGCAGATTTTTCTACATAATTCGAGACCCTAAAGCTTCCCCAAGCTCCCAAGTCCGGTTTTTCCTCAAAACAGATATTCCAAAGCATTAAACATGCATAGATTAACCACTTTCAACTTGATTAATCAAAGTTCCCTCTTTTAGTGACTTAAAAAGGATATTTTCATGAAATTAAAAGAGAATGTTCAAGGTATACCTATGGAGGTTCAAAATCAGCAGAAAAGTAGGCTCTTGGAGCTCTCCAAACTGACCCAAAACTCAGGTTCAACAAAGCCACGAATATGTATCACAAGGTTGGACCTTTCTTCATCAAAATGGCACCATGAAAGCACAAAATGGCATGGAGATGGCTCCTACACCTCACAACCTCCAAGACAGCAGCTCCCTCACTCAACACAACACCCACAACTCAGAAATGGCTAGACTTTCACCTACCCAAGGCTAGAGCACACTCTTATAAGCAACTTTGGTGAAGGAACTAAGTGAAAAAGAGCTCTCTTGGAGCTTCAATGGAGGAGAGAAGATGGGAGAAAGGTGGCAGGTCACAAAACTCAGAAAACTCACGTAGAAGAGAGGGAGGCTGACCTAGGATCATGTGTCCAAGGGTATTTATAAGCGCGCTTAAGTTAATCGCGCAATATTAGCATTAATAGCTACGCTTAGCATTTTAGTCTCAAACTTGGGATTTTAAACCTAGCCATTTTTCTAGGATTTTTCATATTTTAATTTTAATTTTTCGCAACACTTTTCCGGTACGCGCTTTTCCATAGCCAGTATCAGTTCTGGCACCAGTTCTCATTATTTTATCTTGAAACTTATTTTACAAGTCCTATATAATATTTTAGTGACATATACACACTTTTCATAATTTTCCGAGATACTTCATCGGTACGCATTTATACCGAGTAGCAGAACCGGTATCTGCAATTTTCGTCAGAAAAATGACTTTCAGCATTATTACTCACTTACCATAATTATTTAAGCCTCATAATAATTATTAGGGTGAATTATGGAATTATTTCCTAATTTTTCATAATTAATTAATTAACTTCCTTAATTAACGGTGCAGGTTCTTACACTTATAATATGCATGTGTTGTTCCATCTTGACGGTAAGCCTTAGTATGTGGTGTCATACAATGTGGTGGTTCTGTGGGTGGGTGCAAGTGGCGTCTTGCACTGATTGTAGGAAATAGACGTATCTCCTGCATTTCTCTGGCCAATAGAATATCTTGACACACATGACATGGTTATCTGTTGCATTACACTAATTTTGGAACTTATATTATATACCTGCCTTTGAACTTATATTGCACATGTAAGTGAGCTTGGGGTGGAAAGATCTTGAGGATCTCTTGTCTTACTGAGTTTTCTGTTTAGAGATCTCACCCCACGTTTGGGGCACCATTTTCATGTTCAGGTAATGCGGGGTTTGAGACCTCGGGCGGCAGGAGGCCGGAGCTGAGTTAGATGTCTGCTTTTATGTTTATCTGCTGGATGCTGACATGTTAGCTATGTTATTATTATGCCTTTGTTGTTGAGACTCTTTTGATTATGATGTCTTATCTGGTGAGCATGGGGATTGTCATGTCACGTTTGATTATGTATTGTCTGTTCAGACTTGAGTTGTATAAACTATCAGGTTATTGTCCTGACTACGGGTTGTAGTTCCGTGACTTTAGATACTCACTGTTATTTATATATCGAGGTATTTCAGTTAGCTGTCTTTTGCAATTTACATACAAGCAATATTTTTTGAAATGAATTAGGTAATTCAACTTGGTAATGATAATGACGTCATAATTGAAAGTAAAAAGTTATTCCGCATTTTTAAATTAAGCATGGCTTAATACGATGACATGTTAACAAACCGGGTATATACGGGGTGTTACATTTTATGGTATCAGAGCACTTTCTAGGGAAAAGCCTGTATGTATTGCAATAACTAGGATGTTTTGTGGTGAGTCATGTTTGTGTGTACTCTCTATTGGGTTTTGCTATGATGATGCATATGTGACCACATTGTGTGGGCCTAATCAACTCACTCTTTGTGTAACTTGTGCATAGTCATGGTACTACCTCGGAGGGACCGAGACACTAGAGAGGATCAACCTGATCCTGTCCTGGCTGCATTGGCTGAGATGCAGGCGGCTAGACTAGCCGATCAGGAAGCCACTAGATTGGCCAACCTGGCGATGATGGATGCCATTCGAGAGGCGAACCAGAAAGCCATTGAGGATGTAGTGGAGGCGAATCGACTGGCGTATATGATCATGGTACTGGTCGTATTGGAAGATATGAGAATTGGTTGTCTTGACGGCCAACATCCTCCGCTGCCACACCCTCCATCCCCACATCAGTTTGGGAGTGGAGTTAGAGGGAAGCATCTACAGGTCAAGCAAATGTGCAACAAATTCAAGAGGCTTACTACTCAGGCAGACAAATTTGCTGGATCATCTACTATTCCAAAGGGTACAGGTTGCGAGAAGGAGCATATGGGACGTTGGGCTACTGGGGAGCTGATATGCTTCAAGTGTGGAAAGAGTGGCCATATAGCCAAGGATTGTTATACTACATTGGCTAGGGCTGCAGCAGTTCAGGCAGCCCCTCTTCAGATGATTCATGCTCCACCTGCGGAGGCACCTGTTGTGCCACCTACCATTGGCCGAGTTTATACGTCAGATAGTCAGCACAGGGACATTGAGGAGGTTTGTATCACAAGTAAGGCCAAGAGGGTCAAGGTCGCTGAGACCAAGGGAACTGGTAGTTCCACTTCCTGGAGAGACAGGAAGTTTGCTGGTAAGGGCAAAGGTAAGCAGTTGGCGGCTAGGCAAACACCAAATCAGTTCAAGAGGACTACGACTTAGGGGAGTACAGCGAGACCTCCTAGTCCCAGATGCACGGGATGTGGGAAGGTTCATCTAGGGCCGTGTGCTACCGCCAGACTATATGTTTCCAGTGTGGCAAGGAGGGCCACTATGCTAGAGAGTGTCCATCGGCTATGGCGAGAGCTGCAGCAGTTCAGGCAGATCCACTTCCGATGATTCTCCTTCCACCTACAGCGACACCTGTTGTGCCACCTGACTCGGGGCGTGTGTACACATTGGATCGCCAGCAGTCAGACCGCACTCCGGACCTTGTTTGAGGTACTATTACCACTGGCGGTGTTGCTTTCGATGCTTTGTTTGAGTCCGGGGCTACACATTCCTTATTGCAACCCTGATTGCTGTGGGGCTTGAGTTGCCCATGTCTGTGCTTTCTCCACCGTTGCGGGTGACCATCGCCACTGGGGAAAAGTGTGATATTTCCACTGTTTATCGCGATGTAGTGTTTCAGTGGGATGTCCATGAGTTCTCGGTAGATCTGATAGGATTGCCGATGGCCAATTTGGAGATTATTCTGGGCATGGATTGGTTGTCCAGAAATTGTGTGATGATTGATTGTTGTGCCAAGCGAGTGGTGATGTCTTCGTGTGACTCCGCAGCCAGTTCCTCTCCTTATATATCGTTACTGCAGGCTAGGAGAGCCTTGAGTGTAGGGGCATTTAGATATGTCATGTTGGGAGGTTTGGTGAGTGGGGAACAGGAGGATATCGCCGGCATTCCTGTGGTGGAGAATTCCTCGAGATGTTTCTGAGGAGATTCTTGAGTTGCTGCCACAGCGGGAGATAGAGTTCTCCATTGATTTGTTGCCTGATGTGGGGCCTATTTCATTAGCTCCATATCGGTTGTCGCCACCGGAGTTGGCGGAGCTGAAGAAGCTCATTGAAGATCTTTTGGCGAAAGACTTCTTTCGACCGAGCGTGTCTCCATGAGGAGCACCGGTCATGGTTGTTAAGCGGTAAGATGCCTTACGTTAGTACTTAATCGTGGTGATGCTTTGTTTGAGAATGTGAAATCTCTTCAAGGAAGACTAAGTGTGTAACACTTGGACTTCGTGGCTAGGCCACGCGTGATCTTGTATATGCGAGGCAGTGCATGTACAATTCGTTGTGAGTTGAGTGGTATCCATGACTCTAGGATCTTATGTTGCTTACTGTTATGCTTCATAAGTAGTTGGCATGTTAACACCATGGGTAGTGTAATGCATGATATAAGTACGATAAACTGTGGTAATGTATCAATGTTATTTCATCCCTAATGGATTCTCGATTTTGCAGATGTCATGGAGATTGAGGTAATACTATTGTATTAAGTTTGTGATTTAATAGGTTACTGAAATTGAAAATTTTGCAGGTGTACGTGAACTAAGGTACGTTACTATGTGCATGAGTATGTTAACTAATATGTATTGGTTCAAATGAACATGATTATGATTTCGTACTGCGAAAGGAATATGAATTTATTTTGAAAATAATGATTTATAAAATTGTGAGTCTAGTCGATGTTAGAGTCATGGAATAGGACCAAACTCACTCGAGTTTTGTGTGGTTTTGAGTTTGTGGGGTCAGTTCACTTCTTTTGAGAAAATGACTAGTGATCCTAGAGAACCGAATGACGTTTTGTTGTCATTGAGAAGTTTTGAGATCTGACGGTGACTTCCTTGTTTGCGGGTGCACTTCTCGAGATGGAGACTGCGAGAGTCAAAAATGAGCTTATTGAGAATATCAAAGAGGCGCAAGTGCAGAGAGAGTGCCTAAATTATGTAAAGAACCAAGACGGTGTGTCTTGGAACATGGGTGGATTGTTGACCTTTCATAAGAGGATTGTGGTTCCTCGAGGTCCTTTGACTGTTGAGGCGATGACAGAGGCTCATAAGGGCCAGTTTACTATCCACCCTGGTGCTACAAGGATGTACCAGGACCTGAAGAGAAACTATTGGTGGCCGGGTATGAAGAGGGATATAGCGGTGTATGTGTCTAAGTGTTTGATTTTCCAGAAGGTGAAGACTGAGCACCTGAGGCCGTCTGGTAAACTTCAACCTCTTGAGATTTCGGAATGGAAGTGGGAGAGCATTTCCATGGACTTCATGGTGGGATTGCCGAATAATCAGGTTGGTGTTGACTCTATCTGAGGCATTGTTTACAGACTGACATAGTATGCCATTTTCTTCCAGTGAAGGTGAGCTTCCCTACTGAGCAGTTGGCCAGACTGTATGTTCGCGAGATTGTGAGGCTTCACGGGGTGCCCGAGAGTATCATCAGTGATAGGGACCCGAAGTTCACATCTTGGTTTTGGGAGGCGCTGTAGGAGGCTTTTGGTACGCAGTTGAGACGAAGTACAACCTATCACCCTCAGACTGACAGACAGACTGAACGGACCTTCCAGACATTGGAGGACATGTTGAGGGCTTGCACGTTGGAGCAGGGTTCAGCATGGGATAGGTACCTGCCATTGGTGGAATTTTCATACAACAGCTTTCATGCTAGCCTGGCATGGCACCCTACGAGGCGTTATATGGTAGGAGGTGTCAGACTCCTACTTGCTGGTTTGAGGTTGGAGATAAAAAGTTGTTTGGCTTGGACTTCGTCCAAGATACTACCCAGCAGATCCAGTTGATCAGAGAAAAGCTGAAGCATGCGCAGAATCGCCAGAAGAGTTACTACGATGTCAAGCATCAACCACTAGAGTTCAGCGAGGGTGAGCACGTGTTTGTGAGACTTTCACCTGTCACTGGTGTTGGTCGGGCACTCGGAGTGAGGAAGCTGAGCCCGAGATTCATAGGGCCATGCCAGATCCTTGGTAGAGTAGGACCTGTTGCCTAGCGGCTTGCCTCGCCTCCTAACTTGGCCAACTTCCACGACATGTTTCACGTGTCTCAGCTTCGCAGGTATGTAGCGGATCCTTTGCACGTGGTGCAACCGGACGATGTGGAGGTTCGGGAGAACCTAAAGACTCCCGTCGGACCACTCAAGATTCTCGATCGTGGCGAGAAGCAACTGAGAAGCAAGATCATTCCGATGGTCAAAGTGCAATGTACTGGAAAGACACCTGAAGAGTGTTTCTAGGAGCGAGAGGACAAGCTTCTCCGGCAGTGCCCCGAACTTCGAGACATGTATGTTTCTGATTTTGAGGACAAAATCCTTAAAAAGGTGGGGTGAATGTAAGAACCCGCACTGTTAATTAAAGAAATTAATTAAATAAATATGAGAATTAGGAAATAATTCCACAATCGACCCTAATAATTATGAGAAGGCTTAAATAATTATGGTAAGTGATTAAGATTGCTGAAAGTCGCTTTTCTGACGAAAAAGTGCAGATACCGATTCTGCTACTCGGTATAAATGCATACCGATGAAGTATCTCTAAAAATTATAATAAGAGTGGTAATATTACTAGAATAATATATAGGACTAGTAAAACAAGTTTCAGGTCAAAATAATAAGAACTGGTGCCAGAACTGATACTGGCTATGGAAAAGCGCGTACCGAAAAAAGTACTGCAAAAAATAAAATAAAAATATGAAAAATCTTAGAAAAATGAGTAGGTTCAGAATCCTAAGTTTGGGATTAAAATGATAAGCGTAGCAATTAGCACTAATATTGTGTGATTAAAACTAATTAGACTATAAATAGGGGTGCACAAGTTTCTAGGTCAGAAACTTGACATTCTCTGCGTGAGAATTTGCTGAGTGTGAGCTGTCATCTTCTTGCTTTGGCTTTCTTGCAGACTCTCCCAAGTCACTTCATTTACCATGGATTCTTCTCTTTAAACCTTGTAAACACCTAGTGGAGTGTATGGGGAGGTAGAGGTTAGCTACTTTCTGAGTTTGGGTTTTGTTTAGGGTGGTTTTGAGACTGAGTTGGTGAGTTCTTGTGATGAGGGCCTTGTTCTTGTCATATAAGGCATCAAGAAACCAACTTTGAGTGTAAAGGACCCATCTTTGTTTGCATTTTCGTGGCTTGGCAAAGTCAGAATCTTTGGAGCTGTTGGTGAGCTCCAAGAGCATCCTTTGCTCTGTTTTGAACCTTGGGTAAGTGTTACTAACCATTGATCATAAGTTTTAATGAGTAAAAGTGAAGTCTTGCCATGTTTAATAAGATAAACAAGTAACCAACGTGATAACTGACCTAGAAGGGTTTAAAAATGCATGCTTTAACATTTAGAAGTGTTAAAAATGGAACCTTGAAGGGATATCTTCGGGAAAATGAAAAACTGCATTCTGTCGCGAAATATCCCGATATTTGTCTGGAAATATCTGGATATCGATATCCGGATATTGGGTCTAGAAATATCTGGGTATCGATATCCGGATATTGGGTCTGGAAATATCTGGATATCGATATCCGGATATTGGGTCTGTGAATATCCGGATATGGATATCCGGATATATGGTCTTGAAATATCCGGATATGTCCCCGAGAAATATCGGGATATTCTAGGAAAAATCATGTTTTGAGCTATTTTACCCAAACAAAAGCGTGGGTTGGGTTTCTGGACCCTTAAATGATTGTTATGAACCTCTGCAATAATTTAATTAAGTCAGAACCAATAATATTAAGGGTTTATGGTTTTGTGAGAAGCCTAAAGACATGAAACAAAGAAGAAAATGTTGTTGTTGTGTCTTGAATTATTAGATGATGAATGTAACACCCCGTGTTAACCCAGGTTGTTAACATGTGATCGTATTAAGCCACGCTTAATTTAAAAATGCGAAATATTTTTTCTTTTCAATTATGACGTCATTATCATTACCAACTTGGTTACTTAACCTTTTTCATAAAAACATCGCCTTTATATATATTGCAGAGACATATAACTGAAATACCTCATTAATTAAATGTCATAAGTTTGTCTCTAGTCACGGAACTACAACACGTAGACCGGACAACCTAATAGATTATACAACACAGGTAAAGGTACTAACATCAAAGCGGCATGGACAAACCCCATGCTCACTAAATAAGGCAACAAGCCCTAACAGCAGTATGAACTCGATAATCATAAATGACAGAAAACATAAATAGCATCCAAGTCCATCATGTCAGAATACAACATAATAGCATGATAACAGCATAATCTAACTCAGCTCCGGCCTCCTGCCGCTAGAGGAATTAACCCCTGCATTACCTAAACCTGAAATGTGTGCCCCAAACGTGGGGTGAGATCTCTAAACAGAAATCTCAGTAAGACAAGGGGTCCTCAAGGATCTCCCACCCCAAGCTCATTTACATGTTCAGTATAAGTTCAAAAGGCAGTTTAACAGTATAAGTTCTCAAAATAGTGCAATGCAGCATATAATCATGTCATGTGTGTTATAACATTTCTACTGATCAGAGAAGTGCAGGAATCCATCTAAACCCACACAGTACTAGCCATTCGCTGTACCCGCCCACAGGATCGCCCCTTGGCCTCCCGTTGGCGTAACACCACATATATAGCTCATTAGCATTTCAGAAAATAGTAAATGAAACACATCATGCATACAACCAACTCCCCACGGGAAAATGGTGGAACCAACAGTGGCTAAACCGAGGACACGAAAGCTTACCTCGCAAGCTAACTATCCAATGCCAAGAGTCCACACAGTTCAAGGTCCACACACAGCAGTATCACAATATGTTTTGGGACCAGCAATCATATTAATAACCATAGCTCATAAGCATAAACATAAAGACTACATTTTTCCTTAACATTTTACGTCTTTAGGCTCCTCACAAAGCCTCAAGCCCTTAATCACTTGATTCTGACTTAGTTTAATTATTACAGAAGTTCAACTCCATCAATCTAGGGTCCATTAACCTCCAATAGCCTTCTGTATGAACAATGCAGCTACTGTTCTTCGAAAACCCAAAATATCCGGATATTTGTTGGGGGCATATCCGAATATCCCATATCCGGATATCTCTCTGCCAATATCCGGATATCCATAACCCCATATCCGAATATCCATATCCGGATATCAATATCCGAATATTTCCAACCCAATATCCGGATATTTCGCGGCAGAACTCAGATTCTGCATTTTGTGAAATACCAACTCCAAGGTTCCATTTTTACCGATTACAGAAGCTAAAACATGCATTTCTAGGTGTGTTTAGCATTACCCAAAGTTCGGTTATCAACGTTAATCCATTACATGCATCAAGGCTTCATTTTTAACCATTTAACTCATGATCAAAGGTGGTGAGGCTTACCCAAGCTCAAAACAGAGCAAGAAGGTGCTCTTAGAGCTCACTAGCAGCCTCTACAGTTCTGACTTCACCAAGGCACGAAAATACCAAGCAAGCAAGGTCTTTTCTTCACAAGATTGCTTCTTGGAGTACCAACCACCAAGAAAATGGCTTCCACCACCCAAGTAAAGGAACTCAGCCCTCTAAACTGACTTCACACAGTCCCCACACTCAGAAATGTTGCTCCTTGCACACTCCCAATGATCCCTCTCACTCACACAAGGTGTTTGGGTGAAGAGAAATGAAGCAAAAGAGGTCACAATTCTCACAAATGGGTGAGGGAGAAACAGAATAGTGCCAAGAGAAGCTGGTCAGCCTCCCTTCAACGTGTAGAAACTGAGATGCCTAGGGTTTTGGGCCAAACATGCATATTTATAGTCCACTTAAGCCTTAATCACACAGTATTAGCATTAAAAGCTACACTTAGTATTTTAATCCCAAACTTTGGAATCTGAACCTACTCATTTTTCTAAGATTTTTCATATTTTTATTTTATTTTTTGCAGCACCTTTCCGGTACGCGTTTCTCCATAGCCAGTATCAGTTCTGGCACCAGTTCTCATTATTTTGACCTGAAACTTGTTTTACTAGTACTATATAATATTCTAGGAATATTCATGCACTTATTATAATTTTTAGGGATACTTTTTCAGTACGCATTTATCCCGAGTAGCAGAACCGGTATCTGCACTTTTCGTTAGAAAAACGACTTTCAGCATTAATAACCACTTTCTATATTTATTTAAGCCTCATAATAATTATTATGGTCAATTATGGAATTATTTTCTAATTTCTCATAATTAATTAATTAACTTCCTTAATTAACGGTGCGGGTTCTTACAATGAATGTTGATATGATTGCTGGTCTAAAACAGATTATGATTGAGCTGTTTGTGGGCTTTGAGCTTGTGTGAACTCTTAGCTTGGATAGTTAGCTTGCAAGGTAAGCTTTCGTGTCCTCGATTTAGCCATTGTTGGTTCCACCATACCCCATGGGGGAATGGTTTATATGCATGATGTGTTTTCATGCTTTGATGATTGAAATGCTTTGAACTGTTATGTGTAAGGGCCTTATAATATGCATGTGTTGTTCCATCTTAACGGTAAGCCTGAGTATGTGGCGTCATACAATATGGTGGTTCTGTGGGTGGGTGCAAGTGGCGTCTTGCACTGATTGTAGGAAATGACGTATCTCCTGCATTTCTCTGGCCAGTAGAATATCTTGACACACATGACATGGTTATCTGTTGCATTACACTAATTTTGGAACTTATATTATGTACCTTCCTTTGAACTTATATTGCACATGTAAGTGAGCTTGGGGTGGAAAGATCTTGAGGACCCCTTGTCTTACTGAGATTTCTGTTTAGAGATCTCACCCCACGTTTGGGGCACCATTTTCAAGTGCAGGTAATGCGGGGTTTGAGACCTCGGGCGGCAGGAGGCCGGAGCTGAGTTAGATGTCTGCTTTTATGTTTATCTGCTGGATGCTGACATGTTATCTATGTTATTATTATTCCTTTGTTATTGAGACTCTGTTGATTATGATGTCTTATTTGGTGAGCATGGGGATTGTCCATGTCACGTTTGATTATGCATTGTCTGTTCAGACTTGAGTTGTATAAACTATCAGGTTATTGTCCGGACTACGGGTTGTAGTTCCGTGACTTTAGATACTCACTGTTATTTATATATCGAGGTATTTCAGTTAGCTGTCTTTTGCAATTTACATACAAGCAATATTTTATGAAATGAATTAGGTAATTCAACTTGGTAATGATAATGACGTCATAATTGAAAGTAAAAACTTATTTCGCATTTTTAAATTAAGCGTGGCTTAATACGATGACATGTTAACAAATCGGGTATACACGGGGTGTTACACCTCATTTGGAGTTCTATAGCTCCGGTTATAGCCGTTTGGAATAAGATAAGCAAAACTGCCAATTGAACTCAAACAGGGCACTTAATATCCCTCACTTTTTCTGCGATTTTCAAGGTTCTACTCAGCCAAATGATCTTAAACTTTTATACAGAATAGTAAACACCTAGATCTTCAATTTGATATATCGTAAGGCTAATTTGAGTAAGAATTGAGGGAGATATCATTTTTGGAAGTTGCAACCCAAACAGTCACTGCACAGTACTGCACTAGGCAGTCCTCACTCTAAATAGCACCAAATTTTGGGACAATATTGCTGACATGCTAAGCTTTAAAATAAGGTAAGGCACGTCTCATTTGGACAACTGTGGAGGGAGATATATGGTCTCCCAAAGTTGGTCTAAAAACTGATCATTTTGTTAGACATTTTGACCGCATCTCCTTAGTTTTATTAACTAATCTCACTTACTCCAAGTGTGTTCTAATCCTCCAACCTGTACCTAATTGACCAAGGGTAACACACAAAGTTTAACATACCTTGATGCTCTTACAACCCATAACAACATTTACTCAATTCCTTATTTAACTCATAAGTGTCATCCACCATTTGCTTCTTGTACAATTAATAACCATTTCAATAACATAATCCATTTACATGCATTCTCATAATTAAACAACATCATAACCTAAAATAGGCCTATTGCCCTTCCATCATATACATTCATAATTAAATTACACAAGATTCTTAATACATCAATTACATTTAATCATCTAACAAATAAACTATTACAACATGATGCCCAAAATAATATTACATATAGATTAAATACCCCTTTCGGTCCTCAACAAATTTTACGATGCCCGCTTTAGTCCCTAGCAAATAAAAAGGCTATTTGTGGTCCCTAAGAAATTCAAAGTGGACCCATTTTAGTCCTTTTGAGGGACTAATATGGGTCTTTTTGAATTTGTGAGGGACCACGATTTCAACTAAATGAATTCATTTTGAATTTCTTAGGGACCACGAATAACCTTTTTATTTGCTAGGTACTAAAGCGGACATCGTGAAATTTGTTGAGGACCAAAAAGGGTATTTACTCTGACATATATTATCACTAGACTTAGCCCCAAAATGCTACATGAACAAACACTAGGCATGATATACATCACTCATGTAATACTACATGTTCATTCACTAAGTCTAGCATACCAATGAAACCACAAAATGCTAAATATGAAATATCATGATGCAATCCAAAATGCTCTACTCTACATCATCCAGTGGGCTTCTTGTCCAACACTTCTGCACCACTAGATAAATATGAAACATAACCCTATAACGTGGGGTGATATATACGAATATATCTCTGGAGGATCACTCCGCCCATTAGCTCACTCTAAAATATACAATGACAATAATACAAGTATAAATAGAACATGCAATTCAACATGGCACAACGGCCTACGTCATACGACAATCTCAATCGAGTCCACATCCAAGAATATATCCCCAGGATATAATTCAAGGCACCCACAACTATAACTCACGAGACATTCCTAGAGTGCTCCTCAACGGATAACTATAGCCCCTGGCCAACTGGAACTTCCTACTGCGGTCTCTCCAGTGGAAGTCCCGTACGACAAATACGACAATTTATCTACTCGCCAGAGATACAGGTGTAAACTCATATATACCAATCAACATACACATGCATGATCATGTACATACTATTTCATGCAACAACTTCCAACCACTACCCTACTGGGCATAGTGGAGCACACACGGAGATTAACCCCAGTACAAAGGGATTACCTATTTGAAGCTTTCAAGCTAGGTAGCTTCAACCACAAGTTACCTCAAGCTTCAACTTGCACAAGAAATGCCTACAACAATTGGTCATTTCAATAATTACCAAGTGCCACATGATAACTAAATTAGTTATCCAACCAATCATACAACCAAGTAAGTAATTACTTACCAAAATCCTTTTGGTCAAGGACCAAAGACAATCCACAAGCTCCAAGCTTCAATCTTCTATGATTTTGTCCGAGGGAGGGAATTAATGCACTTGATACCTATTCATAGGAAGGGTTGAGATGGTGATCTATTAAGCACCTTTTATAAGGTTTATGTCTTGGAAGGGAGGTTCAATACTTCAATTGAGCCTTTCAATGTCCCAGACAGCTCGCTAAAGCGAGTTAGGGAGCGCTAAAACGCGCATGAGATGCCTGAGGAAGTAGCCAACCTTGCCTGAATGCAATAGAGAAAATAAAATTTGCTCACTCAAGCGCGCTACAATGCGTACTCTAAAATGCGCTCTGAGAATTCAAGGCAGTAAACATCACTTCAAGAGCGCTAAAGCGTTCTAAAAGCACACTACAATGCACTAATAGGAGCAAAAATACCTGAAGCTTGCGCTAAAGCGCGTTGGAGCTTGCTTTCCAGGAAAAAATTCACGTGCAGGAGCGCACTTGAATATTGTGTTTTACCCCTCTTGGTCTGAGTAGGTCACATGCTTTGGGGTTTTAGGCTAATGTAGGACATGCCTAGTTAATGTATGAATAATAATAAAGGAAGTAGACGTAAACAAGTTCGAAACTAATTTATTAACAAAAAAAAAAATTATTCGCATTTTTGCTTAATTGTGAAAAGTATAACTGCACTTAATGCCATAATTGTTGCTAATATCCCGGGTGCACATGAGGTGTTACATGTAAGAACCCGCACCGGTAATTTAGGAATTTAATTAATTAATTATGAGATTAATGAGATAATTCTATAATTGACCCTAATAATTATGAGAAGGCTTAAATAATTATAGTAAGTGATTAAGAATGCTGAAAGTCGCTTTTCTAACGAAAAGTGCAGATACCAGTTCTGCCTCACGGTATAAACGCGTACCGATGAAGTATCCCAGAAAATTATGAAAAGTATGTATATACTGCTAGAATAATATATAGAACTAGTATAACAAGTTTGGAGTCGAAATAATGAGATTTGGTGTCAGAACTGATACCGGCTACGTGAAAGCGCATATCGACAAAGTGCTGCAAAAAATAAAATAAAAAGATGATAAATCTTAGAAAAATGGCTAGGTTCAGAATCCTAAGTTTGGGATTAAAATGCTAAGCGTAGCTTTTATTGTTAATACAGTGTAATTAAGCTTAATCCGCCTATAAATAGAATTTCACAACTCCCTAGGTCAGAAATGCCACTCCTCTACGTGCCTCCATTTATGAGTTTGACACTCTCATACTTGCTACCTTCCTTTCTTGTAGAAAACCCAACAAAACTCATCCTTTCTCCTTGATTCTTCCTCCAAACAAGGTAAACACTTGAGTGTGAGCATTGGTGAGAGAGAAAGGCGTCACCTTCTGAGTTGTGGGTGCTGTGTGAGTTGGGGAGGGGCTGCCTCTGAGTTGAGTGGTGTGGGAGTCTTTCCTTTGATTGTTGAAGCTCTAAGTAGTGATTTTTATGAAGAAAGGAACCATCTTGAAGCTCATTTTCGTGTACCCTTGGAGTCAGCACCTTGGATCTGACTTGAGAACTCCAAGAGCATCATTTACCTCTATTTTGGAGCTTGGGGTATGTTCTTTAACCTTTGATCATGAGTTTCCTTGTTAAAGATAAAGTCTTGGCATGTAAAATGAGTTAAATAGGTAACCAACATGAACATGAACCTAAAAGTGTATAAAAATGCATGCTTGGACGTTGAAATGGGTTAAAAGTTGAACCTTAGGAGTGATATCTCGCGAAATGCAGAAACTACATTCTGTCGCGAAATATCCGGAAATGATATCCGGATATTGATATTCGGATATGGGATTGGAGATATCCGTATATGAATATCCGGATACGATATCCGGATACGGATATCCGGATATGACCTGACAAATATCCGGATATTCTAGGAATTTTGAGACAGTGACTGTTCTGTTCAAACAAAACTGGATTTGGGGTTTATGGACCCTTGATTGGTTGAGTTGAATCTTTGTAATAACTAACTAAGTCAAAATCAAAGGGATTAAAGGCTTATGGCTTTGTGAGAAGCCTAATGGCATGAAACGTAAAAGGAAAATGTTGTCGTTATGTCTTGAACTATTAGAATATGAATATTGATGTGATTGTTGGTATAAACAGACTATGAGAGTGCTGTTGTGGACCTTGGACTTGGTTGGACTCTAGTGTTGGATAGTTAGCTTGCGAGGTAAGCTTTCGTGTCCTCGGTTTAGCCATTGTTGGTTCCACCATACCCCATGGTGGAATGGTTTATATTCATGGTGTGTTTTTATGTTTGAATATTTGAAATGCTATTGAGCTGTTATGTGCAAGTGCCTTATGATATGCATGTGTTGTTTCACTTAGACGGTAAGCATGAGTATGTGACGTCATACAATATGGTGATTTTGTGGGTGGGTGCAAGTGGTATCTTGCACTGATTGTAGGTTATAGACGTATGTAATTCCTGTATTTCTCTGCCCAGTAGGATATTTTGACACACATGACATGATTATCTGCTGCATTGCACTGATTTTGGAACTTATAATGTTTTCTTGCTTTTAGAACTTATATTGCATATGTAAGTGAGCTTGGGGTGGAGAGATCCTTGAGGACCCCTTGTCTTACTGAGATTTCTGTTTAGAGATCTCACCCCACGTTTGGGGCACATTTTCAGGTTCAGGTAACTCGGGGGTTGAGACCTCGGGCGACAGGAGGCCGGAGCTGAGTTGAGTTGTGTGTTGTATGCTGATATGTCTGGATACTGTTTATATTTACCTTCATTATGTTGTTATTTGATTTGAGACTCCGTTGGGCTTTGTTGCCTTATTTGGTGAGCATGGGGGTTGTCCATGCCACATTGATGTTAGTTATGTTTGTAGTTTTGAGTTGTATAAACTATCAGGATTTGTCTGGTCTACGTGTTGTAGTTCTGTGACTAGAGACACAGTTATTTACTTAATGAGGTATTTCAGTTAGTTGTGTAATTGCAATTTACATACAGGCAATATTTTGAAAAAGGATTAAGTAATCAACTTGATTAATATAATGACGTCATAATTGAAATGAAAAAGTTTATTCCGCATTTTAATTAACCGCTGCTTAATACGATAATATGATAACAAATCGGGTATACACGGGGTGTTACATTTTATGGTATTAGAGCACTTTCTAGGAAAAATCTTGTATGTATTGCAATGACTTAGGATGTTTTGTTTTGTGCCTTGTATTGTGTATTTCTTTGTTGGGTTTTGCTATGATGATGCATGTGTGACCACATTGTGTGGGACTGATCAACTCATTCTCTGTGTAACTTGTGCAGAGTCATGGTATTATCGAGGAAAAATCGAGAGATAAATGAGGATCATCCTGATACTGTCCTGGCTGCATTGGTTGAGATGCAAGCGGCTCGACTAGCCGACCAGGAGACCATGAGAATGGCGAACCAGGCTATGCTGGACGTCGTCAAAGAGGCGAACAGGAAAGCCACCGAGGACGTGTTGGAGGCGAATTGCCTGGCGAACATGACTATGATGAGAGTCATGTCGGAGGAGATGAGGGCTAGTCCTGCTGGTGGCCAGTATCCTCCGCCACCGCCTCTATCGCCTCCACTCAGTCATTAGGAAGATAGCCAGAGTCACTTTGAGGATGCCAGTCATTTTACTGGGATGATGAAACCCTATCTTGAGCCTGTTGAGGATAATGATGTTATCGACCGTCAGCTGAATGCTTTCTGCAAGCATAAGCCACCTTCTTTTGATGGATCTTATGATCCTATTGCTACTGCTAGATGGATTCAGTCATTGGACAAGATCTTCAGAGTTATGCAGTGCACCGATCCGCAGAAGCTGATGTTTACCACCTATATGCTGGAGGGCGATGCTCATGAGTGGTGGAAGGACACCTCTCACGTCTTTGAGATGCAGGGTCATGTGATTACATGGCCATTCTTTGAAGATTGCTTTCTGGGTAGATACTTTTCCTACGATGCGCAGGAGAGGAAGTAAGAAGAGTTTGACCGTCTGGTGCAGGGCTCGTTGACTGTGGACGAGTACTTGGCTAAGTTCAATGAACTAGTCAAGTTTGCATATTTTTCATATTGCTATGCCGACCCCTACATTCTTGGCCTCTAAGTTCCGCAGGGGACTTAATGAGGAGATTGCAGATTGTATTGCTGGTGCTGCATCTAGAGACTTCGGCACGTTGGTTCAGCAGTGTCGGGACATCGAGGATGTCTGTATTATGAGCAAGGCCAAGAGGGTCAAAGTGGCTGAGGTTAAGGGAACTGACAGTTTCACTTATTGGAAAGACAGGAAGTTTGAGGGAAAAGGAAAAGGGAAGCAGTTGGCTGCTAGGCAGGCGCCTAGCTAGTTCTAAAAGACTTCTACTCAGGGGAGTTCAACTAGACCTCATACTCCCAGATGCTCGGGATGCGGGAAATTTCATATGGGGTCGTGTGCTACCAGCCAGTTGATCTGCTTTCAGTGTGGCAAGGCCGGCAACTACTCCAGAGATTGTCCGTCATCGACCGCGAGAGCTGCGGCGGTTCAGGCAGTTCCACTTCAGATAGTTCCCCTTCCACCTACAACGGCACCTGCAGTGCCACCTGCCACTGGTCGTGTTTACACATTGGATAGGCAGCAGTCGGATAGAGCTCCGAACCTTTTAGAGGTACTATTTCCATTGGTGATTCTGTTGTTGATGTGTTATTTGATTCCGGGGATACACATTCTTTTACTGCAACCCTGATTGATGTGGGGCTTGAGTTGCCCTGTTTTGTGCTTTCTCTACCGTTGTGGGTGACTACCGCCACCGGAGAAAAGTGTGATACCTCCACTGTACATCGAGATGTCGTGTTTCAGTGGGATGGCCGTGAGTTTTCGGTAGATTTGATAAGATTACCGATGGCTAACTTGGAGATTATCCTTGGCTTGGATTGGTTGTCCAAGAATTGTGTGATGATTGATTGCTGTGCAAAGCACGTGGTGATGTCTCTGTGTGATTCCATAGCCAGTTCCTCGCCTTATATTTTAGTGCTGCAGGCTAGGAGAGCCTTGAGAGTAGGGGCATTTGGATATGTCATGTTGAGAGACTTGGTGAGTGGGACACATGAGGACATTACTGGCATTCCCGTGGTGAAGGAATTCCTCGAGGTGTTTCATGAGGAGATTCCTGAGTTTTCGCCAAAGAGGGAGATGGAGTTCTCCATTGATTTGTTGCCTGGTGTGGGGCCTATTTCATTAGCTCCATATTGGATGTCTCCCCCAGAGTTGGCAGAGCTGAAGAAGCATATTGAGGATCTTTCAGTGAAAAACTTCATCCGACCTAGTGTGTCTCCATGGGGAGCACCGGTTATTTTGTAAAGAACAAAGATAGGACTATGCGATAGTGCACCGACTACAGACAGCTGAACAAGGTGACAATCAAGAACAAGTATCCCCTTCCTCGTATTGATGATTTGTTGGATCAGCTTAGGGGTGCTTGCGTGTACTCGAAGTTTGATCTCCGGTCCAGATACCATCAGATTCGGGTGAAGCCGGAGGACGTCCCTAAGATCGCGTTTCGTTCGAGATACGGTCATTTTGAGTATTTGGTGATCCCGTTTGGACTCACCAATGCACCCGCAATGTTCATGGACTACATAAACCGGATTTTCCAGCCGTTTTTGGATCGCTTTGTGATCGTCTTCATTGACGATATCTTGATTTACTCCAAGACTGAGGAGAAGCATGCAGAGCACTTGAGGATTGTGTTGCAAGTGCTGAAGGAGAAAAAGCTTTATGCTAAGCCTTCCAAGTATGAGTTTTGGCTCAAGTCAGTGAAGTTCCTTGGGCATATGATTTCTGCTTAGGGAGTTGCAGTGGATCCCAACAAGATAGAGGCTGTGTTAGATTGGGAGAGGCCCAAGATGGTTACTGATGTTAGGATCTTCTTGGGTTTGGCAGGTTACTATAGGAGGTTCATCGAGGGATTCTCCAAGATGGTTCTTGTAACACCCCGTATATATCCGGTAATGTTATCATACTATCGTATTAAACAGCGCTTAATAAAAAAAATACGGAATATCTTTTTCTTTTCAATTAAGATGTCATTATCATTACCAACTTGCTTATTAATCAATTAATAAAACATCGCCTGTATGTAATGCAATAAAATAGCTATCTGAAAATACCTCATAACATATATAATAAAAGTGTGGCTCTAGTCACGGAACTACAACAACGTAGACCGGACCATCTAACAGTTTATACAACTCCAAAACAAAAGCACTAACATAAAATGTCATGGACAATCCCCATGCTCACTCAAATAAGGCAACATGTCCAACATCAGTCTCAACAACGACAACATAATCATAATTAGCGAAAAACATAAACAGCATCCAAATCCAGTCATGGCAGCAATACAACATAATATCATCAACTAAGCTCTGGCCTCCTGCCGCCAGAGGCATCAGTCACCAAACTATCGGAACCTGAAATAAGCATTCCCCAAACGTGGGGTGAGATCTCTAAACAAGAAATCTCAGTAAGACAAGGGGTCCTCAAGGATTTTCCACCCCAAGCTAACTTACATGTGCAATATAAGTTCAAAAGCAGTTTATCATCATCAGTTCTAAAATAGTGCAATGCAGCAGATAATCATGTCATGTGTGTCAATTCTATTCTACTGGCCAGAGAAATGCAGGATTTACATACGCCAAATACCCACACTAGTGCAAGACGCTACTTGCATTCACCCCGGATCACCATATCGTATGACGCCACATACTCAGGCTTACCGTCAAGATGAAACAACACATGCATATTAAAAGCCATTACACATAAAGCTCAACAGCATTTCAAATAATCAAAGCATGTAACACAGCATGCATACAACCATACCCCCATGGGACATGGTGGAACCACAACATGGCTAAACCGAGGACACGAAAGCTTACCTTGCAAGCTAACTCCCAAATCCAAGAGTCCACAGCTCAAAGTCCAAACACAGCAGATTCACAATCTGTTATGGACCAATACTATATCAATAATAATTTAACACAAGCATATAACTTAAAGACAACGCCCTTCCTTACGTTTTACGTCTTAAGGCTCCATACCAAGCCATAAGTCCTTAATCACAACGATTCTGACTTAGCTCGTTAATTACAGAAGTTCAACTTCATCAATCTAGGGTCCACAAACCCCCCAATAACCTACTGTACACACAGCACAGCTACTGTTTTACGAAATCCCAGAATATCCGGATATTCCTCGGGACCATATTCGGATATTCAATATCTGGATATCTCACTGGACATATCCGGATATGCAATATCCGGATATCCAGAATCACATATCCAGATTTTTCTCGGGCACATATCCGGATATTTCACGACAGAATGCAGAAACTGCATTTCGTGAAGATATCCTTCCAAGGTTGGGTTTTTACTGATTTTAAACACCTAAACATACATTTCTAGGTGTGTTTGGCATTACCCAATGTTAAGTTATCATCTTTTAACCTTTACATGCATCAAGGTTCCATTTTTAAGCTTAAAGACTCAAGATCAAAGGTGATGAAGCTTACCAAAGCTCAAACTCAGAAAAAGGGTGCTCTTGGAGCTCACACAATAACTCCAAGGTTCTGTCTCTCACTGTACACGAAAATAGTGTACAAAGGTGGTTCTTTTATACCACAAGAAAGCTCCTTTTAGCTCCAAAATGCCACCACAAAGGCTCAACACTCTCAACCCCCAAAGTCAGCAAACAAGGACCTTCCAACAAAGGTAAAAACTCAAGGTGTTCCCAACACACTCACCATAGTGTTTCCCACTCACTCAAGGTGTCTACAAGAAGAAAGTGTGAAGAAAATGGCTTCAAGTCTCAAGAAGGAGAAGAGAAGCCTATGGAACATTGTTTCAAAGTTCTGGTCAGCCACTCTCACGCTCAAAATTCTGTTTTCTAGGGTTGAGTGCCCTTAAAGAGGGTATTTATAGCCCAAACGCACTTAAACACACAGTATTAACTTTAATTGCTACGCTTAGCATTTTAATCCCTAACTTTGGAATATGAAACTACACATTCTTCCAAGAATTATCATATTTTTCTTATAATTTTCTGAGCACCTTTCCGGTACGCGCTTTTCCAAGCCATTACCGATTTCTAGCACCAGTTCTCATTATTTGGACTTGAAACTCGTTTTACAAGTCCTACATATCATTCTAGTAATTATCATGCACTTATTATAATTTTCCGGGATACTTTTTTGGCACGCATTTATACCGACTAGTAGAACCGGTATCTGCATTTTTCTTCCGAAAAGCGACTTTCAGCAATATTACTCACTTACTATAAACATTAAAGCCTCATAATAATTATTAGGGTCAATTATGGAATCATTTTCTATTTTCACATAATTATTAATTAAATTCCTTAATTAACGGTGCGGGTTCTTACATTCACCCCACATTTTTAGGATTTTGACCTCAAAATCAGAAACATACCTGGTCGAAACTCGGGGTACTGCCGGAGAAGCTCGTCCTCACGCTCCCAAGTACACTCCTCAGGAGTCCTTCCGGTCCACTGCACCTTGACCATCAGAATGATCTTGCTCCTCAGCTGCTTCTCGCCACGATCGAGAATCTTTAGTGGTCCGACAGGAGTCTTTAGGTTCTCCCGAACTTCCACATCATCCGGTTGCACCACATGCGACGGATCTGCTATGTACCTCCGAAGCTGAGACACGTGAAACACGTCGAGGATGTTAGCCAGGTTCGGTGGCAAGGCAAGCTGGTAGGCAACAGGTCCTACTCTACCAAGAATCTGGTATGACCCAATAAACCGCGGGCTCAACTTCCTCACTCCGAGTGCCCGTCCAACACCGGTGACAGGTGAAAGTCTCACAAACACGTGCTCACCCTCACTGAACTCCAGTGGTCGATGCTTGACATCGTAGTAGCTCTTCTGACGATTCTGCGCTTGCTTCAGCTTTTCCTTGATCATCTGGATCTGCAGGGTGGTATCTTGGACAAAGTCCAAGCCAAACAACTCATGATCCCTAACCTCCGACCAGCAGGTAGGTGTACGACACCTCCTACCGTAGAGCGCCTCGTAGGGTGCCATGCCCAGGCTAGCATGGAAACTGTTGTTATACGAAAACTCCACCAATGGAAGGTACCTATCCCATGCCGAGCCCTACTCCAAGTGCAAGCCCGCAACATGTCCTCCAAGGTCTGGATAGTCCGCTCAGTCTGTCCATCAGTCTGAGGGTGATAGGCTGTACTCAGTCTCAACTGCGTACCAAAAGCTCCCTGCAGCGCCTCCCAGAACCGAGATGTGAACTTCGGGTCCCTATCACTAATGATACTCTCGGGCACCCCGTGAAGCCTCACGATCTCGCGAACATAAAGCTTGGCCAACTGCTCTGTAGTGAAGCTCACCTTCACTGGAAGAAAATGGGCAGACTTTGTCAATCTGTCCACAATGACCCATATCGAGTCACAGTCAACCTGAGTCTTCGGCAAACCAACAACGAAGTCCATGGAAATGCTCTCCCATTTCCACTCTGGAATATCAAGAGGTTGAAGTTTGCCAGACGGCTTCTGGTGCTCAATCTTCACCTTCTGGCAGATCAAACACTTGGACACATACACAGCTATGTCCTTCTTCATTCCTGGCCACCAGAAATTTCTCTTCAAGTCTTGGTACATCTTCGTAGCACCAGGATGAACAGAAAACTGACCCTTATGGCCTTCTTCCATAACCTCTTCTGTGAACGGACCTCGAGGAACTACAATCCTCTGCTGAAACAAAAGCACTCCATCATCATTCCAAGACACACCGTCTTGGTTCTTCACATAATCCAGACACTCTCTCTGAACTTGTGCCTCTTTGATCTTTTCTAGCAGCTCGTTCACAACATCTGCTGCTTCCAACTCGAGAAGTACACTCTCACACGGAGCAGTCACTGCCAAGTTTCGGAACTTCTCAACCACATCAAAGTTACCAAGTAACAAACTGGATGAACTACTAGATTTCTGACTCAAAGCATCAGCTACCACATTGGCCTTGCCAGGATGATACCTTAGCTCGAAGTCGTAGTCCTTAATGAATTCCATCCATCTCCTCTGCCTCATGTTCAACTCCTTCTGGTCGAACAGGTACTTCAAACTCTTGTGGTCACTGAACACCACAAACCTCAAACCAAAAAGATAATGCCTCCAAATCTTGAAAGCAAACACAATCACAGCTAACTCCAAATCATGAGTCGGGTAGTTCTCCTCATGAGGCTTCAACTACCTCGAAGCAAAAGCAACAGCTCTACCAGACTGCATCAACACACAGCCCAACCCCTTTCCAGAAGCATCACAGTAAAGCTCAAACTGCTCGTCAGGATCAGGAAGGATCAACACAGGTGAAGAAGTCAATCTCTCCTTCAACTCCTGAAAGCACGCCTCACACTCGTGAGTCCACACAAATGGAGTCTCCTTTCGGATAAGGCGAGTCAAAGGGAGAACCATCGTGGAGAAACCCTTGATGAACCTCCGATAGTAACCTGCCAAACCCAAGAAGCTCCTCACCTCCATGACTGTCTTGGGCCTCTCCCAATCCAGCACGGCCTCAATCTTGTTGGGATCCATTGCAACTCCATCTGCTGAAATCACATACCCCAGAAACTTGACTGATTTGAGCTAAAACTCACACTTAGAAGGCTTAGCATAAAGCTTTTTCTCCTTCAGCACTTGCAGAACAATCCTCAGATGCTCCGCATGCTCCTCCTCAGTCTTGGAGTAGATCAGAATATCATCAATGAAGACAATCACAAACTGATCCAGATACGGCTGGAAAATCCTGTTCATGTAATCCATGAACACTGCCGGCGCATTGGTGAGTCCGAACGGGATCACCAAATACTCAAAGTGACCGTATCTCGAACGAAACGCGGTCTTAGGGACATCCTCCGGCTTCACCCGAATCTGATGGTATCCGGACCGGAGATCAATCTTTGAATACACACAAGCACCCCTGATCTGATCCAACGGATCATCAATCCGAGGAAGGGGATACTTGTTCTTGATTGTCACTTTGTTCAACTGCCTGTAGTCGGTGCACAGTCGCATTGTCCCATCCTTCTTCTTCACAAAGATAACCGGTGCTCCCCAAGGAGACACACTCGGTCTAATAGGATCTTTCGGCAAGACACACTCGGTCTAATGAAATCTTTCGCCGAAAGATCCTCAATATGCTTCTTAAGCTCTGCCAACTCCGGTGGCGACATCCGATATGGAGCTAAAGAAATCGGCCCCACACCAGGAAACAAGTCAATGGAGAACTCTATCTCCCGCTGTGGCGGAAACTCAGGAATCTCCTCAGGAAACACCTCAAGGAACTCCCCCACCACAGGAATGCCAGTGATATCCTCTTGTGTCCCACTCACCAAACCTCCAACATGACATAACCATATGCCCCTGCTCTTAAGGCCTTCCTAGCCTGCAGCAATGAAATATATGGCGGGGAACTAGCTGTGGAATCACACGGAGACATCACCACGCGCTTTGCACAACAATCAATCAGTGCACAGTTTCTAGACAACCAATCCATGCCCAGAATAATCTCAAGGTTGGCCATCGGCAATCCTATCAGATCTACCGAGAACTCACGGCCATCCCACTGAAATGCTACATCGCGATGTACAGTGGTAGAAACACATATATCTCTGGTGGCGGTAGTCACCCGCAACGGTGGAGAAAGCACAGCCATGGGTAACTCAAGCCCCAAAGCAATCGGGGTAGCAACAAACGAATGCGTAGCCCCGGAGTCAAACAATGCATCAACAGCAATACCACCAATAGACACAGTACCTCTAACAAGGTTCGGAGCGCGGTCCGACTGCTGCTTATCCAAGGTGTACACACGCCCAACAGAAGGTGGCACTGCAGGTGCCGAAGTAGAAGCCATCGGAACCATCTGCAAAGGAACTGCCTGAACAGCTGCAGCTCTCACCGTCGACGACGGACAGTCTCTAGAGAAGTGGCCCTCCTTGCCACACTAAAAACAAACCAACTGCCCCGAAGCACAACGTCCCACATGCTCCTTTCCGCACCCCGCACATCTCGTAGTGGAAGGAGGCCTAGCAAAACTCCCCTGCTGCGAAGCAGTACTCTTGAACTGACCAGGCGCCTGCCTAGTAGCCAACTGTTTACCCTTGCCCTTCCCAGCAAACCTCTTGTCCTTCCAGGACGTAGAAACAGGAGTGGAACCAACAGTCCCCTTGGTCTCGTCGACCTTGGCCCTCTTGGCCTTACTCGCTATGCAGACATCCTCAATGTCTTTACACTGCTGAACCAGTGTACCAAAGTCTCTCGAAGCAGCTCCAGCTAAATGCTCAACAATCACCTCACTAAGTCCTCTACGAAACTTAGCAGCCAAAAACATCGGAGTAGGAGGAACCATCCTGAAGTGTGCAAACTTCACCAGCTCATTAAACTTGGCCAAGTACTCGTCAACAGTCATCGAGCCCTGAACCAATCTGTCAAACTCCCTCTGTTTCCTCTCCTGCGCATCATAGGGAAAGTATCTGTCCAAGAAACACTCCTCGAAGAATGGCCATGTCAAAACACGACCCTGCATCTCATAAGCACGAGAGGTGTTCGTCCACCACTCATGGGCATCGCCCTCCAGCATATAAGTCGAGAACATCAACTTCTGTGGATCAGTACACTGCATGACCCGAAATATCTTGTCCAACGACTCCAGCCATCTAGCAGCAGCAATAGGATCCAAAGACCCCTCAAACATAGGTGGCTTATGCTTCCTGAAAGCATTCAGCCGACGATCTATCACATCATGATCCTCAGCAGGCTCTACAAGAGTCTCCCTCGTCTCAGCGCCATGAGCAGCACTGCCAATATGACTCAGGCTCTCATCCTGAACACTAGGTGGAGGCGGCGGCGGTGGCGGTGGTGGCGGTGGTGCATGGCCTACAGCAAGACCAGCCCTCATCTCCTCCAACATGACTCTCATCATCGTCATGTTCGCCATCCTGTTCGCCTCGAGGACATCCTCAGTGGTCCTCCGGTTCGCTTCACGAACCTCCTCTGCGGCTATCCGGTTCGCCTCGCGAACAACATCCATCATTGCCGCGTTGGCGAATCTAGTGGCCTCCTGATCAGCTAACCTAGCCGCCTGCATCTCATCCAATGCAGTCAGGATAGGATCAGATTGATCCTCAGAAGTCTCCCGTGTTCTCCCGGACCATGCCATGACTCTGCACAAGTTACACAAATTATGAGTTGATCAGGCCCACGCAGTGTGATTACATATGCATTATCATAATAAAATTTGACGGAGTAAACACACAAGACAGACACAACAAACATCCTAGCTATTGCAATACATACAGGCTTTTCCCTCGAACCATTGCTCTGATACCATAAATGTAACACCCCGTATATATCCGGTAATGTTATCATACTATCGTATTAAGCAGCGCTTAATAAAAAAAATGCGGAATATCTTTTTCTTTTCAATTATGATGTCACTATCATTACCAACTTGCTTATTAATCAATTAATAAAACATCACCTGTATGTAATTGCAATAAAACAGCTATCTGAAAATACCTCATAACATATATAATAAAAGTGTGGCTCTAGTCACGGAACTACAACAACGTAGACCGGACCATCTAACAGTTTATACAACTCCAAAACAAAAGCACTAACATAAAGTGTCATGGACAATCCCCATGCTCACTTAAATAAGGCAACATGCCCAACATCAGTCTCAACAACGACAACATTATCATAATTAGCGGAAAACATAAACAGCATCTAAATCCAGTCATGGCAGCAATACAACATAATATCATCAACTAAGCTTTGGCCTCCTGCCGCCAGAGGCATCAGTCACCAAACTACCGGAACCTGAAATAAGCATTCCCCAAACGTGGGGTGAGATCTCTAAACAAGAAATCTCAGTAAGACAAGGGGTCCTCAAGGATCTTCCACCCCAAGCTCACTTACATGTGCAATATAAGTTCAAAAGCAGTTTATCATCATCAGTTCTAAAATAGTGCAATGCAGCAGATAATCATGTCATGTGTGTCAATTCTATTCTACTGGCCAGAGAAATGTAGGATTTACATACGCCAAATACCCACACTAGTGCAAGACGCTACTTGCATTCACCTCGGATCACCATATCGTATGACGCCACATACTCAGGCTTACCGTCAAGATGAAACAACACATGCATATTAAAAGCCATTACACATAAAGCTCAACAACATTTCAAATAATCAAAGCATGTAACACAGCATGCATACAACCATACCCCCATAGGACATGGTGGAACCACAACATGGCTAAACTGAGGACACGAAAGCTTACCTTGCAAGATAACTCCCAAAGCCAAGAGTCCACAACTCAAAGTCCAAACACAACAGATTTACAATCTGTTCTGGACCAATATTATATCAATAATAATGCAACACAAGCATATAACTTAAAGACAACGCCCTTCCTTACGTTTTACGTCTTAAGGCTCCATACCAAGCCATAAGTCCTTAATCACAACGATTCTGACTTAGCTCATTAATTACAGAAGTTCAACTTCATCAATCTAGGGTCCACAAACCCCCAATAGCCTACTGTACACACAGCACAACTACTGTTCTATGAAATCCCAGAATATCCGGATATTCCTCGGGACCATATCCGGATATTCAATATCCGGATATCTCACTGGACATATTCGGATATGCAATATCCGGATATCCAGAATCCCATATCCGGATACTCAAAACCCATATCCGGATATCACATATCCGGAAATTTCTCGGGCACATATCCGGATATTTCACGACAGAATGCAGAAACTGCATTTCGTGAAGATATCCTTCCAAGGTTGGGTTTTTACCGATTTTAAACACCTAAACATACATTTCTAGGTGTGTTTGTCACTACCCAACGTTAAGTTATCATCTTTTAACCTTTACATGCATCAAGGTTCCATTTTTAAGCTTAAAGACTCAAGATCAAAGGTGATGAAGCTTACCAAAGCTCAAACTCAGAAGAAAGGTGCTCTTGGAGCTCACACAACAACTCCAAGGTTCTGTCTCTCACTGTACACGAAAATAGTGTACAAAGGTGGTTCTTTTATACCACAAGAAAGCTCCTTTTAGCTCCAAAATGTCACCACAAAGGCTCAACACTCTCAACCCCCAAAGTCAGCAAACAAGGACCTTCCAACAGAGGTAAAAACTCAAGGTGTTCCCAACACACTCACCATAGTGTTTCCCACTCACTCAAGGTGTCTACAAGAAGAAAGTGTGAAGAAAATGGCTTCAAGTCTCAAGAAGGAGAAGAGAAGCCTATGGAACAGTGTTTCAAAGTTCTGGTCAGCCACTCTCACGCTCAAAATTCTGTTTTCTAGGGTTGAGTGCCCTTAAAGAGGGTATTTATAGCCCAAACGCACTTAAACACACAGTATTAACTTTAATTGCTACGCTTAGCATTTTAATCCCAAAATTTGGAATCTGAAACTACACATTCTTCCAAGAATTATCATATTTTTCTTATAATTTTCTTAGCACCTTTCCGGTACGCGCTTTTCCAAGCCAGTATCGATTTCTAGCACCAGTTCTCATTATTTGGACTTGAAACTCGTTTTACAAGTCCTACATATCATTCTAGTAATTATCATGCACTTATTATAATTTTCCGGGATACTTTTTCGGCACGCATTTATACTGACTAGCAGAACCGGTATCTGCACTTTTCTTCCGAAAAGCGACTTTCAGCATTATTACTCACTTACTATAATTGTTAAAGCCTCATAATTATTATTAGGGTCAATTATGTAATCATTTTCTATTTTCTCATAATTATTAATTAAATTCCTTAATTAACGGTGCGAGTTCTTACAGTTCTACCATTGACTCGCCTTACCCGGAAGGAGACTCCGTTTGTGTGGACTCATGAGTGTGAGGAATGCTTTCAGGAGTTGAAGGAGAGAGTAACCACTATGCCTGTGTTGGTCCTTCCTGATCCTGCTGAGGAGATTGAGTTATATTGTGACGCCTCCGGAAAGGGGCTGGGCTTTGTGCAGATGCAGTTGGGCAGAGTGATTGCTTATGCTTCAAGGCAGTTAAAGCCTCTTGTGGAAAACTACAGGACTCATGCTTCAAGGTAGTTAAGGCATGAAGTTTTCCGTGTTTAGTGACCACAAGAGTCTGAAGTACTTCTTCAACCAGAAGGAGCTGAACATGAAACAGAGGAGATGGATGGAGTTTCTTAAGGATTACGACTTTGAGTTGAAGTACCATCCTGGCAAGGCCAATGTGGTAGCTAATGCTTTGAGTCGGAAATCTGTGAGTCTATCCAGTTTGACAATGGGTGACTATGATGTCATAGAGAAGTTTTGAGATTTGTCAATGACCTCTTTGTTTGGGGGTGCACTTCTCGAGATGGAGACTGTGAGGGTCGAGAATGAGCTTAAGGAAAAGATCAAAGAGGCACAAGTGCAGAGAGAGTGCCTAGATTATGTGAAGAACCAGGACGGTGTGTCTTGGAATGAAGACAGATTGTTGACATTCCAGAAGAGGATTGTTATTCCTCGAGGCCCTCTGACTGAGGAGGTGATGACAGCGGCTTATAAGGGCCAGTTTACTGTCCACCCTGGTGCTATAAAGATGTATCAAGACATGAAGAGAAACTTCTGATGGCCGAGCATGAAGAAAGACGTAGCTGTTTTTGTGTCCAAGTGTTTGATATGCCAGAAGGTGAAGATAGAACACCGGAAACCGTTTGGTAAGCTTCAACCTCTTGAGGTGCCACAATGGAAGTGGGAAAGGATTTCCATGGACTTCGTGGTGGGATTGCCTAAGACTCAGGCTGGTTGTGACTCTATCTGGGTCATTGTGGACAGATTGACAGAAATCTGTCCATTTTCTTCCAGTAAGGGTGACTACTGAGCAGTTGGCCAGACTTTATGTTCGTGAGATCGTGAGCCTTCATGGGGTGCCCGAGAGTATCATTAGTGATAAGAACCCAAAGTTCACATCTCGGTTCTGGGAGGCGGTGCAGGGAGCTTTGGGTACTCAGTTGAGATTGAGTACACCCTATCACCTTCAGACTGACGGACAGACTGAGCGGACTATCCAGACCTTGGAAGACATGTTGAAAGCATGCAGTTTGGAGCAGGGTTCAGCATGGGATAGGTACCTGCCATTGGTTGAATTTTCTTACAACAACAGTTTCCATTCTAGCCTGGGCATGGCACCCTACGAGGCGTTGTATGGTAGGAGGTGTCGGACTCCAACTATTAATCTGAGGTTAGAGATCGCGAGTTGTTTGGCTTGGATTTCGTCCTAGATACCACCCAACAGATCCAGATGATCAGAGAGAAGTTGAAGCAGGCGCAGAATCGCCAGAAGAGCTATTACGATGTCAAGCATCGACCACTGGAGTTCAGTGAGGGTGAGACTTTCACATGTCACCGGTGTTGGTCGGACACTCGGAGTGAGGAAGCTTAGCTCGAGATTCATAGGGCCATACCAGATTCTTGGTAGGGTAGGGCATGTTGCCTACTTGCTTGCCTTGTCTCCGAACTTGGCAAACATCCACGACATGTTTCACGTGTCTCAGCTTCGGAGATATATAGCAGATCCTTCGCACGTGATGCAACCAGATGATGTGGAAGTTCAGGAGAACTTAAAGACTCCCGTCGGACCACTCAAGATTCTCGATCGAGACGAGAAGAAGCTTCGGTGCAAGATCATTCCGATGGTCAAGGTGCAATGGACATGAAGAACTCTTGAGGAGTGTACTTGGGAGCGAGAGGACGAGCTTCTCCGGCAGTACCCCGAGTTTCGGGACATGTATGTTTCTAATTTTGAGGACAAAATCCTTAAAAGGTAAGGTGAATGTAAGAACCTGCACCGGTAATTTAGGAATTTAATAAATTAATTGTGAGATTAATGAGATAATTCCATAATTGACCCTAATAATTATGAGAAGGCTTAAATAATTATAGTAAGTGATTAAGAATGCTGAAAGTCACTTTTCTGACGATAAGTGCAGATACCAGTTCTGCCTCACGGTATAAATGCGTACTGATGAAGTATCCCAGAAAATTATGAAAAGTGTGTATATATTGCTAGAATAATATATAGAACTAGTATAACAAGTTTGGAGTCAAAATAATGAGATTTGGTGTCAGAACTGATACCGGCTACGTGAAAGCGCGTACTGGCAAAATGCTGCGAAAAATAAAACAAAAATATGATAAATCTTAGAAAAATGGCTAGGTTCATAATCCTAAGTTTGGGATTAAAATGCTAAGCGTAGCTTTTATTGTTAATACAGTGTGATTAAGCTTAATCCGCCTATAAAGAGAATTTCACAACTCCCTAGGTCAGAAATGTCACTCCTCTACGTGCCTCCATTTCTGAGTTTGACACTCTCATACTTGCTACCTTCCTTTCTTGAAGAAAACCCAACAAAACTCATCCTTTCTCCTTGATTCTTCCTCCAAACAAGGTAAACACCTGAGTGTGAGCATTGGTGAGAGAGAAAGGCGTCACCTTCTGAGTTGTGGGTGCTGTGTGAGTTGGGGAGGGGCTGCCTCTGAGTTGAGTGGTGTGGGAGTCTTTCCTTTGATTGTTGAAGTTCTAAGTAGTGATTTTTGTGAAGACAGAAACCATCTTGTAACTCATTTTCGTGTACCCTTGGAGTCAGCACCTTGGAGCTGACTTGAGAACTCCAAGAGCATCATTCACTCTGTTTTGGAGCTTGGGGTATGTTCTTGAACCTTTGATCATGAGTTTCCTTGTTAAAGATAAAGTCTTGGCATGTAAAATGAGTTAAATAGGTAACCAACATGAACATGAACCTAAAAGTGTATAAAAATGCATGCTTGGACGTTGAAATGGGTTAAAAGTTGAATCTTAGGAGTGATATCTCGTGAAATGCAGAAACTACATTCTGTCGCGAAATATCCGGATATGATATCCGGATATGGATATTCGGATATGGAATTGGAGATATCCGGATATGGATATCCGGATACGATATCCGGATACAGATATCCGGATATTTTGAGAATTTCAAGACAGTGACTGTTCTGTTCATACAGAACTATAATTGGAATTTATGGACCCTAGATTGGTTGAGTTGAAACTCTGTAATAACTAACTAAGTCAGAATCAAAGGGATTAAAGGCTTATGGCTTTGTGAAAAGCCTAATGGCATGAAACGTAAAAGAAAAACATTGTCCTTATGTCTTGAACTATTAGAATATGAATATTGATGTGATTGTTGGTATAAACAGACTGTGAGAGTGTTGTTGTGGACCTTGGACTCGGTTGAACTCTAGTGTTGGATAGTTAGCTTGCAAGATAAGCTTTCGTATTCTCGGTTTAGCCATTGTTGGTTCCACCAAACCCCATGGTGGAATGGTTTATATGCATGATGTGTTTTCATGTTTGAATATTTGAAATGCTGTCGAGCTGTTATGTGCAAGTGCCTTATGATATGCATGTGTTGTTTCACTTAGACGGTAAGCCTGAGTATGTCACGTCATATAATATGGTGATTATGTGGGTGGGTGTAAGTGGTGTCTTGCACTGATTGTAGGTTATAGACGTATCTAATTCTTGCATTTCTTTGGCCAGTAGGATACTTTGACACACATGACATGATTTTCAGCTGCATTGCACTGATTTTGGAAATTATATTGTTTTCTTGCTTTTAGAACTTATATTGCACATGTAAGTGAGCTTGGGGTGAAGAGATCCTTTAGGACCCCTTGTCTTACTTAGATTTCTGTTTAGAGATCTCACCCCACGTTTGGGGCATATTTTCAGGTTCAGGTAACTCGGGGGTTGAGAGCTCGGGCGGCAAGAGGCCGGAGCTAAGTTGAGTTGTATGTTGTATGTTGATATGTCGGGATACTGTTTATGTTTACCTTCATTATGTTGTTATTTGATTTGAGACTCTGTTGGGCTTTGTTGCCTTATTTAGTGAACATGGGAGTTGTCCATACCACATTGATGTTAGTTATGTTTGTAGTTTTGAGTTGTATAAACTATCAGGATTTGTCCGGTCTACGTGTTGTAGTTATGTGACTAGAGACACAGTTATTTACTTAATGTGGTATTTCATTTAGTTGTGTAATTGCAATTTACATACATGCAATGTTTTGAAAAAGGATTAAGTAATCAACTTGGTTAATATAATGACGTCATAGTTGAAATGAAAAGGTTTATTCCGCTTTTTAATTAAGCGCTACTTAATACGATGATATGATAACAAACCGAGTATACACGGGGTGTTACATTACATGCACTAAAAAAAGTTGCTAATGTATTAAGTAGAAAACATTTTTTACTATCTGCTATGTAGGTAAAGGTCCTTGGGTTCAATTCCTTCAACGAATTATATGATAATGATTTTGAATTTTTAGGAATGTAAAATAAGTGTTTGGCAAGCTAATACGCGAGTTTATAATCTTGGAGAGATTTCATTTTAGGAGTAACAGACTTTGCATTCCTCCATGTTCATTGGAGGAAGCAATAAATATTGAGAGTCATGTAGGAGGCTTGGCTAGACATTTTGGTGTTGACAAGACAAAGGCATTGGTAAGTAAGCACTTCTATTGATTCGAAATATAGCATGACGTAACAAGACTTATAGAGAGGTGCAATGTTGTTATTTAGCAAAGCACTAAGGGCATCAATACTGGTTCATACTTGCCCTATCTTCCATATTTGCTCCATGGAAAGATATATATATATATATATATATATATATATATATATATATATCAGTCTAGATTTTGTGTTAGGCTTGCCAAAAACTCAGCGTAACAATGGATTCTATCATAGTTGTGGTAGACAAATTCTTAAAGATTACTTAATTTGATAGCAAATATACTAACAATGTGCAAGTGCACACACACATAACAATATAGGGTCTTACGAGCCCTAGAATATCATCCTCCGGGAAAGTTGTAAAAGTGCAAACAAGTAAACGTAAAATAAATATAATACAAGTAAGGAACTAAAGAGATCAATGAGCCACTCACTCTAAGTTTATTTTAGTCTTTAAGTACTGCCAACAGCTTAATCAAACAAATTTGATGATTTTGTAATAGACATGCAATGAGTTTATCACAGATACTTAATCATGGCACCTCAATAGAATGCAAGAATTAATGAAATGAAGAACAGTCTTTTGAAATCAGTGAGTGAAAGTAATAAAAAGGGAGCACAAGGAATTAAATCTTTTGAGAAAATCAGATCAGTGACAATGAGGAACAAGAATAAAATGTGGATAAGATTATGAAAAATAAAGAAATAGAAATGTAGGCTTAGGGTAGTATTTTTGCCTCCCTAAGTAGTTCTCAAGATCCAGCACTGCTCCAACTAAGGATTGAGCTTCGGGTGCCCTTCAATGCCTTGAATATAGATCCATCTATCACCCAAGTTTTGCTATCCAAGATGGTCTACACATATCCCTATGCTCCAAACAACCTTTGAAGTCCTAACATATTCAGACCCAAGGAAGATTATGCTTGCCCCTTATTCCTAAGCTGACATGCAGAGAAAACAGCTCTACATGTAAGAACCCGCACCGTTAATTTAGGAATTTAATTAAATGAATTAAATGTGAATTTAGGAAATAATTCCATAATTGACCCTAATAATTATGAGAAGGCTTAAATATTTATAGTAAGTGATTAATAATGTTGAAAGTCGCTTTTCAGACGAAAAACGCAGATACCGATTCTACCTCATGGTATAAATATGTACCGATGAAGTATCCCTAGAATAATATCTAGGAGTAGTATAACAAGTTTGGAGTCGAAATAATGAGAATTGATGTCAGAACTGATACCAGCTATGTAAAAGCGCGTACCGGCAAAGTGATGCGAAAATGGCTAGGTTCATAATCCAAAGTTTGCGATTACAATGCTAAGCGTAGCTAATAAGGCTAATACAGCATGATTAAAACTTAAACGACTATAAATAGTGGGTTGCACACAACCCTAGGCTGATCCTTCAGCCTCTATTTCTTCATACGTGAGTTGCTGGTGGCAGCCTCCTTCTCCACCATATTCCATAGCTTTCTTCTCTATAGAGACCCCCAAGTGACTACCTTTCTTCACTTTTTCTTCATCAAAACACCATTGTTGGGTGTGGGGAAGACTTGAGTGGGTGAGAGGCCATTGTTTTCTGAGTGATGGGTACTGTTTAGTGAGAGTCTTGGGGCTGAGTTCTTGAAACTTGTTGTGGGAGCCATGGTCATGGCATTTTGAGCTTCAAGAAGCCATTTTTAGTGAGAAAGGACCAAGCTTTGTGTGCCATTTTCGTGCACCTTGAAGTCAGACTTGTGGAGCTTCATAGAGAGCTCCAAGAGCACCCCTCTTTTCTGTTTTGAGCCTTGGGTAAGCTTCATCACCTTTGATCATGAGTTTTCTATGTTGAAAGTGGAGTCTTGGCATGTTTAATGAGATGATTAAGTAACTAGCATGTGTACTGGTCTAAATATGCCTAAAAATGGATTCTTGGACGTATAGATGTGTTAAAAACACAACCTTGGAAGGATATCTTCGCGAAATGCAGAAACTGCATTCTGTCGCGAAATATCCGGATATGATATCCGGATATGGGGTTTGGATATCTGGATATGGATATCCGGATATGATATCCGGATATGGATATCCGGATATGTCCCCGACAAATATCCGGATATTCTGGGAATTTTGTGATCATCACTGTTCTGTTCATAAGAATGGGACTTTGGGTTTTGTGGACCCATGATTGGTTAAGTTGAACCTCTGTAATAATTAATCTAAGTCAGAACCAATTGGATTAAGGGCTTAAGGCTTTGGGAGAAACCTAATGGCATGAAACGATAAAGAGAATGTTGTCATTATGTCATGAACTCGTAGATTATAAATATTGACATGGTTGCTGGTCTAAACAGATTGTGATTGTGCTGTTTGTGGACCTTGAGTTTGTTGCGACTTTGGCTTGGATTGATTGCTTAGAGATAAGCTTTCGTGTCCTCAGTTTTGCCATTGTTTGGTTCCACCATACCTCATGGAGGGATGGTTATATGCATGATGTGTTTTCATGTGATGATATATTGAAATGCTTTTGAGCTGTTAAGTGCAAGTGCCTTATAATATGTATGTGTTGTTCCACCTAGACGATAAGCCTGAGTATATGGCGTCATACAATATGGTGATTCTGTGGGTGGGTGCAAGTAGCGTCTTGCACTGATTGTAGGTTGTAGACGTATGTAATTCCTGTATGTTCTCTGGCCAGTAAGATCTTGACACACATGACATGATTATATGCTGCATTGCACTGATTTTGGAAATTACATTATTATACTGCTTTTGAACTTATATTGCACATGTAAGTGAGCTTAGGGTGGAGAGATCCTTGAGGACCCCTTGTCTTACGAAGATTTCTTTTTAGAGATCTCACCCCATGTTTGGGGCATATTTTCCGGTTCAGGTACCTCAGGGGTTGATACCTCGGGCGACAGGAGGTCGAAGCTGAGTTGAGATATATGTTATTATGATGATATGTCTGGATATTGATTTTATTACCTGCAGTATATCTGTATTTGGTTTGAGACTTTGTTGGGCTTTGTTGCCTTATTTGGTGAGCATGGGGGTTGTCCATGCCACGTTGATGTTAGTTATGCTTTTAGCTTGAGTTGTATAAATCATCAGGATATTGTCCGGTCTACGTGTTGTACTTCTGTGACTAGAAACACATTTATATATGAGGTATTTTAGTTTTTTTATTGCAATTTACATACTTACATTGTTTTATAAAGGATTTAAGTAATCAACTTGGGTATTAATAATGACGTCATAATTGAAAAGAAAAAAGTTAGTTCCGCATTTTAATTAAGCGCAGCTTAATACGATGATATGATAACATACCGGGTATACACGTGGTGTTACACTACACATAACAGATATTTCTAGCTCTGGGAATTCCTCTTGCCAGAGAGCCAATCCTCTGATATCTTCCCTTAACGCCAATTAACCAAAACATTAAAATGGAAATACCTCAAAATTCATTGATGGCAGTAAACTTACATCAAGAATCAAACCTAGAGGAATACTTCTATTTCTCCCAGGTATTATAATAACCCCACTAGTAGTTGTGGATTTAATATTAAGGAATAATTAGAAGAAAAATAAATAAAGTCACCTTTGGTGAAAAAGGAGTTAAAATGACAGTTAAGGGGTAAAAATGCGGGTAAACAAAGTTATCCAAAAAGTGAAAGTAAAGTTAGAAACATGACTAAAAAAATATCCTAGTCTATTGGGTAAAGTTTGGTAATAAATGGAGGTGAGTAGATAGAGAAGCCTTTACCCAGTTGAATTTCACTTAACCTATGTGAGTGAAAATTTTCAAAAAGCGTTACTGTTCTGCTTCTCTTCCACGGACGACGACAGAGAGCCAAAAAGGAAAAAATGGAGATTTTGGTTTAAAATCTTCCAAAATTCATAACTTGAGCTAGAGACCTCCAAATCACTCTGTTCCAAAGCCGAACTTGCGAGAAATTTTGAGAGGAATCAATTGGTACCACCAGTATTTCTGGATGAGGTTCACTGTAGAGAGAGATCTTCTTCCTCTAAGATTTCGAATTTCATGGAAAATGAGGATTTTGACGGAGCTTGAACACATAGGAGCTTGAAGTAAGCTTTCTCCTTCATTCTAGGTAAGTTCATGTTAAGAAATCCTAGTTTTCTTTGAGTTTTGAGGAAGATTGAATTTAAGTTTTCATTTTGAAAGTTTAGCTTGATTGAGTATGTTAGAGCTTGATTCAGGCTTAGCTCATGTTGAGAAAAATGTTTAGATGAAGATTTTAACGATGAAAATATATTCAGAAAAATTAAAGATATCGTATTTTTGAATAGTTTCGTATACATGAGTAGTGACGTATATGTGAATAGTACTATAGAGATGAACAATACTGTATATATGAATTTATGATGGATAATGATGTAAATGTGTTCATTGGTTATAGTGTGAGACCAAATGGACTTATGGAGCAAGAGCATGGACTAGAGCAAGATACGGACATTGAGCGAGGCTCTTGATTATTTGAGATTGAGGTGTGTTTGTAACACCCCGTGTATACCCGATTTGTTAACATTTCATCGTATTAATCCACGCTTAATTAAAAAATGTGGAATAACTTTTTACTTTCAATTATGACGTCATTATCATTACCAAGTTGAATTACCTAATTCATTTCATAAAATATTGCCTGTATGTAAATTGCAAAAGACAGCTAACTGAAATACCTCGATATATAAATAACAGTGAGTATCTAAAGTCACAGAACTACAACCCGTAGTCCGGACAATAACCTGATAGTTTATACAACTCAAGTCTGAACAGACAATACATAATCAAACGTGACATGGACAATCCCCATGCTCACCAGATAAGACATCATAATCAACAGAGTCTCAACAACAAAGGCATAATAATAACATAGATAACATGTCATCATCCAGCAGATAAACATAAAAGTAGACATCTAACTCAGCTTCGGCCTCCTACCGCCCGAGGTCTCAAACCCCGCAATGTGGTAACATATGCATCATCATAGCAAAACCCAATAGAGAGAACACACAGACATGACTCACCACAAAACATCCTAGTTATTGCAATACATACAGGTTTTTCCCTATAAAGTGCTCTGATACCATAAAATGTAACACCCCGTATATACCCAGTTTGTTAACATGTCATCGTATTAAGCCATGCTTAATTTAAAAATGCGGAATAACTTTTTACTTTCAATTATGACGTCATTATCATTACCAAGTTGAATTACCTAATTCATTTCATAAAATATTGCCTGTATGTAAATTGCAAAAGACAGCTAACTGAAATAACTAGATATATAAATAACAGTGAGTATCTAAAGTCACGGACTACAACCCGTAGTCCGGAAAATAACCTGATAGTTTATACAACTCAAGTCTGAACAGACAATACATAATCAAACGTGACATGGACAATCCCCATGCTCACCAGATAAGACATCATAATCAACAGAGTCTCAACAACGAAGGCATAATAATAACATAGATAACATGTCAGCATCCAGCAGATAAACATAAAAGCACACATCTAACTCAGCTCCAGCCTCCTGCCGCCCGAGGTCTCAAACCCCGCATTACCTGAACCTGAAAATGGTGCCCCAAACGTGGGGTAAGATCTCTGAACGGAAATCTCAGTAAGACAAGGGGTCCTCAAGATCTTTCACCCCAAGCTCACTTACATGTGCAATATAAGTTCAAAGGCAGGTATATAATATAAGTTCCAAAATCAGTGTAATGCAACAGATAACCATGTCATGTGTGTCAAGATATTCTACTGGCCAGAGAAATGCAGGAGATACGTCTATTTCCTACAATAAGTGCAAGACGCCACTTGCACCCACCCACAGATCCACTATATTATGTGACGCCACATACTCAGGCTTACCGTCAAGATGGAACAACACATGCATATTATAAGGCCCTTACACATAACAGTTCAAAGCATTTCAATCATCAAAGCATGAAAACACATCATGCATATAAATCATTCCCCCATGGGTAATGGTGGAACCAACAATGGCTAAACCGAGGACACGAAAGCTTACCTTGCTAGCTAACTATCCAAGCCAAGAGTCCACACAAGCTCAAAGCCCACAAACAGCTCAATCACAATCTGTTTTAGATCAGCAATCATATCAACATTCATCATATAATAATTCAAGACACAACAACAACATTTTCTTCTTTGTTTCATGTCTTTAGGCTTCTCACAAAGCCATAAGCCCATAATATTATTGGTTTCGACTTAATTAAATTATTGCAGAGGTTCATAACAATCATTTAAGGGTCCAGAAACCCAACCCACGCTTCTGTTTGGGTAAAATAGCTCAAAACATGATTTTTCCAGAATATCATGATATTTCTCGGGGACATATCCGGATATTTCCAGACCACATATCCCGATATCCACATCCGGATATTAACAGACCCAATATCAGGATATCAATATCCAGATATTTCCAGACCCAATATCCGGATATCGATATCTAGATATTTCTAGACCCAATATCCGGATATCCATATCCAGATATTTCCAGACCAAATATCCGGATATTTCCAGACAAATATCCGGATATTTTACGACAGAATGCAGTTTTGCATTTTCGCGAAGATATCTTTTCAAGGTTCCATTTTTAACACTTCTAAATGTTAAAGTATGCATTTTTAAACTCTTCTAGGTCAGTTATCACGTTGGTTACTTGTTTATCTTATTAAACATGGCAAGACTCCACGTTTACTCATTAAAACTCATGATAAATGGTTGGTAACACTTACCCAAGATTCAAAACAGAGCAAATGATGCTCTTGGAGCTCACCAACAGCTCCAAAGATTCTGACTTTTCCAAGCCATGAAAATGCAAACAAAGATGGGTCCTTTACACTCAAAGTTGGTTTCTTGATGCCTTATATGACAAGAACAAGGCGCTCATCACAAGAACTCACCAACTCAGTCTCAAAACCACCCTAAACAGAACCCAAACTCAGAAAGTAGCTAACCTCTACATCCCCATACACTCCACTGGGTGTTTACAAGGTTTAAAGAGAAGAATCCATGGTAAATGAAGTGACTTGGGAGAGTGTTCATGCAAGAAAGCCAAAGGAAGAAGGTGGCAGCTCACACTCAGCAAATTCTCACACAGAGAATGTCATGTTTCTGACCTAAAACTTGTGCACCCCTATTTATAGCTAATTAGTTTTAATCGCACAGTATTAATGCTAATTGCTACGCTTATCATTTTAATCCCAAACTTAGGATTCTGAACCTACTCATTTTTCTAATATTTTTCATATTTTTATTTTATTTTTCGCAGCACTTTTCCGCTACGCGCTTTTCCATAGTCAGTATCAGTTCTAGCACCAGTTCTTATTATTTTGACCTGAAACTTGTTTTACTAATCCTATATATTCTTCTAGGAATATTACCACTCTTATTATAATTTTCTGGGATACTTCATCGGTACGCATTTATACCGAGTAGCAGAACCCGTATTTGCATTTTTCATCAGAAAAGCGACTTTCAGCAATCTTATTCACTTACCATAATTATTTAAGCCTTCTCATAATTATTAAGGTCAATTATGGAATTATTTCCTAATTCTCATATTTATTTAATTAATTTCCTTAATTAACGGTGCAGGTTCTTACATTCACCCCACCTTTTTAAGGATTTTGTCCTCAAAATCAGAAACATACCTGTCTCGAAGGTCAGAATACTGCCGAAGAAGCTCGTCCTCTCGCTCCCAGATACACTCTTCAGGTGTCCTTCCAGTCCATTACACTTTGACCATCAGAATGATCTTTCTTCTCAGTTGCTTCTCGCCACGATCGAGAATCTTGAGTGGTCCGACGGGAGTCTTTAGGTTCTCCCAAACCTCCACATCGTCCGGTTGCACCACGTGCGAAGGATCCGCTACATACGTACGAAGCTGAGACACGTTAAACACGCCGTGCATGTTGGCCAAGTTCAGAGGCATGGCAAGCCGGTAGGCAACAGGTCCTACTCTACCAAGGATCTGGCATGGCCCTATGAATCTCGGGCTCAGCTTCCTCACTCCGAGTGCCCGACCAACATCGGTGACACGTGAAAGTCTCACAAACACGTGCTCACCCTCACTGAACTCCAGTGGTTGATGCTTGACATCGTAGTAACTCTTCTGGCGATTTTGCGCTTACTCCAGCCTTTCTCTGATCAACTGGATCTGCTTAGTAGTATCTTGGACGAAGTCCAAGCCAAACAACTGCTTATCTCTTACCTCATACCAGCAGGTAGGAGTCCGACACCTCCTACCATACAACGCCTCGTAGGGTGTCATGCCCAGGCTAGCATGAAAACTGTTGTTGTATGAAAATTCCACCAATGGCAGGTACCTATCCCATGCTGAACTCTGCTCCAATGTGCAAGCCCTCAAAATGTCCTCCAATGTCTGGATGGTCCGTCAGTTAGAGGGTGATAGGTTGTACGTCATTTCAACTGCGTACCAAAAGCCTCCTGCAGCGCATCCCAGAACCGAGATGTGAACTTCGGGTCCCTATCACTGATGATACTCTCAAGCACCCTGCGAAGCCTCACAATCTCGCGAACATACAGTCTGGCCAACTGCTCAGTAGGGAAGCTCACCTTCACTGGAAGAAGATGGGCAGACTATGTTAGTCTGTAAACAATGCCCCAGATAGAGTCAACACCAGCCTGAGTATTCGGTAATCCCACCACGAAGTCCATGGAAATGCTCTTCCATTTCCATTCCGGAATCTCAAGAGTTTGAAGTTTACCAGACGGCCTCAGGTGCTCAGTCTTATCCTTCTAGCAAATCAAACACTTAGACACATACACCGCTATATCCCTCTTCATACCCGACAACCAATAGTTTCTCTTCAGGTCCTGGTACATCCTTGTAGCACCAGGGTGAACAGTAAACTGGCCCTTATGAGCCTCTGTCATCGCCTCAACAGTCAAAGGACCTCAAAGAACCACAATCCTTTTATGAAAGGTCCACAATCCACCCATGTTCCAAGACACACCGTCTTGGTTCTTTACATAATCTAGGCACTCTCTCTGCACTTGCGCCTCTTTGATCTACTCCATAAGCTCATTTTTGACTCTCACGGTCTCCATCTCGAGAAGTGCACCCCCAAGCAAGGAAGTCACCATCAGATCTCAAAACTTCTCAATGACAACAAAATGTCATTCGATTCTCTGGGATCACTAGTCACTTTGTCAAAAGAAGTGAACTGACCCCACAAACTCAAAACCACACAAAACTCGAGTGAGTTTGGTCCTATTCCATGACTCTAACATCGACTAGACTCACAATTTTATAAATCATTATTTTCAAAATAAATTCATATTCCTTTCGCAGTACGAAATCATAATCATGTTCATTTCAACCAATACATATTAGTTAACATACTCATGCACATAGTAACGTACGTTAGTTCACGTACAACTGCAAAATTTTCAATTTCAGTAACCTACTAAATCACAAACTTAATATAATAGTATACCTCAATCTCCATGACATCTGCAAAATCGAGAATCCATAAGGGGTGAAATAACATTGATACATTACCACATTTTATCGTACTTATATCATGCTTTACACTACCCATGGTGTTAACATGCCAACTACTTATGAAGCATAACAGTAAGCAACATAAGATCCTAGAGTCATTGAGACCACTAAACTCACAACGAATTGTACATGCACTGCCTCGCATATACAAGATCACGTGTGGCCTAGCCACGAAGTCCAAGTGTTACAAACTTAGTCTTCCTTGAAGAGAATTCACATTCTCAAACAAAGCATCACCATGATTAAGTACTGACGTAAGGCATCTTACCTCTTAACAACCATGACCGGTGCTCCTCATAAAGACACGCTCGGTCGAAAGAAGTCTTTCGCAGAAAGATCTTCAATGAGCTTCTTCAGCTCCGCCAACTCCGGTAGCGACAACCGATATGGAGCTAATGAAATGGGCCCCACACCAAGCAATAAATCAATGGAGAACTCTATCTCCCGCAGTGGTAGAAACTAAAGAATCTCCTCAGAAACATATCGAGGAATTCCCCACCACAGGAATGCCAGCGATATCCTCCCGTGCCCCACTCACCAAACCTTCTAACATGACATATTCGAATGCCCCTGCACTCAAGGCTCTCCTAGCCTGCAGTAATTATATATAAGGCAAGGAACTGGCTACGAAGTCACATGGAGACATCACCACTCGCTTGGCACAACAGTCAATCATCACAAACTTTCTGGACAACCAATCCATGCCCAGAATAATCTCCAAATTGACCATTGGCAATCCTATCAGATCTACCGAGAACTCATGGCCATCCCACTGAAACACTACATCGCGATAAACAGTGGAGGTATCACACTTTTCTCCGGTGGCGGTGGTCACCCGCAACGGTGGAGAAAGCACAGACATGGGCAACTCAAGCCCCACAGCAATCGGGGTTGCAATAAGGAATGCGTAGCCCCGGAATCAAACAAAGCATTGAAAGCAACACCGCCAGTGGTAACAGTACCTCAAACAAGGTCTGGAGCGCGGTCTGACTGCTGGCGATCCAATGTGTACACACGCCCCGAGTCAGGTGGCACAACAGGTGTCGCTGTAGTGGAAGGAGAACCATCTGAAGTGGATCTTCCTAAACTGCTGCAGCTCTCGCCATAGCCGATGGACACTCTCTAGCATGGTGGCCCTTCTTGCCACACTGGAAATATATAGTCTGGTCGGTAGAACACGGCCCTAGATGAACCTTCCCACATCTCGTGCATCTAGCAGTCGGAGGTCTCGCTGACTCCCCTGAGTCATAGTCCTCTTGAACTGATTTGGCGTTTGCCTAGCCGCCAACTGCTTACTTTTGCCCTTACCAGCAAACATCCTGTCTCTCCAGGAAGTGGAACTACCAGTTCCCTTGGTCTCAGCAACCTTGACCCTCTTGGCCTTACTCGTGATACAAACCTCCTCAATGTCCCTCTACTGACTATCTGACGTATAAACTCGACCAGTGGTAGGTGGCACAACAGGTACCTCCGTAGGTGGAGCAAGAATCATCTGAAGAGGGGCCTCCTGAACTGCTGCAGCCCTAGCCAATGTAGTATAACAATCCTTGGCTATATGGCCACTCTTTCCATACTTGAAGCATATCAGCTCCCCAGTAGCACAACGTCCCATATGCTCCTTCTCGCGACCTATACACTTCGGAATTGTAGATGATCTAGCAAATTTTCCTTCCTGAGTAGTAAGCCTGTTGAATTTGTTGCACAGTTGTTTGACCTGTAGATGCTTCCCTCTAACTCCACTCCCAGACTGATGTTGGGATAGAAGGTGTGGCAGCGAAGGATGTTGGCCGTCAAGACAACCAATTCTCATCTCTTCCAATACGACCCGTACCATGGTCATATACGCCAGTCGATTCGCCTCCACTACATCCTCAATGGCTTTCTAGTTCGCCTCTCGAATGGCATCCATCATCGCCAGGTTGGCCAATCTAGTGGCCTCCTGATCGGCTAGTCTAGCCGCCTGCATCTCAGCCAATGCAGCCAGGACAGGATCAGGTTTATCCTCGCTAGTATCTCGGTCCCTCCGAGGTAGTACCATGACTCTGCACAAGTTACACAAAGAGTGAGTTGATCAGGCCCATGCAATGTGGTCACATATGCATCATCATAGCAAAACCCAATAGAGAGAACACACAGACATGACTCACCACAAAACATCCTAGTTATTGCAATACATATAGGCTTTTCCCTATAAAGTGCTCTGATACCATAAAATGTAACACCCCGTATATACCCGGTTTGTTAACATGTCATCGTATTAAGCCATGCTTAATTTAAAAATGCGGAATAACTTTTTACTTTCAATTATGGCGTCATTATCATTACCAAGTTGAATTACCTAATTCATTTCATAAAATATTGCCTGTATGTAAATTGCAAAAGACAGCTAACTGAAATACCTAGATATATAAATAACAGTGAGTATCTAAAGTCACGGACTACAACCCGTAGTCCGGACAATAACCTGATAGTTTATACAACTCAAGTCTGAACAGACAATACATAATCAAACGTGACATGGACAATCCCCATGCTCACCAGATAAGACATCATAATCAACAGAGTCTCAACAACGAAGGCATAATAATAACATAGATAACATGTCAGCATCCAGCAGATAAACATAAAAGCACACATCTAACTCAGCTCCAGCCTCCTGCCGCCCGAGGTCTCAAACCCCGCATTACCTGAACCTGAAAATGGTGCCCCAAACGTGGGGTGAGATCTCTAAACAGAAATCTCAGTAAGACAAGGGGTCCTAAAGATCTTTCCACCCCAAGCTCACTTACATGTGCAATATAAGTTCAAAGGCAGGTATATAATATAAGTTCCAAAATCAGTGTAATGCAACAGATAACCATGTCATGTGTGTCAAGATATTCTACTGGCCAGAGAAATGAAGGAGATACATCTATTTCCTACAATCAGTGCAAGACGCCACTTGCACCCACCCACAGAACCACCATATTGTATGACGCCACATACTCAGGCTTACCGTCAAGATGGAACAACACATGCATATTATAAGGCTCTTACACATAATAGCTCAAAGCATTTCAATCATCAAAGCATGAAAACACATCATGCATATAAACCATTCCCCCATGGGGTATGGTGGAACCAACAATGGCTAAACCGAGGACACAAAAGCTTACCTTGCAAGCTAACTATCCAAGCCAAGAGTCCACACAAGCTCAAAGCCCACAAAAAGCTCAATCACAATCTGTTTTAGATCAACAATCATATCAACATTCATCATCTAATAATTCAAGACACAACAACATCATTTTCTTCTTTGTTTTATGTCTTTAGGCTTCTCACAAAGCCATAAGCCCTTAATATTATTGGTTTTGACTTAATTAAGTTATTGCAGAGATTCATAACAGTCATTTAAGGGTCCAGAAACCCAACCCACGCTTCTGTTTGGGTAAAATAGCTCAAAACATGATTTTTCCCAGAATATCATGATATTTCTCAGGGACATATCCAGATATCAATATCCGGATATTTCCAGACCACATATCCGGATATTAACAGACCCAATATCAGGATATCAATATCCAGATATTTCCAGACCTAATATCCGGATATCGATATCCAGATATTTCCAGACCCAATATCCGAATATCCATATCCAGATATTTCCAGACAAATATCTGCATATTTTGCGACAGAATGTAGTTTTGCATTTTCGCGAAGATATCCTTTCAAGGTTCCATTTTTAACACTTCTAAATGTTAAAGCATGCATTTTTAAACTCTTCTAGGTCAGTTATCACGTTGGTTACTTGTTATCTTATTAAACATGGCAAGACTCCACTTTTACTCATTAAAACTCATGATCATTGGTTGGTAACACTTACCCAAGGTTCAAAACAGAGCAAAGGATGCTCTTGGAGCTCACCAACAGCTCCAAAGATTTTGACTTTTCCAAGCCACGAAAATGCAAACAAACATGGGTCCTTTACACTCAAAGTTGGTTTCTTGAAGCCTTATATGACAAGAACAAGGCGCTCATCACAAGAACTCACCAACTCAGTCTCAAAACCACCCTAAACAGAATCCAAACTCAGAAAGTAGCTAACCTCTACCTCCCCATACACTCCACTAGGTGTTTACAAGGTTTAAAGAGAAGAATCCATGGTAAATGAAGTGACTTGGGAGAATGTTCATGCAAGAAAGCCAAAGGAAGAAGGTGGCAGCTCAATCTCAGCGAATTCTCACGCAGAGAATGTCAAGTTTCTGACCTAGAAACTTGTGCACCCCTATTTATAGTCTAATTAGTTTTAATCACACAGTATTAACGCTAATTGCTACGCTTATCATTTTAATCCCAAACTTAGGATTCTGAACCTATTCATTTTTCTAATATTTTTCATATTTTTATTTTATTTTTCGCAGCACTTTTCCGGTACGCGCTTTTCCATAGCCAGTATCAGTTCTGGCACCAGTTCTTATTATTTTGACCTGAAACTTGTTTTACTAATCCTATATATTATTCTATGAATATTACCACTCTTATTATAATTTTCCGGGATACTTCATCGGTACGCATTTATACCGAGTAGCAGAACCGGTATCTGCACTTTTCATCAGAAAAGAGACTTTCAGCAATCTTAATCACTTACTATAATTATTTAAACCTTCTCATAATTATTAGGGTCAATTATGGAATTATTTCCTAATTCTCATATTTATTTAATTAATTTCCTTAATTAACGGTGTAGGTTCTTATCTTCACCCCACCTTTTTAAGGATTTTGTCCTCAAAATAAGAAACATACCTGTCTCGAAGGTCGGGATACTGCCGAAGAAGCTCGTCCTCTCGCTCCCAGATACACTCTTCAGTGTCCTTCCAGTCTATTGCACTTTGACTATCAGAATGATCTTGCTTCTCAGTTGCTTCTCGCCACGATCGAAAATCTTGAGTGGTCCGACGGGAGTTTTTTGGTTCTCCTGAATCTCCACATCGTCCGGTTGCACCACATGCGAAGGATCCGCTACATACCTGCGAAGCTGAGACACGTGAAATACGTCGTGGATGTTGGCCAAGTTCTGTAAAGAACCTTGAGGTCATCACCCCAAAAGCTAGCTAAAGGGGTGGGAGTGCTCAAAGCCTTATAAGGCCATATTAGTTGTCCATCCAATCAATGTGGGACTATATATCTTAACACGCCCCCTCACGCAAGAGCCCTTTAGGCTAGAAGCGTGGAAATTTCACAGGCCCATTTTTGGTTTACCTTTCTGTGCTTTTTTTTATTTTATTTTTATTCCACTTTTTAAAGCGGGGGACGGTTAGGCTCTGATACCATGTAAAGAACCTTGAGGTCATCACCCCAAAAGCTAGCTCAAGGGGTGGGAGTGCTCAAAGCCTTATAAAGGCCATATTAGTTGTCCATCCAATCAATGTGGGACTATATATCTTAACAAGTTCAGAGGCAAGGCAAGCCGGTAGGCAACAGGTCCTTCTCTACCAAGGATCTGGCATGGCCCTATGAATCTCGGGCTGAGCTTCACAATCAAGTTGAGCTGTTGCACACACTATCATATGTAGATTAATACACAGGGTGCACACGGGATGTTACATGTATCTTCCAAAAGAAAATCTAGAGGCAAATATGATGTCACTATTGTCTCGACGGTTAAAACGGATTTCCTTGATAATTTTGTTATAAGGCCCATTCATAAGTTAGATAAGCCATTGTGGAGGGCATTGTACTTTATGAGTTTAACGAGGATATTCCACGTGAAAAAGAATGTGATGAGGTTGAATAAATTGGTGAGAGTTCATTTCAGATTATCCGTAGTTTAACATAGATTGTCATCCTGTTGACCTTGATCCTCTATCCATTTCTGTTAGACCCTTGAAATTAAACGTCTTTTCCTATTCACATGCGTACATTAAACATAAGTTTGTTTTTGGGTAAACTGATATATAATGTGTATGATCAGAGTTTTAATGTGAATTTTTTCCATCAGTTCATCAACTAATCTAATTGAGTTGGGTAAGACCACGTGGGTGCCAATGTTACGGTATGTGGCCGTCCTAACTTTCATTTTACACACTTATTTAGACAATTGCAACCGAAAATATCAGACTGATTTTCCCATTATCACAAAGGCAAGCTAAAAATATATATAACGAGTATCGAAGATTATGATCAGGACATCACGTGGGAACCCTACTCAGTTAATTAAATGCGTCACAAAACCTGGTAAAACACTGCAATCAAAATTGTAATATTGCAAGAGAAAAAGGGTTAGAGTCTTTGGAAACTCTAGGATTTTCAACTTTCAACTACGAAATAAAGAGATGCAGGGGTTAGTTGCAAGAAACATATCCACTAGATTCTTTGAAGTAAAAGGCCAAAAACTCAAAATCCAAGGAGCAATATGGTTCCTTTTCTTTTTGGTTCACCCCTGCAGTACTCTTAGTCTCTCTGAGACATTAAAATTTGAAGCTCCGGAATTTTGCGTGCAAACTTTTATGTTCATGTCCCTCTCATTGAAATTGAATCAAACCCCACATAAACAAAGTCACTTTCAAAAAGACCCTTTTATTATCTCCCTCTCCTTTTTCCCATACACGAAGAAATGGATGGTTAATGGAGCTTGAAAGGTGAATATTAAGTCACCCTTTCTCTCTCTTCAGCTTTAACTCTCCAACAAGAGAAGTTAAATTCTTAGTGTGAGTTGGGTAATTGTTGGAGGGTCTATTTTCAGTCCATAAATACCTGTTTGTTAGGCCAACCCATTTCCATATTTTGCAACCTTTTTCCCTGAGTTTTAGGATAACACCAAAGAACTACAAATAGTTCAGACTGAAGAGGTATAACCAAGACACACATAAAGTCTTGTTTGTTTCATCTTCTTACCCAAAAATTTTCTTGTGTCTATTGTTATCGCTTTTCATGGTTTGTGACCAACTTATATCATGCCAAAATCTAGATCACACTCTACCATTTTTCATATATAAGACCATATTTTGTTTTTGTTTCTTTTCCTTTCTCTTGAGTTTATTTGGTAAGTTTTGCTTATTTCATGATTGAATAAGGACACTAACTAATTTGGTTTTGATAATTACTTTTAGCTATGGAGCTTCACAATCAAGCTCAAGAAGGATCTTCTCAGAAGAAAATGGGAAGAGGGAAAATTGAAATCAAACGGATCGAGAACACTACAAATAGACAAGTCACCTTCTGCAAGCGCCGCAACGGGTTGCTGAAGAAAGCTTATGAACTATCTGTTTTGTGTGATGCTGAAGTTGCTCTTGTTGTCTTCTCAAGCCGTGGCCGCTTGTATGAGTATGCCAACAACAGGTTTTACATATATACATCATAACTCCTCTTTTGCAACCTCCAAATCTTTAAGATTCTTATAGTTTCTATGTTTTTTTATTTTTATTAATGGGTTGTCTTAAATTATGTCAAACTTGTCTCTATATAACTATATATTGGCTTAAGAAAATTTTGGAATCTAGATAGCATAATTGATACTTTTTTTTTTTTTTTTTGAACAAAGGGTTGCTATGAGGTTAAACCAGGTTTTGTTTTCTAGTTCAAATTGTCTATTTCCTTTCTCCCAAAACTTCTTTTTTTATTTCCTTTCTGTTTTTTCTGTTAATATTATTTTCCTTTATGAGCTTTGTAGTATATGCATCAATTATCTCTTTTATTCTTCTTCCCCAGTTATTCGTTTGAAAGGTTGCAGATCTGTGGTAAGAGGTTGAAATAGGCTTTAAGATGATACTAGGAGTAGCATAAATAGTAGAAGAAAAGGAGTAGCAGCTTTAATTAGGGTTACAAAGATATTTAGGTCAGAGATCTTAGCTTGTTGGTGTATATTTTCCCATGCTGTTAAGCTTTTTCCAATCCTTTTTTTCCCCTCTCTTTCCCTCCACATGTTAACCATAAAACCTACAAAAGTCTGCCACATAAAGCTGTCATGCTATTCCCCTTCTCTTCCATCATGACTCTTTCTTGGTACTCAACACAAGCAGGCTCATCCAATTGCAACTTAGGGTTTCTGATTTTTCACTAGTCACACTCCCACCCAATTCCTTTCAAATCTGGAATATATTTACTAATTAAATATCCCCATTTTTATAAAGGAAATAATATTTTTTTTGTTTTAAATATTTCTTGAATTTATCACCTTTCAAGGTGGTAATGATCCAAATTCCAAACCCAATATTAGGGTTTCTGGAGTCAAAAGTTTCAGATTCATTTAAAGTTGAAACAGAATTTTCCCATCATTCTTTCATAAATTAAATTGTGTATAGAGATTCATATATAAAAGTCTAAATTGCGTTCCCACTTTCATAAATTTCGTCCTTTATATGGTCAAGGAAGCATGCTGCTGTTAGGGTTTCTCACTCCGTATATGGGTATTATCAATGTGAATAACTCATTGTTTCCGCAAGAAATTTCTGACATAGGGATTTGAAATATTATGCATTTGGTTGGCCATTTTTCTAATGTCTTGATTTGATTGACTAATACTAACAAGATGTAAGCCACTGTGTGGTGGAGATATAGTAAAAGTTATAAACACGAGTCATATTGATAAGTTTTTAATGTATAAAATACAAATGAAGATATTATTCCATAAATTCTTTTTATTTCTTAGTTTTGGTAAAATAAAATAAAATCCTGTTTTCTATTTAAAATAAAAATATTACAAAATATGATTCATTATTCACGTGAGATATGATTTCTTTGATTTTCAACAAGGACAGTAGGGCATATATACTATATATAGGGATGTTTATTCTTCTGTGGGGTCTTCCTCTTTCATTCATTTTTTTTATATAATAATAAAATTGTCAAGCTCATTTTCTTTCTCGTTTCCCAGATTTTTCAAAAAAAAAAAAATTATATAGTGCCCATGTTATTCTTTCTAGATCACTCGTTTTTTACCCCGAGTTGCTAAAGGTAACACCATGATATCAGATTCTAAGAATAGCTAAAAGCAAAGCACCACTCTCTCTCTTATCTTTTTTCATTGCTTTCATGTTTGTGGAAATAAAGCTTCTACTCTTGACGTCAATTTTCTACCTACTCTCAATTATGTGTTTTGGAAATTTCAATAAAAAGGAAGGTTGCATTTTCATTATGGCCTGATGAATAAGGCCTCTCCGTACTCGTTGCATTAACTATTATAATTGTTTGTATTTGAAGTTTGAACTTCAGGAAGTTCAGAGAGAGAGGAAGGGAGAGGTTTTAAATTCTTTAGAATTAAATGAATGAAATTTCATACATAAAGATTCAGCTTCAGCTAGTTTATTTTCTTATATTCAGACATGTAAGTATTTAACAGTAAGAAGAGAGAAAAGAAACAAAGTAAGTACAATCCAATGAGAAGTTCTGATTTCATGACATGCATTTCTTAGTTTTTCAGAGTTCACGAGTGTTCTGACACAACATCTTTTAGTTCTTTGGAAGCGAAATATTAACAGTTGTAATGTTCAAAGGGTATATATGTGACAATCGAGGAGTAAGAAAAAGTGATTCTCATGGTTATTAGACAATGTATAATGGGGAAGTGACACGTTTTCTGAACCTAGGAATACATACTATACTTGAGCCAATCACATTGTTGGATCTTGTGCAAGCTTGGTTGGGACAACCAATCAGGGCCTGAAAAAATTAAGGTTGAGATGAGAGAGCAGTAAGCTTGTGGCATATGAATATTGTTTTACTCCAAATAATACAAATTAAATATTTTATTTTTATTATTATTATGTACAAGAAAAATTATTATTGAGCATCATTTTTATTTTCATATCAAAATGTTTTTATAGACCAGTGAGTTTTATGCAGGATTTACAATCTATAAGTCTTTGATCCAAGAATTGGTGTGATATAAAGTTATGTAATTAATGTAAAGAAGTGTGATGGACAAATATGGATATCCATTTTCCAATTACCTATAAATGAAAGCCTTATTTAACTTAGACATATTATATAAGCCCCATAAACTACAACTTGTAATGATCAGTAGTGGTACAATCCAGTCTCAAAGTTCATAACCCTGATCATGATTTTGCAACTCTTTATGGCTTGAAGCTTTGGTTACACCCAATACTTGCTGTGAAGACTATGGTTTGATTTTTGGAGCATTTAAATGAAAATGAAAATTTTATTTATCTCCCGGGACTTATACATTCTGATAGAGGACATAAAAAAGCCAGTTTTAGACAATACAAAACCATTTCTGGCTCCATTTATAGTCTGTAATTATAATCTAAAATCATATTTGTTATGGTAATTGGCATACACTTGGGTTTTAATGTTTTAAATCTATAATATTTCAATCTCAGCTCTTGACTCAAGAGTTCAATCTCAACGAACGATTTCTATTCTTGAAAATATAGAATGAGGCACGTGTTTCAGTCAGTAAACATAAATTGTACTCTCTTAGGTTTGTTAAATCCTTTTTCTTTTTTTTTGTGTGTGTGGTGGTTTGTTAATTAAATCCTATTTTTACAAATGCTTTTGCTTGTATTGTTTGCAGTGTTAGAGCAACTATTGAAAGGTACAAAAAAGCCTGTGCTGCTTCGTCAAACGCAGAATCTGTGTCCGAAGCTAATACACAGGTTAATTTATTCAAATAATATCAAGGATAACTGGTGAAAAGTTCTTTTTTATGGTTATTTAGCACACAACAACTGCACATTTCGTTTCATAATTACAGTGTTTTTTAGCCAAGCATTTTGTTGTCATATCTCTGAAGTGTGATGAATCAACTTCTGTGGAACTTGCCTATGTGTTGAATCCTACATCTAAACTTTTTGGAATCATCACCGAAATGCATATCCCTTATTCTTCTCTAATATATATGGAAAGAACTAAACTCTATCTGTGAATAATAGACAGATTATAATAATAATAATAATATTAATAGTAATAATAATGTCAAAAGATACATGGGACATTAAGTTAATTAGTTCAAAAATTTTAAATAGTAATAATAAAGATAAAATTGTATTTATTTATCAACTAATTACACATGTTACCTCTCTAAATTATCGATTCATAAATCCTAATATAATATCCCATTATCAATAGCCTATTGTAACGCCTCCGTGTCGAGCTGGTTAGTTAACATGCAAATGATACAAAAGCGCTGCATAAACTTATGTCATAGTTTCATTGTTAACCTATGTAACTTTGTGAATTAACTTTTTCCTGATGTATTACGTTGCATATATCTTTTCCATAATGAATTTAATGGTACCATCCTATACTTGCACAACAGTCTTACTTATTAACCCATAACCATAAACAATGGTTAGTGACTATCCGGGCATGATAACACATACCAACCTGGATAGAGTCACACAGACAATATTTCCGTTGAAAAATGGACAATCTAAGGATGAAATCCCACCTTTGCACATAATCCCTGAAAATCAAAAAAGTCCAGCACATATATATAAAATAGTCCAACTAATGTATCTAGAATCCATCCAAGGATTCAATCAAATATCGCTTGGGATTTTCATATTCAATCTTGTGATGGGTTATGTGAGGGACTATGCTTCAATTTGTCATAAATTTAACTGTTTTATATGTATCTTATTAAATATTTAAAGTTAGATACAGTTTAGCACATCCATTAGATGCCTGCCATCATCATATAAAAAACATGGAATTTCCATTTTGAAGATAGGAAAGCTGAGGTTAGGGTGATTCAATTATTCATGGCTGTATGGAACAAGTGTCAATAATTTAGTATACTGTAAGTCTCCTCCACAAGCTTTTCTTACACACTAACATTAGTTACCAATATCAGTTTTACCAGCAAGAATCATCCAAACTGAGAAGACAGATTCGAGATATTCAGAATCTAAACAGGTCAGTTTCTTCTTTGATATATAACTTTAAAAGAGTTTCTCCATTGAATAAACTCATCAATGAATTTTGCTTTCCAGGCACATCCTTGGTGAAGCTATAAGCTCTCTTAGTATCAAGGAACTAAAGAACCTTGAGGGTAGATTGGAGAAAGGTTTAAGCAGAGTTAGATCTAGAAAGGTATCATAAGCTCAGCATGACAATTATTTGAGGCATTTTGATATCTGTGCATGCTGAGTATAGATCCAATAATACATGTGGGGATTAATGAAATCCTCATTCTCAAGGTTTCTAACACAAAGCCAAATGTAAGTTGTTATAGTTGTGAAAAAGTTGGCAAAAACTAGATGGAAGAATTATTTGAGTTAGTATTTTCAAATTTTATTGTCTGGCCTATTACATAGAAAATATTACATTATTTTTTGACCAAAAAAAATATATACATTATTTTCCTTCTTGTTAGTATATCTTCATTCCTTTGGACTGATACCCTCAAAAATTTCCAGCATGAAACGTTGTTTGCTGATGTCGAGTTCATGCAAAAGCGGGTACTCTTCATCTCCTTTGGTGTTATTAGTTACCACTTTTTTTTTTTTTGTGGTAAACATTATTAGTTACCACTTTACTTGTCTCTAAAGGGTCAATAAATTCTTCTTAATTTTATATACATTGGTAAACCTATTATGACATATGTAAATTTATTGAAATTGTGCAGGAAATTGAGCTGCAAAACCATAATAATTATCTGCGAGCTAAGGTCTATCCCATCCTCTTGACACACATAAAAGGACACACCAAAGAATGGTATCATTAGCTATATAGTTGAGTGAAATGAATGATAAAAACAATTGTTGAATGCTGCAGATAGCTGAACATGAGAGAGCTGAACAACAGCAACAAGATTTGATGCCAGGAACTTTGTGCGAGTCCTTACCATCACAATCATATGACCGGAATTTCTTTCCAGTAAATCTCTTAGGATCTGATCATGAATATTCACGTCAAGACCAAACTGCTCTCCAACTTGTGTAAGCGTTCATATGTACCTTCTAGTATTAACTATTGGCAAGTTATTGAAGGTCCTTACAGGACCATGAAGACAAAAACAAGGGGGGCAATAACCAGTGCAAAAGACATGCTTTTACTTCCAACAATATAAATTGCAACCAACACTTTCAATATTGTAATTTAGTCTTTTAATAAGCTACCATGCATTAATATAATTATATATATGTTGCTTTAAGGGCTAAGCATCAAACAAATTCCTGCATGCTCAGGAATATGTTAACCCTTCTCAAAGGCTTCAAACAAGATAATCAGTAAGTTGTGCTAATTAATTAATATTCAAAGAAAATTAGAAAAAGGGAAAGGGAAAGGGTTTTTGGTCAGTTTATTGCTGGTTTTGAGAGGTTGTTACTCTCTCTTTTTTGTAGATGAGAGGTTGTTACTTTATAGTTGAAGACTTTGTTTGATGATTTCCATAGCAACATACATGCTTCTCACTTCCCTTTTCTTTTTTTACCTTTGAATGCAGCTGATATGATGGAAAAGTCACTGGAAGTTCTGCCACAGCTTTCATATCGTTTTATCTATTTGAATAGTTGCATGTAGTGCCTATATATATATATATAGTTGAAAACTCATACATGCCAGCCTTCAAAATTTACTTTACTAAAGTTTTTGCAACTGTGATCTAGAAAAGAACCAGCATCTTGCACCCATACTTCATACAGTATTGTTTATGTATCTTTTAATAATTAAGAACTAGTTTCTAAATCTCACGTCTTGTGTTTTTGTCTGTTATTTTAGGCCTACTGCTATAAAATGTGTGTTTGATGATTGTTAGAGTATAATATAAACTATTAAAAAGGCCCTCACCCAATAGCTTAAACTTTTTGGTTGAATTGGTTCTTTACGTGGTATCAGAGCCTCGTGTTCCGAGTTCGATCCTCTCCACCCTCACTTTCTCTTGTGAAATTTTCTTAGCACAAGTAGGTGGGTCTGTGCATTGTCCACCTTTCTAGCCCAGTGAGATCTCGTTTAAAGGGGCGTGTTAGAGTATAATATAAACTATTAAAAAGATCATCACCCAATAGTTTAAACTTTTTAGTTGAATTGGTTCTTTACAAAGATGAAGTTGATAGTGGTAAAATTTAAATAATGGGGTTTCTACACATCATACACAAACTACATCATTTTCATTCCTATAGATTGCATGTTCGTATTAGATAACTCTGGATTCAAAAAGCTTTCAAGGAAAATTATATCTTATTATTAATTTGATTATAAGCTTTGTTACTTTCACTTATTCCTATAAGTCATCTATCAAAAAGAACTTATTTATTTTTTTAACGTTGTTCCAGAACGTTGTTGAATTTCCACTATTGAACTATTTAATGCTTTTAGTAGTACAAAAGGACTTGAGAATGGGTTGAATCAAGTCCAACCTATATGACAGTTTCTACAAAAACAAATATGCACGTAATGTTGAGTAGAGATGAGGTAGCTTATGAAAATGATTTCTCTGGCTTATAATATTATGTACTCATCATAAACTAGAAAATTGAAACAACAATGAAAAAGTAAAAGATGAGGATTAGAGAGAGTTGGCACAATACCACTAAATACGTGTATCAACCGAGAAGGGTTTATTTAGCTTAATTGGTTGTCTTGAGTTTTAGTATCTAGGAATGCAACTATGTTAAAACTTACTAGGGAGAGTTTTGCGATTCATGTAATCCTACTGTATCGAATCGGATTACTTGAATAATCAATTAATCGATAAATAATATAAAGAGAGAGAGAGAGTTGGCACAATAGATTTTATACTGAATCGATATCCAAATTGAAGGAGAGTCTACCTAAGGTGAGATTTTTCACTATCAAACCCAAATGTTCTTTGAACCTCTCTAGCCTTATATGTAGTTTTCTTGTATCCCAAAAGGAAAAAGTATATGTCATTTAAAGGATGTAAAATTGTATCATTTGAAGTGAGAGAAAGAGATAGATCATGGAGGAGAAAGATGAAAAAAAAAAAATTAATGTGGGTCCCACTTCTTTGTGAGAGTGAAATTTGTGTAATTTAAAAGTACAAACACTTTTCTCATTCCAAAATTCTCCCTTACTAACCTATCCAAACTAGAGACCAAGTAGTTTTCTTCAACATTAGCCTCTATAAGCTAGAACCAACAGACAGATAGGAACTTTACAATGCTACAAGGAATAACGCTCAAATACAAAGATGGATATCATAATTATAAGCTTAATGGACAGAGTATTAGTTTTCTCTCCAACAAGTTTAGGGTATTGGCAAAATGATTCTCCTCTATGAGCACACAAGGCATTGATCTTTTATTGTTCTCTTTGTTCTTTTTCTCTATTCTACTCGTCTCTCTTCTCTTTCCTTTGTAACAGTTGGGCATATATGGAAAAATATGATATTTTGAATGATGCAACATCTAGGTAGCATAATAAAGCATATTTTATTCCTTGTCCTTTTATGTAATGAAGACATCTTTAAAATGTCTAGTTATGTTTCTTATCAATTTAAATATTTTTGAATGTTGTTAAATGTTAAGGCATAAAAGACATTTAAGAAACTTCTGAAAACTTTTGGAATGGTCAGCAATGTGTACATCAAAATATAGCATTCTGGGTTTCGCTTTATAATCTGGGTCTTCTTCATAGCCTAAGCTAGCTCATTTCATACGTCCAAACAACAGCTTACTTATCCTTATTTGTGAGGATCTCCAAAATACTGTTCTTTCATTAGCTACGTCTACAAATTAATTTTAAAAATCAATAAGTTCTTCTAGTCTTTATAGGATTAGATTTTGTCTTTCTAGAATTTTTTTTCCTTCATCTCTATGAGACTTCGAACTGTAGCAAAGGAAACTATAACATTAGATAGTTCAATTTGATCTTCTTTCTCTTGATTTCCGTAGCAACAACTCCTGAAGAGTATTCATTCTTCGTTGCTGTTCAATCTGGTCTGTTCAATGGAATACTCAATTTCATTGCTTTAGAACTTTCATTCTTGCTTCGGCAAATATGTTTAATGATCCTTCAACTAAAACCAAGTGAAAATATACAGTGTGAAGAACATTAAAAGATTGGAATCATCACTTAAAGAAGGACAAATTACGAAGAGCAGCTATCAAAATTGGAGAGCGAAGCATAACAGAATATGAGATATGGAATGATTAGGTAGTTATAGGAGAGAGAATGAGGGAAGCTGGTATAAAGTGGGAAACGTGTGTAATGGGGGGAGGGGGAGGCATAATTTCATTACAGTGAGGTATAGGAAGGGAGAGAAGTACTGAGGAGTCCTTCGTCACTTGGTTGAGTGTATTTTCCGGGCCGTGTCAGCCATATTAGTGTCATTTCCATTCTGGATTTCCAATTTGTAATGTACATATCTGTCGGTTATTTTTGTAATGTATATATCTGTCGGTTATTGTTAATAAAATCAGTGTTCAATTTATTTGGTTTCATCATGTTGCAATGCTTCCTGAGCAGTCATATTTCGAAAACAGAATTAAAGGGGTCCACAAATCAATAAATCTTGTTGGGTTATTTACGCAACGTAGTTGTCAACACTTCCTTCCCCATGATAATATTTCAGATCCATTTCATTCATTCTGATCAACAGCCCGAGAATAAATGCCATAGACCATATCAAATCGCAGATGTTACAGCAGACAATTAAAGAGCTAACAAAGATATTATTCTTTAGTGAGCCAATCCTGAACCAAAATAAGAGGGAGAACAGCATGAGATCGTTTTTCAAATGAGTAGAGATATAAAGCAAAAGTGAAGCACAAACTCATATGACTGGCTCCTAGAATAAGCACTTACAAGACCAAAGAGATGAACTCCCAAGCTGCATGGTAAGTGATTATCGAGAGTTTCATGTAATCAGACTTGAGAACCGTCTAGCTGAAATTTCAAATCAAGCAGACCATTTTCTCCTTTTTGATAAAGAAATTTACAGTTTTGTCACAGCTAGATCATGATGCAAACATCTTTCTTAACTGCAGATGCTGCTTCTAATAGGGTATTGCGTGGTAGCTTCATATGACTATTTACTATTTATATGGACATGACGTAATCGATATCATACTGTGCAGAGGGTATGAGTCAGAGACTGAAGGTAGAACCTTCTTCCCTCTAATCCCATACGGTATCACTTGTTCAATCTCAATAAATATTGGAGGTGGAAGAACTTTGTTTGTTTACCCTGTAATTCTACATCTCCTAATAAACTTATCAGAGAAATTTACGTATCTACTCCATAAACTTCTAAACTCAGGGAAACCAATTTCAAGCCATGGCTTAGCAGGGCCACTGAAATGAATAACAGCCGCAGCTTCCAATCTCTCTTTGCTAATTTCTTCTGATTGATAGCGATAACCTAAATTAGTCACAAGCATTGATGAATCTATAGGATGCACTTGACCCTCAAATGCAATTAAGGCAGGTGGAAACACTCCTGGATTCCACAACGCCGTCCCAGACTTGAGGTTCTGTTAAATCAGATAATTATATACAGTTAATATTAAGATGACAATAAGAAAACAGTACCATGTTAAAATAAATAATTAAATATACCATGCAATTTTGGACATATGACACAGTATACAAGTTAAGAAGATTTGAACAAATTATTATCTCTACTGTATGGCTTCAAAAACATAAAGCAGTTCTAAGCTATGTTAGACAGGTATTCAGAATCATAGCTTGAGACCAAGTAAATATTATTTTACATGGTATAAAATGCTTAAACATTGTATGAACAATTCAAATCAATCATGTTTTTTCATCAAGAACGAGAAACCCTTTGAATGAAGGAAAAATGAGAATTTAAACAGTGTAGCAAGTTTAATCTTGATGCATATGGAAACTCACCAAAATGCATTTTATAGCAGAATTAGTAGTTAACTTCATTAAGCACAGAACATCAACATACACTTACAAGTTTCAACCATTGATGGTAGGTCTCAGTGACATTTGTTCTCCTCCAAGCTTCAAGATCAAATATATTCATGCCATAGACCCATGCACACTGATCACCGTCAAAGTTTGCTGATATGAGAGGATGTGAAAAGTTCAGGTAGTTCATGTATTTACTTCCAGGGCAGCAGCGGTCTCTGCACCATGTCTCGAATACTGAACCACTGATTTTGCCATTAAGATCTAGTTCCCACAAAGAAGATATGTCATGTTGTACTACAACATCATCATCCAAGAATACTATTTTTTTGAGATCTGGAAACAGCTGTTGTGGTCCATAAAAGTCAGATGATGAAACAATCATCACCAAGCATTCAAAGTTGCTATTAGTTATTAGGGAAAAGTTCATAAATCCTCTGTGATTTACTCTTTTATCACTTACACCCCTATGTTTTTTTTTTCTTATCAATTACCCCATATGATTTTTTTCCATCCAAGTCCATATTTAACACCGTTAATAATTGAGCTAACTTGCCCATTATACCCGTAGTTCATAACAATGTTATTTTATCATTTGAGTTGTCTTCAACTTCTGAGTCAAACAACCCAAATTGAACCTGTTTGGAAAGTAAATTGAAATCCGGGGTTTTTAAGTCAATTTTACATCAAAATTGATGACTCAAATTACAAAAATGCTTGAAATCTTATGTCCTTATGATTTCTAACTTTAATTTTCATAAAAATAAAATGAAATTAACCATTGCCTTGAAATCAAAATCCTTTTATGAAACATAACAAAAACGAAAACACAAAGTAGAGATATCATATGCGTGATACCAAATGATAGACATAAGACTCAAACTATGCCTTAGAGGGATCAAAATATGCGTCTTGTCATTATTATGTTATTTTATTTCTCTGGATTTGGGTTTAATGACTCTTCTAAATTATTTCTCTTACGCCTTAGAGGCAGTTATGTGCAGTTTTTAATAGTAAGGAATCTCTGATTTGATATGGAATGAAGGGGAAGCAATGTTCGATGGTTGTATGGAGTTGACAGTTTCTAAAAGACCAACTCTTAACTTATTCATTGGTTTGTTGGCAATGAGGGAGGAAATCAAACATACACACTGCATCATGAACTTACATAGAGAAGTTCTATTGTTACATGAGTAACCTAGTAACATAAAATAAGGGTAAAATAGGCAAGTTAGCTCAATTACTAATGGTATTCAAAATGGACTTGGATGGAAAAAAATCACAGGAAGGTAATTGATAAGAAAAAAAAACATAGGGGTGTAAGTGATAAAAGAGTAACCACAAGGGGATTTATGAACTTTTCCTTAGTTATTACTCAATCAGAAGGCTACCAAAAATAACTGATTACCTCAGGCAAATAAATGCGGAGTTGATTCATCAAGGAAAAGCTGCTGGGCCTTAAAGCCTCAAAACATCTGTTATGCTCTTGACTATAGTCGAGTTCCTTCTCCTTATTACAGTAGTGCTTCCAAATTAAGTGATTAGTTTCCAGCATCTCTTTAACACCAGCATTCACTTCTTCAGACCAGTCATATTGATGTAATCCCCTAACTTCCACAATTGCTGATTTAATAGAATTGGAGGCAAACCAAGTATGCATTGGAGCATAAGTTTTTTTGTCAGTAACAATGTGGAAAACTATTTTTTCAGGATCGACTGAATTTTCAACTGTGGAGGTTACAACAACAGAGGCAGCAAGGACATTGTCAGTTAGGAGAACTAGGTGGTGAAACGTAGGGTCAACAAGGCGAGACACAAATTCAGGAGGAGGAAGACGAGATCGGGCCATGGCATTTACAGCATATTCTTCAGCCAACTTTAGACAAAGACAATGTAGACTTTTGGGAACACCATGTGACGCTAGATGCCAATAAACTGACTCCTGCTGTCTTGCTGATTGTACCTTTCGTTCCATCTGTGATAGCTGAATATGAACAGAAGAAATCGCATGTTTTGTCAGAGGACTAAAACTTCACAAACTCTATTTGTTCAATAGAGTATATGTAGCTGACAAGAACCTATGCTTCATTGGCAAACAATTCAATGAAGCAACCCACTTACACAGATAGACCTTGATCATGAAGATACCTTCAGCCATATTCCTCAGAATGCTTATTCTAGAATTGATAAAATCAAAGGAATGCATATACAATTATACTTTTTAGGCTCGCAAAGAAACCACTCCAACTATAGGTTATTTTGAGAAAACTCCCTGTGATTCAAAACTCAACAACTCCCTAAACTTACCACATCGTTCAAGGTAGTGTAAAATCAACCCCAGTGCATGTGCAGAAAAGCCCAGTAGAAAGTCAGTATGCACGGTTTAGTAAGTTGAAGAAGTGGAGTTGTTGGGTTTTAAACCGTAGTTTTTCTGAAATTGACCTATAGTTGAAAGGGATTTCTTGCATTTTATCCTAATTTTTACCATGGACAATTTTTAGAGCATTTGAGCAACTGCCATGAAATATAGAGATTAGACTCGAATACGAATAATCAATCCTTCAAGCTTCAATTCAACTCATTAAATTTCAGGTTACGCTAACTTTTCATTCCACATTCCCGGTCAGTACTATGTTCTCTATAGACAACCAATCAGAATATTGTGTGGCACACAAATTTCAGTAGTGTAAGGTAAGTTATACCAATTGCCCTTCTTAAGTTTTGTTCGAGCGTCTGTATTTTGGTGAACGACTACAGCATGCTTATAAGTGTTAAATAATGAGAGAGAAAAGAGAGGAACATTTGAAATAATAATGTGTGTTTTGACCGATGAAGGTCGTACAATATATAAACAGACTAATGAGCTAAGTCCAAACCTAATATAATCTGACCTAATACAAAATAAGAAAACCCTAATTACAAAATAAGGAAACCCTAATTACAACACTCTCCCTCAAGCTGGAGCGTATAGGTCATATGCACCAAGCTTGTTACATATAAACTCTATTCGAGGGCCCCTCAAAGATTTTGTAAACACATCTGCTAATTGCTCATTAGAGGGTACAAAGCTAGTTTTAATTTCACCAGCAAAAACCTTTTCTCGAACAAAGTGGCAATCTATTTCTATATGCTTGGTTCTTTCATGAAACACTGGATTTGATGAAATGCTTAGAGCTGCTTGATTATCACAAATGAGAGTTGCTTGTCCAATGTCTCCAAACTTAAGTTCTCTGAGAAGCTATTTAAGCCAGATGAGCTCGCAAGTAGTAGTCGCCATGGAGCGGTATTCTGCTTCAGCACTTGATCTGGCAACTACGCTTTGTTTCTTACTTTTCCAGGAAATCAAGTTGCCTCCAACAAAGAAACAATACCCAAAAGTAGATCTCCTATCAGTTGGACAACCAGCCCAATCAGCATCACAGTATCCAACCACTTTATCATGACCTTTATCTTCATATTCAAAGCTTTTCCCTGGTGATGCCTTGATATACTTAAGAATACGAATGACTGCATTCCAATGTTCTTAACATAGAGAATTGAGAAATTGACTGACAACACTAACTGCAAAGGAAATATCAGGCCGAGTGACTGTGAAGTAGTTCAATTTTCCAACCAATCTTCTATACTGCTCAGGATCTGAAAAGGGCTCTCCCTGATTTGGTAGAAGCTTGATACTTGGATCCATAGGAGTATCAACAGACTTTGAATTTAACAGAGCAGTTTCTTCAAGAATATCCAGAGCATATTTCCTCTGAGATATCACAACACCAGCTTTAAATTGGGCCACCTCGATTCCTATGAAGTATCGAGGTTTCCCAAGATCCTTAGTCTGAAAATGATGACATAAGTGTTGTTTCAATCGAGTGATCCTATGCTGATCACTGCCTGTGATGACAATATCATCCACATATACCACCAGATAAATAGATCCAGAAGCAGAATGACGATAACAGAGAGAATGATCAGCTACACTCCGAGTCATGCCAAATTGTTGAACAACACTGCTAAATTTACCAAACCAAGCTCTTGGAGATTGTTTGAGGCCATAGAGAGACTTACGAAGACGACAAACAAGACCTGACTCCCCCTGAACAACAAATCCAGGAGGTTGCTCCATATAAATTTCTTCCTCAAGATCACCATGAAGAAAAGCATTCTTGATATCCAGTTGGTAGAGAGGCCAATGGCTAATAGCAGCCATGGCAATAAAAAGGCGAACAGTAGACATTTTCGCCACAGGAGAAAAAGTATCAATAAAATCCAAGCCAAAGACCTTAGTGAAACCCTTCGCCACCAAGCGAGCTTTAAGACGATCCACTTGACCATCAGGTCCAACCTTAACAGCATAAATCCATCTGCAACCAACCACAGATTTTCCAAAAGGAAGAGGCACCAGGTCCCATGTGTCATTATGATGAAGAGCACTCATTTCATCAATCATAGCTTGTGTCCATCCCGAATGTGAAAGTGCATCACCTGTGGTCTTAAGAACAGATACAGAGGACAAAGAGGAAAGGCAAGCAAAATATGATGGAGAAAGACGATGATAACTAATATTGACTGTATACCTGGCCGGAGGACGAGTATCACGAGTACCCTTACGAAGAGCAATGGGAAGGTCACTATCCGAAGGTGGGACCGAAGCCGTTGGAGGAGATGCAGTTGAATGTGAGTCTACAGATACATCTGACGAACTATGCTCGATCTCATCAGCAGAAGAGGTGATAGAAGGAGAGTCAGAAACATGGACGGGTAAAGACGGAAGGTAAAGAAGGTCACCTGGGAAGGACGACTGTACAGAATCAGTATCCACAGGAGTAGTAGAGGATCCAAAAAAGGGAACTGATTCAAAAAAGGAGACATCCGCCGAGATAAAGTATCGACGTAAAGTGGGAGAGTAGCAACGGTAACCCTTCTGAGACCGAGGATAACCCAAAAAAACACATTTATGAGACTTGGGAGCTAATTTATCCAAACCTGGACCAAGATGATGAACAAAACACGTAGAACCAAACACATGTGGAGTTAAAAGATATAAAATTTGATGGGGAAATAAAATAGAGTGAGGTACCTTATGATTGAGAACAGATGATGGCATGCGATTAATGAGATAGCATGCAGTAAGTATAGCATCACCCCATAATGTGTATGGAACATTACCATCAATTAACAAGGCACGAGTGGTTTCAACCAGATGGAGATTCTTGCGCTCGGCTACACCATTTTGTTGAGGTGTATGAGGGCAAGATGTTTGATGAAGAATGCCATGAGATGAAAAGAATTGTTGAAATTGATGAGATAAGTACTCACATGCATTATCACTACGAAAATTACGAATAGGAATACCAAATTGAGTTTTTATTTCATTATAAAATAACTGAAAAATAGAAAACAACTCAGACCGCTTTTTCATTAAAAGTAACCAAGTACATCTGGAATAATCATCAATAAAAGTAACAAAGTACTTAAAACCCAAAGTAGAAGAATGACGACTTGGTCCCCAAACATTAGAGTGGACCACAGAAAAAGGAGAAACAGCTTGATGACTAAGACGACTCGGAAACGTACTACGAGTATGTTTCCCAAACTAACTTGACTCACAATTTAAAGTAGAAAGAGACGATAAATGGGGAACCATCTTCTGAAGCTTTGCAAGACTAGGATGGCCCAGACGAGCATGGATAGTAAGAGGAGAATCCACAGTGGAGCAGGCTGAAGAAGAGGGAACTAGTTGATAGAGGCCCTGAGACTCACATCCTTTGATAATCTCCTTCCCCGAACTTTGATCCTGAAAGATGACAGAGGTTTTAGTAAAAGAAACAATACAGTCAATGGATTTGGTCAACCAACTAACAGAAAGTAAGTTAAAAGGAGAATCGGGAACATATAGAACATGATCCAGAGATAAATTAGGTAAAAGAAGAACCGTGCCAATCCCCCTTGATTGGACCAGAGACCCATTGGCCATAGTAATAGTGAGAAAAGAACCAGTAGTACAAAGGGAAGTGAATAAGGACTTATTACCAGCAATGTGATCAAAAGCCCCAGAATCTAGAGTCCAAGGGCCAATAGAGTGCAACTGAGATATGCCAGCAAAAAAATTACCAGAATTAACAGTGGGAGCAATGGATGCAGTAGGACCTGATGTTTGCTTCTCAGACCACCAAGTCACAAATTCGTTCAGAAGAGCAGTTGGAGGTTGTGCACTGGAAGGTAACTCTGGAGAAGAGGTACTAGAGAAAGCCTGAGCAACATGAGCATTCCGAGAAGGTGGAGGTGGCCTTTCATGAAGCTTCCAACAGCGGTCAACAGTATGATTGGTCTGATGACAATGAGTGCATAACAGCTTTTCTTTAGAGAATCGACGCCCACGTCCATACCCTTGAGCAGCAAGAGCGGAAGAGTCAACAGAATCTTCTCTACGTCCACGACCATACCCTTGAGCAGCAAGAGCGGAAGAGTCAACAGAATCCACTGGGGTTATAGGCATCATAGGAGGTGCTGATGACGTAGAGGGCTTAGAAGGAATTCTAAGCAAGGTAGACATCACGGAATCCAGTGTAGGAACTGTAGCAGATCCCAAAATTTGATCCGATTGGCAGACAAATGGTCAGGCAAACCATATAAAATGAGCAGCATAAACAGTGCATTACGTTGTTCCTGTTCCTTAGTAACATCACCAGTGAGAGGCAGAAGTTCATTAAGATCATGAAGTAGACTCTGAGCTTTCCCCAAATATTCAGTCATAGGACAATTGACGTCCCGAGGAGCAAAGGTAGTCATCAATTTCTGACACACACCATAGAGTCTCTGGGTATCATTGGTGTACAGTGCTTTTGCCTGACTCCAAATAGCTTCACAAGTAACAGCAGGTCGAAAAATCTGCTTGATAGACGGATGAAGAGTAGCTTTAATGAGACTACACAACTGAGCATCAATCATCTTCCACCGTGTGCGCTCCTTTTCCGCCTCAGATTCAACCTTAGTGGTGAGATGGGATGTATAATTCTGCCCATCCAACTAAAGTCGCAGATCGGAAGACAAAGTGTCATAGTTGGACCCATCCAATTTATCCACACTCAACGGAGCAAGGATATAATTGGAAAAAATAATAGACTTCGACTTTTGTCCAGCCGGAGTCCCAGAACCAGGAACATTGGAGACAGGAGGGTCCATAATCAAAAAAAAAAAATCAGAAAGAACAGATCACAGAACTAACCGGTAGAAGAGGGAACTGTGCGTCAACGCAAAAAGATGTCGAAACAAAAAAACAAGACCGGATCCAGAATCGTCTCAGCAAGACGAAAAGATCGCAACCAGCCGTGGCCGGAACGGAGGCTCCACGCGCCGCCGGTTGGAGGAGGGTGCTGAAACTTGCACGCGCTGAGAGTGCGTGGGTGGTCTTCTGAGGGAGCGGCCGGTGCCGGTGTGACCGCGTTGTCCAGACGATCACGGCGGTAGACTGCGTGCCTGAAAATTCTACTGGACGGTGGTGGTTGACGGTACAGAAGCGTGAAGCGGAAGAAAATCGTTCGGAAACTGACAACGAGACAGTTCCGGGAAAAAAAAATTTGTAAAATATGATGAACAGTGGGTTCACCGGGAAAAAAAAAATTCAAACGTTCCTTAAGCTCTTGATACCATGTTAAATAACGAGAGAGAAGAGAGGGACATTTGAAATAATACTGTGTGTATTGACTGATGAAGGCTGTACAATATATAAACAGACTAATAGACTAAGCTCAAACCTAATGTAATCTGACCTAATACAAAATAAGGAAACCCTAATTATAATATATTTCTAACAATCAGTTTAGTTGAACTGGCTTCTCTTGATTTTCCCTCAAGAAATGTACCCGCTGACCCAAACAATATGTATGTTGAGATATGCAGTTACCTTATACGACGCCTGATTGTTAACCAACAACAGAAGGAAACAGAGAAATAACGACAAGGAGAACAAAACATCATAGTCGTCACAATGAAGAGTAACTAGCAAAAGCAAACACGGAAAATCTTTTATATACCATGGCTTTGGTCTTGAAAGCAAAAGCCTTAAGGTCTTGTTTAGAGGTCATCTCCTTCACAAGTTCATTGAATGACTCTGCGCCTTCATTAACATTACCATCATTTGCCTCTATTAGCGCTCTGGTCAACTCATCTCTGAGTTTCTTCGTGCACATGCATCATCACAGTAAAAAACAGAACATAAATTATCAAATACTTTTTTCTTATAAAAATAAAATACAATGCGGACCCACAGTCTAAAGACCGCGTTGACGTGTGCAGGAGTGTGCAAAGCAAGTTAAATGCTTCCCTACGTTATGACATGCTTAAATTAAGATGTTGCACACTAACACTAGATGTTAAAATTATATCCCAAACTAACTACCAAAAAAAAAAATATTATATCCCAAACAATAATGTCAATTTTTTCTGGGGATTTATTAGCAGTTTAAATAATATATAATGTTTGCTTTTATTTTATAGAGAATGATTCGTTTACAAATTTTTTTTACAAATTATACTAAGTATGACCAGTTATACACTCTTGATTGAAATATAACCGATCATATTTAGTGTAGTTTGTAAACAAAAAATTTGTAAATATAATTTTGCCCTTATTTTATATTACAAAAGCTAACTCAATCAACATTTTTTTTAACAGATAAATAGATTACCATCCAAGACTTAATCTAAGAAAGGAGGATGAATGTCACAAGAACGGAAAATAAACCAATTTAGAATTAGGTTTTTGTCAATATCCATCCTGTAACTTTTCCTTTGTCTTATTTTCTTTTATAGTACTAATAATTACACTAGCACCTGACAAACGCCTTTAACCACATGAAGTGGAGCTTTCAAAACCTGAAATATATATAGGTCACAAGATAACAGCAAATAAAGGAAAGGGAAAGAAAAAAAGTATCTCAGACTGGATGGATAATTGGATAAGATCCATTTGAAAGCTGTCTAATTTTGTCAGAATAATGTTTGATGGGGGAACTGCGCTTTAGTTGGTGACAGATAGACAAACCCCTTTAAACTTTTACTTATATTTATGGAATCCCGTGTTATTCAGGATGTAAATAGGTCATATAGCTTCTTCTTTTTTTTTTTTTTTTTTTTAAATAGGTCATATAGCTTTTCAGTGATTTACAAGACTTGACCTAACCCATTTTAAATATAACACAAACTTAAATCCATTAAAAGGCTTGATTAGAAAACAGACCATAAGCATGTTTTAGCATGCCTGACATCTAAACCTCTAGGTTCAGCTTTCGTATTTTTTAATAAATAATATTTTATTTATTTTTAATAATATAATATCTTATTATTTTTTAATAAAATAAAATCTTGTGATACTTTTAATTTTCTAATTTTTCACAATCTTTTCTCTTTTCACATGATCAATACATTTTTTTTTAACTCTAAACTCTTTCGCCATCACCACTCTTCTAACTTGTGGGTGTTTTTATCACTTTTATGCATTTACATATATTATTCTTGTTTGCTGGGCATATCTTTATGTTTGTCTTTTTTTATTTTTTTATTATTTATTTAATTATTTTTTATTAGAAAATTCTCATTAGTTGGTTGGTTGGTGGCCATTTTTAGTACTGAGTTTCTCTGTGTATGATTTGTCTGCGTAGATTTTAAATTGTAATGTACTTGTCATTTTAAAAATTGACTTCCAAATATATTTATGTTTTATTAGTCTAATTTGATTCACTTTCACTTGTTTTTTGTGGTTATTTCTTTTATGTTTAAATATCATGACTGTTTAGTCTTAAATAAATATTTTTGTATTCATTTTTATACACATACATATGTGTATGAGCATATGTGCATACGTGTATAAAATTTTAATTTATTTTAAATTAAATTAAAAATTATTACAATTCAATTCGGTTGATTTTTTTTTATTTTCAACAACGTGCTTAAATTATCAATATTTTGGATTGTGTTTAACTATTTTACAAAGTAATTATAACATATAATTTACCGAGTGCTATATATTATTTTTGAAGGCTTGATAAGTCAGACCAAATCTTGTAATTTTTATAAACAAACCAAGTCAAATTTATAATTTAATATCAGACTTACAAGTTAAGCTAGGTTTGAAATAACATATGCTAACTTATTTAAACTAAAGTGTGACTTACCTGACTCATTACTCCTAGTTACTCTATAATTTTTAAGAGTGTCCCCTGTTTTAAGATCATTAATAAATCTCATATTGACATATCAACCTAGTTTATTTTGACTGTAGCAATTTATTTTCTATCATCAAACCGAGTTTACTTTCTCTAGGTCGATAATGCATACCTTCACAACACTTTGAATTGCGTGAATGTTAACCAACACGAGAAGGGAACTGTTCCCGATAAAAGATGTAGTAAAAACTAAAAAGAAACAACTACAATATTACACGGTAAGTCAAGAATCAAGATCACGGGTGAAATAATAATTCACCAAATAACTTGAAAGATAATGTGCTTAAAAAAAAAATAAGATAAAAAAATCTCCAATATTTCTATACTAGCATTGCTTAAACACAATTTTTGAGATTATTAATTCCTGGATAAATTATTTATGCCTTCTGACAATTCGCTTTTATCTCTTTAGAAATTTGGAACTCTCGATTGCAAGGAAAGAGTAAGACATCAGAGATGATTAACAAATTTAATAACCCATGAATTTGATTACAAATAGAAAAATTTGATTGCAAAGAAAGATGTAGTGAGATTTGATTGCAATGTTATAGGAAATAGAAAAAGTATACCATGAATTTCATCAGTGATATGGAATAGAATTGATAGAATGTGACGCACTTTGTTAAAATAGAGAACATAAATAAATTATAGAACTCAAAGCGATTTAGATCAAAACAAAGATTATTCTTGCAGGATTAGGAAAGATGGGACAAGAGTCCGGAAACCAAAAGAAAAGAAAAAGAAAAAAAGGACAGGAATCCAATCAAGATTGATTACAAATTAAAAGGGTAGGTTTTTAGTTATTTTTTTGAATAAAAAAATTAAAAGATTTCTATTTGAACATAAATTTATACTTGAACATAATGTTAATTTAACCATACTTTAGAACACAATAATCATATTCTATTTGAAAAAGATCATTCAAAGAACGATACTGAAAAAGAACATGTTATACTAAAAATAAAAATATATAATACACATATGAACAGTACTGAATAATAGCTTTTTAAAATGGTATATCATTAATTAAGAAGTAATAAAATAGAGAATGAAGAAAACTATAGCTGATGCAACCTAAATCGAATAGCATAATTTTTAGAATTTATAATAGGGAAAAAAATTTCCGATGTTACTTTAGATAACTTTATCTAATGTCTATCGAAACGACGTCGTTTTGGATTGAAAAATTAAAAAATTAGAGTGATAAAGACTATTATAACCTTGAAATAAATTAAAATTACAAAAATAGCATAATTTCTGTCCCAAAACAATGTCGTTTTGATGAAACATTAGATAAAGTTATCTAAAGTAACATCAGAAAAAAACAAACCCTTTATAATATTGGGTTTGTCTCAAAACTCTAGCCTGACAAATAAAACTTGGCCAACGAAGAATGATACTTTATGATTAACAAATATTCAAATAAATCCAAATAATACAGTATCTTTTCCTCTAATCTCCGGTGTTTCTAAATTTGTTGTCCTTTTTTTTGGGTAAGTAATTTGCCGTCTCTCTACTTTTTTTTCTTTTTTGTAAATAATTGTTGTCGTTCTTTACTAGTTGCAGTTTTTAATAAAGAATCAGCTACTTTTTTCAAATTGGATCCCGTTGTAGCCACTATATTTGAAAAAAGGCAAACGACTTTTTCGTATCGACAGAAAGTTTATTCTTTAAAAACTATATTGAAAATCCCTATTTTGATAAAAAAAATTATTTTAATTATTAACTTAAGTTAATTAGAGGGGGCGAGCTAAAATCCTCATTTTAATAAAAAAATTCTAATTATTAAGTTGAGCTATTTAGATGGGCAAGCTAGCCAAGTAATTGTGTGGGAAAAAAAAATTAATTTTTTCATTTTACATAAAAATATTTTCTCATGTTACACATATAATATCTGAGTAAGATTAATAAAAAAGTGAAAAAATAAAAAATTAAGATGAGATCTATCTTTTAATTGTGAGTATAACATAAAAAAAAAATTCTATTTTTCATAAAAAAATAACAGAATAATTTAGAAAAATATTAAATAGAAAGGAAGCAAGGAGGAGGATAATTTGGTAAATGAGACACTTACCAGTGACGTGTCAGCCCCACTGAAAAACCTCCATCCAGCACAATCTGCAGCAATCATTTTCACCGATAAACTCTCACCAGCTTTTCAACAAAGAAAATGGATTTAACGAATATAATGTCGTATGATGTAAGAAAATTTTCTTACATTTACAATAAATAAAAAAAAGAGAAAGTAAAATAATAAAAGAGAAAAAAAAATACGTGAACCTACCTCTTAATTGTGGGTGTATGAAAAAAATGTTATTCATGTAATATTATACTTATAAAACCCAAAAAAAAATTACCTTTCATATTCACGAGACATATAAAACCTTTTTACAGGAAATAACCTAGGGCGATTAATATAAATAATTTATCTATGTTGGATTTAAAATGACATCGTTTTGAGACAGAAATCAATGTATTTTTATAGCTATAATTTATTTCAGGGTTATAATAGTCTTTTTCATTATAATTTTTTAGTTTTTTAATCCAAAACTGCATTTGAATATAGATAACTTGTTTATATTTAACGTAGAAACGTTAAAGTCAATAACTTATTCCGGAGAAATGTTAATTTTTTTTAGTGCAATTCATTTAACTGAAGATAAAGAATTATTTTAAAAATTATATTTTTTAGTGCTTTTAGAGGTTTTCATTTAGTAATTTGCATTTTCAGAAATTATGCTTTACTTTCATAATTTCACTTCAAGCCAATAACTAAACATTAATCAACATCAAACCACATCAAATGATCATGATTCTACGCATACAAAATTCAGTCATAACCATGGAAACTTAACTTCATATATCAATATTCATCCATTGGAATTCAAGGAACTTACCACGGATAACTTTTATCTTCAGTTAAATGAAAATTGCAACCCAAAAAAAATATTACAAAAATTAACATTTCTCCGGAATAAGTTATTTCCTGTAATATCAAAGATGTTGTTATGAGATTTAAGAAAAAAAAATTCTAAATATTTTAATAAATTCATGATATAAAGCAGAATAAAAATTTTAAAAATTTTTTAATTTTTTTTAAACCTCAAAAGGATGTCTTTTTAAAATTACAATAAATAATTTTATCTTTTACAAAACACATTTTCCTTAAAACAAAATAATTTAATTATGAAAAAAATTAGCTTAACTTAATAAATATACTCTTGCTTTTAAAAGAACTTTGTTTTCAATCTTCCGTTCTTTCCAATTTTAACCGAAAATATTAAAAAAAGAAAAATCTAATTTACCGAACTGTAAAAAAAGTAACAGGAGAATTACCGAGTGAGGAGCAGGCCGCAGCTGATTCAAGTATCAAGATCGCGATCCTCACAAAGAGAAACGGCAACACGATTCCTAGCACCAGCACTACCGGAAGCATCGTCCTACTGGTAAACCGGCGACCGGAGGAGGCAGCAGCGGGTGACGCAGCCGTCGACGTCGTCGTCTTGGCCGATCCTTCTCCGGCGCCGGCGCCGTTCGATATTGTGACTCTCTTGATTCCCTTCGCAGATATGTAGAACTTCATCTCCTCGATTCCATGAATCAATCCAACGCCTTCGGATCGAATCAGCACGAGATCTGAAGCTTCATTGCCTCACTCATTCTTCACTGGTTCAGCTCAAGAGAAGAAGAAAGAGAGTGTAACTGTTTGTGTGTGTGAGAGAGAGAGAGAGCATGTTGAACTTGTAGTAGATAAAAAGAAAAGAGTTCACGGGTTTCGAATTTTCTTCTTTCTTTCTACTGTGAAATCAATTTTATCGAGAAAGAAGAAAGAGAAAACAATTTATTTCTATTTTAAATAATAATGAATAATATAAAAAGAGTTTCGTTGAAAGAAAAAGTGCGCAATGCCGCGTTTGATGCCGCGGGAAATGATTAGATTGTAATAGCCACGCTAGCAATTTATATGGGAGTGAATTTCGCGCTTACCCTTTAGCCACTGTCTTTTCATGTTATTTACGATTTTGTCATTGACTCGCTCTATCGCCTGCGTTACGTGGCTTGGCTCGGAGTTGGATGTCTTACGGTGAGGTCGTTTCTGCAATCTATTCTAGAGTGCGTAATTTAATTTTTGGAAAAATTGTTTCTCTCATAATTTATATTATTTTACTCTCACAAAGAAATAAGACTCAGATTTTTATTTTTTTGTCCACTCTCTTCTCTTCTATTTATCTTTTTCTCTCACTTAAAATGATACAAATTTACGTCATTTAAAATGACACACACTTTACCCTTAATTTTTTATAATAGATGTCCCATGAATTTTTAAAAACTCATTTAAAATATTTAATTTTAATTATTAAATATATCACGAGTGTTTTGAAATTTTTTAAATATAATTTTTTTAAATTATAACATATATGCATATAATTTAGGACAAAATATTTATCCTTTTAAATGATATAACTTATATTATTTCACTCTCACAAAGAGGTGAGACCCACACTTTTTTTTATATATGGGACATAGCCCCACAAAGAAAACAAAAGACAGAAAACCAGAAACTAGACCAACTAAAGAAATAAACCAAAACAGAACAGGAAATAAAGTGAAGATTAAACAGAATTCAGCAGCATCTTGAAACCGAATAGACCAGTCCAGGATCAAGCAAATTCGCAGCAAGAAGATTGAGGAGCTCTCCACGAGGGGATGGAATTGTGGATCGACCAAAAGAATCCTCCAAAGCTTTCTTTGCAATCCAATCTGCACAACAATTGCAGGACCTAGGAACATGCTTCAAAGAGACTAACCAATCTCTATTAAGAACAGCTCGAATCTTAGCCACCAAGGGAGGCTTTTGAGTTTCATTACCAGATTTGCTAAGAAAGCTTAAAGCTTGAACAGAATATGATTCTACAATGATACTCTTCCAACCATAGCTCCAAGCAAATTCCAAACCATGGAATAAGGCCCAGAGTTCAGCTTGCAAAGAGGAACATGAACCGATAAATGCAGAAAAACCACTTAACCAATCTCCATTCCAGTCTCTTAAGAGGCCACCACAAGCCGCTCTATCATTTGTTGTTGCACCGTCGACATTCAACTTAAGAAAACCTGGAGCTGGAACTGACCAAACCTGACTAGGAAGAACAGGAAGGTCTTTTGGAACAGGTTGCAGAATTCGTTTGCTTTTACAACAACTAATTTCGTCAAATAAAACAGAAAGCACACTAGAAGGATCAGTTGGACGATTTACAGTCACATCATGCAGCTCTTTGTTTCTCCAAATCCACAAGTAATTGCAGGCTGTGAGGAAATAATCTCTCCAGTCTTTACCAAATTTAAGCTTCTGGTTCAAATTAATAACAATCCATTCTTTAAAAGAGCTTGAACTCAGGAAGCCTATCGGCAGTGGTTGGAGGAGAGGATTTAACCAAACATTCTTTGCTTTAGGACAGTCCCTAAAAGCATGAAGACAGGTCTCTACTTCATTAGGACACGAAAAATAGCTATTAGGTAAATCACCCCATCTGCTTGTATATTCTTTGGTGAGCATCCTTTCATGGAGTATCTTCCACATTAGCAACTTGACCCTTTCTTTTCCTTTCCAACTCCATATCTGATCCCAACTGCTATTACTTAAGCTTTTTATAGGACAGGACAGATTCCTGTAGGCAGATTTAACAATGGAATGACCTAGTGACCTGTTTTTCCAACTCAGCAAATCCTCACCTGCTTCCCCATCCGGAGAAGGAATGGCCAAAATCTGGTTCACTATGCACCCATCAAAATGATTAAGGAGGAACTGTATGTTCCATCCTTCTCCATCTAGGAAGGAGCTGTAATTTATCTTTAGAGCAGTAGCCTCATCTGTGGGGGGAACAATTGCAAGAGAAATTAGATCAGAATTGTGGCCTATCCAATTGTCCTTCCAGAATTCAATTTTCTTCGCATCTCCAATCTGCCAAGAGATGCTGCTTAGCATATCAGGCCAGATTTTACATAAGCTCTTCCACAAGTGAGAGTCATAAGCTTTGCTAGATACTTCCTTAAAAAGATTTTTAATTCGTGCACAATCTCATACTACTATCCTTCTTTTTCATAAATATCACCGGTGCTCCCCATGGAGACACACTCGGTCTGATAAAATTCTTTGCAGATAGATCTTCAATGTGCTTCCTCAACTCAGCCAACTCTAGTGGTGACATCCTGTATAGAGCCAAAGAGATAGGCCCCATGCCAGGCAACAAATCAATAGAGAACTCAATCTCTCTTTCTAATGGAAACTCCGGGATCTCATCCGGAAGTACATCAGCGAATTCATTAACCACCGGAATACTTGAAATTTCAAACTCCTTATCACCAACAAGTCCACCCAAGAGTACATAACCCAGTTCACCAGCCTTCAAGGCTTTAATGGTTTGACAGACCGATAGATAAGGAGACGGACAAACAGAGGGCTTCTCATCAGATAATATCAACCTCTTTCAACAGAAATCAATCATTGCACAGTTCTGAGACAACCAGTCCATATCCAAAATCAAATTGACCGAGGCCAGGGGCAAGATAATTAAATCGATGGTGTAACCCCTGCCTTTATAGACAAACCCAACTTCTTTACACATGAAGGAGGAATCACTAACCTCTCCCGTAGCAGTAGTAATACGTATAGGGGGGATCATTCGTGTTACTCTTAAGTTCAACGCCTTAGCCATATATTCCGCCACGAACGAATGTGTCGCTCCCGAATCAAACAACACAGATAAATCAATATTTGAGATGAAAATTATACCTTTGACTAGATTCAGTGCCTTCTCTGTATGCTGCACATTTCTAGTATACACTCGTCCAACTGTAGGAATGGTAGCAGCAGCAGCAGTAGTAGTAGTCGATAAAGCCTGCAGATTTGCAGCTTGTCCCGCAGTAGGAGTATAAGATGACCAGGCCTGTAGATTCACAGCCTTCCCCGCAGCAGATTGACAACTCCTAGCAAAATGGCCAGTCTAACCACAATTGAAACACGCCCCTGGGGCCGCACCACATACACCTTTGTGGTATTTCTTACACTTCCCACATTGTGGGGTATAGTATCTATCAATAGTTCCACCACCTCTCTTAAATTGACCAAGATGCTGCCTTACTTGCAACCCCCTACCTCTATTATTATTATTGTTAGGACCACCTCTGTAATTCAAACCAGAAGGATTATGGTTCTTCTTCATCTCTTGATCTTTAGCAGAATTAGACTTGGGATATCTTCCATAAACAATTCGACCCTCTTACATTGGGTCACAAGATTAGCAAAATTTTTAACTGTCGTATTTGACATCCTTTTGGCTATCTTCTCACTTAGCCCTCGTTGAAACTTAGCAAATAAGAATTCGGGCGTAGGCAAGGTACCTCCTGTTAGTATATGGATGTCCCAGAGACAATCTTTTGATTAGATTAGGACATAAGTGAACTTTGTATTGTCGCAAATAAATAAAAGCATTCTTTATCCTGTTTCATATTTTGTCTCGATATTACTGTTAATATTATATATGAGTAACTAGATAAACCACTTGGAATAAAATAGGTATCTCTTGAGTATCTGTGATGAGATCACGATCATGAGGATTCAAGGATACTGGATGTTTATTCCTAATTTTATGTTCCTAGTCTAGAGACACTGAGAATGGGGATCAGTGATCTCGGGTAAGACTAGCACGACTTATCTACTTGTATACGGATACAAGGTAAAGACCTCATGTGCTACAGATATGGAGATGTCTTAGCTAAAGTCGTGGGTGGACCTATAAGGGTATAGCTCGCACTGAACAGACCCACAAAAGAGACTCTATGAGGAAATCTCACAGAGAGTATCATTAGAGTAGTCTCTTTATATTTGGGTATATCTTTCCTTAGACCAGAAGTTATTACCTAGACTGTGTTCTAGAAGGCATGCTTTGACTGTATACCTCGTCTGCCTGAAACATGGAGACTCATAGGTATACTGTTGGGCTTGTCCTGAAAGAGCACAGGGCTAGGGTGATAAACTGAAGGAATTCGTCAAATCTCTGTGAGAGATTAGGTTATCTGTAAACCGGAGAAATCGGGATGACATTTACAGGGACTCAGGAATCTATGCATAGTAAAAGAGATCATAAGATGATCTGCCTTTAGAGTCAGTAAATTGAAGATTCCCTATTTCAAATAAAGCTTACCCTAAACCGCAAGGGTTGATACATTTCCTTACCCTAGGTTAATGGGAAGGTAACCGAGACGAAAGAAAATACATACGACAACCAAATATGTGCAATAGAATGATCAAGTCATTAATCTAACTAGTTCTAGGGCAACAAAGCATTGCTAGTGCTCTGTGTTGTCATTAGATGGGTTGTGGGCTTATTGGGCCCAAACCCATTTATGTCAGTGGCTATGTTGGACCTAATGGGTCACACGCTAACACCTAATTGTCTAGATAAACTAGCATTAAAGGTATTGGGCCTAATAATGGTCATTAGTCCAAGAAGTAGTTTGGAAGTCCACCTTGAGGGTGGAGGGCGCTTGGATCACAGTAATGGGCTTGGATAGTCCAAGATACTACTAATTAATTTAATTGGTTAAATTATTATCAAACATTTAAATTTTGAATTTTGAAATTTGAAAATTGAATTTTGAATTTTGAATTTGAATTTTGAATTTTGAATTTTGAAATTTGAAATTTGAATTTAAATTTTTAATTTGAATGTTTAAAAGTTTGAATTTGAATGTTTGAATATTCGAATTTAAATATTTGAATTCAAATTTGAATTGACTATGAAAAGTTGTTTCATAACAAAAGGATAAGATAAGATCTTGTTCGAACAAATCACTAATATCAAGAGGAGATCTTTTGGACATGATCCAAGAATATTAGGGCGCTGATTTTGGCTGTTGGTGAGTGTCATTTAGTCATCAAAATCAGCTCCAAAAGATACGGTCTGTTGGGAGAATATTTGAGTGAGTTGATTCAAGTTTGAATACAACTACTCAAACGTATCTGGACTCCTTTTGGGACTGAATGGGGCGCACAGTATGAGTGGTCATGTGATGACCATCAGGTCAGAATCTTGATTAGATAAAGACCTTATCTCATAAGGATTCAATGGAGAGGTTGTTGGGAGTTTTGAATTGCAACAACTCATTTATCTCCTCATTTGTTGTGCGCCACTTTCATGGGATTTTGAAGTGAAAAATCTGATTTCACTTATTTATTCCCTCACTCTCTTGTGCAATATATAAGTGTGTTCCTCCTTAGGGTTTTAAAAAAAAAAGAAAAAGATCTAGCCATTCTCTCCTCCTTCCATGCGCCATTTGTGAGGTTTTCTCTCTGAAAACATCACTCTTCTAAACACATTTGCCTAGCCTCCTCTTTCATACATTGAGCGCATAGCAAGCCTCATTGTGGTGATCAATTGGTGGTTCTACAAGAAGGAGTTCTTGCATCTAGACGCGGGTGGTGAGGATCAACGTTAGAGGGTTTGAACCCTTCAGACCTGACCTTGATCATCCTGAAGTTTCACGAACAAGGTATAATATACGTCTTAAAGCACGTATCTCGATATGCATGTGTGTTCCGCTAGCGAAAAATTTTGTTTTTCCCTATCACATGCCTCGACCTTCAAGGTCATTTTACTTTCACCTCCATAATTAACAAACTTGACCAACTCATTGAATTCAGCCAAGTAAGCATCCACAGTCATCGACCCCTGTACAAGTTTATCAAATTCTCCTTCCTTTGCCTCCCTGATGTCTCAAGGAAAATATTCTTCATGGAATAAGCCTTCCTTACCTTGAATAGTAAAATGGCGAGATACGTTGCACCACCATTCGTGGGCATCACCCTCCAACATATACACCAAATATAATAACTTCTGAGGATCCTGTCACCTCATCACCTGGAATATCTTTTCCATCCCCAAAAACCAGGTAGTAACCTCCTTCGGGTCCTTTGACCCCAGAAATGCTAGCGGCTTGTGTTTCCTGAACGAGATGAGTCTACGCTCATCCGCATCATCATCAGCAACCTGCTAAGTAGCCTAGAAGACTGAGCAATATATGTAGGATCAGCAATGGGCTGACTAACCTCACCAGTATGGTGACTAGCCCCACTCTCCCCGTGCGGGGGTGTAACAGATGGCGTAGGTGTAGGTGTCACCATAGCCGTATGCGGAGGAGAATCATCCCTCATATAATGAGCTCTCTCAGCCCTCATCTCAGTCATGAAGGCCTGCATCATATCCCGATTATTCTTCATCAGGTTTTCAGTCATAGTCCTATTAGCAGCCGTCTCTGCCTGCAGAGCATTAAGAACTGCAGTAACCGGATCAGGTGCTGGAAGATCTGCACCTCGTGTCGTATGGCGACCACAAGTCCTCCTCATGATATCTGTACATGTAACACAAAAGAATGAGCTGATCAGACCCACACTGAGGAATCACATATACATTAATCATAAAGACTTCACAGATAGCTATGCAACACAAAACACAGTCATACGAACTCAGAGTTCCCTAGCAAACTGCTCTGATATTATAAAATGTAACAGTCTGTTACGTACTGCTAATGTTATCATTGCATAGGGTATTAAGCGCAGTTACAATCACAGTAATTGAGTTAATTAAATTATGGGTAAACTTTTTTTTTTTCTTTTATTGCATCCGTATTGTTAAACATTAACCATTTACGTAATCAATTAAAACAACACCGTAATTGTAAATGCAAAACTCGCGGAAGCATAAAACTTATTTATTATAACCCCTCCAAGCAATACCATTAACTCTAGGTCATAAAATTTCTTATTTTCAAAATTTACACAGTGGTAATCGATTATCCTTCTTGAGGTAATCGATTACCAGAAATTCCAGAATGAGGCAGTAGCTAATTTTGGGCTTACCTGTTTTGGGTAATCGATTACCTTGCCATAAGTAATCGATTACTGAACTAGGTAATCGATTACCTATGAAAAGGTAATCGATTACTTTGATCACAATGGCTCATATTTTACGTCCCGTGTTTCAGATAAATGATTACCACACTGAAGGTAATAGATTATCTTACTGCAAAATTCACATATGGCAACTTTTTCTGTACCAAATGGACCATGTTTTCTACTCCTAACACTTTGACACTTATTATAACACATGCACTAATAATAATGTAGGCCATAGGCACTTCCATCATGCATAATCATTAATCCATGCATCAATTACAATAATCCCCAATTCCAAAGCCATTTAAACATCAAATGTTCACTTTACATCACAAGTCTCCAAATGCCTCTAAACCCAAAATATGTGGCCATGGACAAGCCTCATGCTCCCCAAAATACCAATATTCACAAGAGGCAAGAAATATAAATCAATTACAAAAGACTTAGAATCTAATCATGAACACCCAAGAGCATGGAAATATCAACATGCAATATGTTCATCATCTAAGTCCAAAATACTAAATGTAATGCTATGTGCATCAAATATAATCCTCCAAAATGTTATGCTCTCCATATGCACATCATGCTCAACTCCTCCACTAAACAGGCCTCTTGCCCGAAGATCCTTCATGCTCACCATAACCTGAAATGATGTCCCCAAACGCGAGGTGAGATATACAAATATATCTCAGTAAACCAAGGGTAGTAGAGGATCACTCCACCCCATGGCTCACTCAATGTGCATACAATGATCATCATATAAAATGCATAACATACAAAATCACAAACACACTAGGCTCACATCCAAGATCATCCATACAAGGATTTCGTTCAAGGACCCCATCCGGAATCCCCCAAAGCAATAATGCATGATGTAACGCCTGGCAACTTGCAAGGATCAACGACTGCCCCCACACACTAACACGAGACTTTTCAGCGTGCTTTGTCCTCACTTGCACACTTCCTAGGAAAACTTCCCAGTAGGTCACCCATTCCAGAATTGCCCCAAGTCAAGCACGCTTAACTATGGAGTTCTTCCGTTCTGGGCTACCGAAAAGAAGATGCATCTTGCTAGTATAGGTAATACCAATTAATTTTTATAAGCTATTACCTTCCCAACTATACTGTCCCATACCAGCACAGTCTCTAGAATCCCTCTCTTTCGGGTGTTGATTTGATTCATTCATGTACCCTCGTCGCTGGAAGCCTGCTAGGAGCCGCTCCTTGTCCATGCCCTTTCGCACCGGCGATCACTCCCCGCCTTCGTCAGTGTCCGGGATGTTACATGCCCACCAGCTTCCGCCTGGTTCGTCCTCAAACCACACCATACTGGAAGAGAGGCCCTGCTCTGATACCACTTGTAACACCTGGCAACATGCAAGGATCAACGACTGCCCCCACACACTAACACGAGACTTTTCAGCGTGCTTTGTCCTCACTCGCACACTTCCGAGAAAACTTACCAGGAGGTCACCCATCCCAGAATTGCCCAAAGTCAAGCATGCTTAACTATGGAGTTCTTCCATTCTGGGCTACCGAAAAGTAAATGCATCTTGTTAGTAAAGGTAGTACCAATTAATTCTTATAAGCTATTCCAAACTATATTGTCCCATACCTGCATAGTCTCTGGAATCCCTCTCTTTCGGGTGTTGATTCGTTTCATTCATGTTCCCCCGTCGCTGGAAGCCTGCCAAGAGCGCTCCTTGTCCATGCCCTTTCGCACTGGCGATCACTCCCCGCCCTCGTCAGCGCCCAAGATGTTACACATGACATACAATTTCACACAATGTCAAAGAGCACAAACTCAAACCACGACCTACCACTAGGTGTGGCGAAACACACCAGGTTAAAACCCAAGTAACAAGAGTTTACCTCAACTCCACAAGAAATGCTCCCCCACGTAAGCTCCAAGCTTAGTCTACCTCTATCGAGTCCGTGCGAGGTAACCTATATTGATCAAATAATCATGATCAACAACACTTGCATAAACTCAAAAAACTTTACAATAACAATAACCTACATAACCACCTAGGCCTAATGGCCATCTCACATTTAATTCAACTACTTCGACCATTTTAAACATCAAACTAACTCACCATTCCATCATTTAGGCACCAAAGCATCAACCATTGATCAAGCCATATTTCTCACACAATTTTTCCTTATTTTTCACTATAGGTCGAATTCTTCAAGGAATCACACTCCAAGGTTTTTAATTCAATTCACACTTATACACATCATATAATCCTATGATTAATTCATACCAATGCTTCACAACTCAACCTCACCATCTTCCAATATACCAATTTCACAAAGTATTGCATTTCCACTCAAATTTTCACTAAGTTACAAATTTACAAATCACCATATTTTTTAGTGCATCAATCATCATTATTTATCATTCTAAGCATTTAATTCCAAAGAAGACATACCATTTAATGCTCCTAACTATAACAACTCATCACACATAATCAAAACCCTCACCATTTCATGATCTCATGGAAATCTCAAAGAGAGTGTGATAACTTACCACCAATAGCTCCCTAGGGTCCAAGGAAATGAGTTCCAACCAACCAATCAACACAAGAAAGCACCAAAATCCCTCCAAGACACCAAATTTTTGTGGATCTATAGTGGGGTTTTCTCCCCCCACAATGCTCTCCACAAAATGCTCTCTACATGAAAGTCACTCACAAACTCAAGGGGAACAACTTTGTAGTTTGGAGTTTCTCTAAAAAATGGCTAGAAATCAAAGTTGGAATTCAAAAAGCTTCAAACCCCATAACCATGGTGTAGGTCGACGATGGAGAAGAGAAATAGGAGAGAGAATGTGATCCAATTCTGATTTCAATCCTATATGCAACTTATGTCACTTAAAGTGGGTCCCACACGTCACTTAACTTTTTTAAACCATCCATTTTAACCCACAAATTCATAACCTACGTATTTTTCTCGTTCACGTCATATTTTTACTTCCTAAAAATATTAATCATAATTTCCCACTTATCGGTACCATTATACATCGGTACCATTATACCGCAGTATTTTACACTGGTAAAATCACTATTCATCAAATTTGCAGAAACTTGCCTATTCACTCAATTTTTCGTTCTGAATCCATTTTCAGTGTCTGTTTTTCCATTTGAGACTTTCTAATCAATTTTTCTCTCCTAGGGTTATATGTTTGGTAAATTACCATTTTACCCTTACGCAATTTGACCATAATTTCAGGATTTACACTAATCCTATCCCTTAATTCACATTTTCATAAATAATTATACATTTATAAAAATACGAGATGTTATAGAGCACACACGGGGATTAACCCCAGTACCAAGGGATTATCTTATTGAAGCTCACAAGCTAGGTAGCTCCAATGCAAGATACACCTGAACTTGGTCCAACCAGAAATGCCATAATCCTTTTGGTCAAGGACCAAAGGCAATCCACCAAGCTCACTGTTCAAAGATCACGTCAGTGGGAGGCAACATACAATGACCACACCAGGATTATCAATCCAATTGTAAACCAAGTTGAAATGCAAATTGTAAGAACCTGCATCGTTAAATTAGGAATTTAATTAATAAATTATAAGTTTAGGAAATAATTTCATAATTGAACTTGAATAATTATGAAAGGAATTGAATAATTGTAATAAAGTGTTAATAAGGCTGAAAGTCGCTTTTCTGACGAAAAAGTGCAGATATCGGTTCTACTTCACGGTATAAGTGCGTACCGATGAAGTATCCCGAAAAATTATAACAAGTATGTATATATTATTATAATAATATCTAGGACTAGTATAACAAGTTTGGAGTCAAAATAATGAGAACTGATGTCAGGAATGATACCGGCTACGTAAAAGCGCGTACCGACAATGTGCTGTGAAAATTATAATAAAAAAATGAAAAATCCTAGAAAAATGGCTAGGTTCAGAATCTAAAGTTTGGGATTAAAAAGACGAGCGGAGCTATTAGTACTAATAGCGACGCTTATAACTTAATAAGACTATAAATAGCGATTTGGCACATAACCCTAGGCCATATTTTGATACTACGTGAGACTTTTGGGCTGCTGATCAACCTCTTCACCATTTCATTGCCTCCCTCTCCTTGAAAAACCACCAAGTGATCACCTTTCTCATTGATTCTTCTTCCAAATATTGTAAACACTTAGTACTAGGCCTTGTGGGAGTGAGAGACTCTTGTTGCTGAGTGGTTTAGCTGTTGTGAGTTGGGTTTAGGGGTTGTGTTCTGAGTTCTTATGGAGGAGGCTATTTACTTGGTATTTTGATGCTCCAAGAAGTTACCCTTGGAGATAAATGACTAAGCTTTGATCACCATTTCGTGACCTTGTGTGGTCAGATCATTGGAGCTGCATAGAGAGCTCCAAGAGCACCTTTTTCTTCTATTTTGAGCCTTGGGGTATGTTCTTGAACCTTTGTTCATGAGTTTCTTCGATAAAGAAGGAGTCTTGGCATGAAAAATGATTATGTTAAGTAACCAACATGAACACTGACCTAAAGGAGTATAAAAATACATGTTTTAACGTGAAAGAGTGTTAAAAGAGGAACCTTGGAAGGGATATCTCGCGAAATGCATAAACTGCATTCTGTCGCGAAATATCTGAATATGATATCCGGATATAGGGCTTGTGATATCCGGATATGGATATCCGGAAATGCCCCCGACATATATCCGGTTATTCTGAGAATTTCAAGTTGGTGACTGTTCTGTTCATACAGAATGGTATATTGGGTTTGTGGACCCATGATTGGTTAAGTTGAACCTCTATAATAATTTAACTAAGTCAGAATCACTTAGATTAAGGGCTTATGGCTTTGGGAGAAGCCTAATGGAATGAAACGAAAGAGAAAATGTTATCGTTGGGTCATGAACTTTGAGATTATGAATGTTGATATGATAGCTGGTCTAAACAGATTGTGATTTCGCTGTTAGTGGACCTTGGGCTGGTGTGGACCTTTGACTTGGGATTGTTAGCTTGCGAGGTAAGCTTTCGTGTCCTCAGTTTTGCCCATTATTTGTTCCACCATACCTCATGAAGGGATGATTTATATGCATGATGTGTTTTCATGTATTGATTTTGAAATGCTATTGAGCTGTTAAGTGCAAGTGCCTTATGATATGTATGTGGTGTTCTACCTAGACGATAAGCTTGAGTATGTAGCGTCATACAAGATGGTGATTCTGTGGGTGAGGTGCAAGTAGCGTCTTGAACTGTAGGTTGTAGACGTATGTAATTCCTATATGTTTATTCTCTGGCCAGTAGGATTATGACACACATGACATGGATATATGTTGCATTGCACATATTTTGGAACTTATATTGTTTTACTTTTTTAGAACTTATATTGCACATGTAAGTGAGCTTGGGGTGGAGAGATCCTTGAGGACCCCTTGTCTTACTGAGATTTCTTTTTAGAGATCTCACCCCACGTTGGGGCACATTTTTAGGTTCAGGTACCTCGGGGGTTGATACTTTGGGCAGCAGGAAGCCAGAGCTGAGCTGACTGATGCATGCTTGATGATTTAGCTATTTTTCATGATTATGCCTGATTTTTCTGTTATGACTCTTGTATTGAGACTTGATGATTATGTTGTTTATTTGGTGAGCATGGGGGTTGTTCATGCCAAATTGATTCCAGACTTGTTGTTTTATTTTGAGTTATACTAATGTATTTGGATTTGTCCGGTATACGTGTTGTAGTGCCGTGACTAGATACACATATATCTATTGAGGTTATTTAATTATTTATTTATTGCAATTTACATACAAGCAATGTTTTAGAAAAGGAATTAAGTAATCAACTTGGTTAATAATAATGACGTCATAATTGAAAAGAAAAAGTTAGCTTCAACATTTATTTAGCTACGCCATTACCATCTGTATGATAATACACCGGGTGCTCACAGGGTGTTACACAAAGCATTACACTTCCCAATCCCACACATAGGTTCGGCCATTAGGCCAAAAATACCTAACCATGTTGTTAATTTTATTACAATGTTCCAATAGCTTCCTAAGCTCACAACAACACCAATTTAAGCCCTTAATTCCATTCCATTACAACTCAACACCATTTTCCCTAAAATTCCTTGTTATGGTCGAAAATTACCTCCACACATATCCAATGGTTTTGCTTCCAACTCACATGCATCACACCAACACACAACCTATTTAAACTTAGCTCCAATCCTCACAACATCAATTACATGAGTTTCACATCATCCTTCCTTATTTCCCCTCACTTGGATGAATTATGCATGCATGTATACCTAAGGGTTTTCAATTCAATTTCACACTTCCACACATCATACAATCATATAATTAACTCATACAATTACTCCACAACACAAAGTCATGCATATGCATCATAAGATTTTCTTAAGTTATTATACTTTTCATCAATAATTTTTATGAGCTCAATCATCATAAAACATCATTCTAAGACACATTTATTTAATACACATTTTCAATTTGAGGTCCCCAACCACATCAATCTATACACACATGCTCTAGGATTCATAAACTCAATCAACCAAGTTATCCAATGAAATGTGTTGAAACTTACCAAGGATTAATGCCTAAGACTCCTCCACACAATACCCAAGCAATGGTGATCAAATAACTCCAAGAACACCAAGTTTTCCACACAAATTCGTGGCAATGGGTCTCAAATTTCTCTCAAACTAGAGGGTTTCAAGGTTTGTGGATGGTATGGTTGTTTACTTGAAGTTTGATGACAAACTTTGTTGATTTTGGTGGTTAAATCATCAAGAAATCAAAGCATGAAAATCCCCCCCTTTCTACCATGCAAGCCGTGGTTTTGGAGAGAGACAAGGTGAGTAAGATGGTGAATAATGCCTTGTGCACAAGTGGCAAGTTATAACTTGAGTGGGGTGGGTCCCACTGCCACCTCATGCGTTTCAAATTAATTCAAATCTCTCGCTTAAACCACTAAACTCCAATTAATTCCTAGACTATTTAAAAACTTTAATTTTTAACATTCACCAAAGTCTTTTAATTGCCCTTGAGTAGATGAATCCGGCGTTTTCCGGTTGTTTGGTGAAATCACATTTTTAAGCTGTTAAGTGCATTGTGTGCACGCTTCCCCAAAACCCTAATTTCAATCAATTTTCATCAAAAATCATAATTTCTAGTCCTATGTAACATTTATAACTTATTTCTAATCCTAGAGCTCATAATTCATTTGGCATACTTTTCGGTGCAACTGTGCCGCTGTATTTTTACCCCATAAAAATACAATTCATCATTTTACCAGAAACTTGCCTAACCACTCAATTTTTCGTTCTGAATCCATTTCCAGGGTTATTTTTTCCATTTGAGACCTTCTACTCATATTTCATTTCCTAGGGTTATGTGTTTGGCAAATTACGTTTTACCCTTTTTTACGTATTTTGACTCTGAATTCAGGATTTTCACTGATCCTACCCTTTAATCTATATTTTAATTGTGGGTAATATTACCCTCATGTAACATGAGAGTAGTTCTCTCATGTTACAGAGAGAATCCAAGTAGATCCCGCTATTTAAAAGCAAAAAAGAAAAAGAAAAAAGAAGGGGCACGATTTTCGAAGTGAAAGAAAAAGAGATAACTACCTCATGTAAAATGAGAGTAGTATTTCCCTTTAACTGTAATTAAGTATTTTAGAATTACGAGGTTTTATAGGTTGAGCTTGTGGAGTTGGAGTATTTTGTATTTTGGGCCACTTGATATAGGCTAGACTTAGAGCATAAACATTGTATATTGCATTAATGCTTGTATCATGCCTTATTTGTTCATGCTTGATTTTGGCTAAGTCTAGATTGGCATATTTATTGTTGTATTTTAAGGTACCTTATTGTAGTTATATTTGACATTGGAAAATTGTAATGTAATGAATCATGGACCTTGAGTAAAGTATAAGCATGGATCTGATGAAAGGGCAATAAGCCTATTTTAGGTTACGATTTATATGTCAATTGCTAAGAATGCATGAAATGGAACAATGTGATTGTAATGACTTTAAGTTTTGATAAAGTTAAGTAATGGATTATAAATTAATGAGAATAATGTAAATTGTTATGGGTTGTAAAAGCACCAAGGCATTGTTGGTCCTTGTGTGCCACCCTTGTCTATTAGGTACCATTAGAGGCTTTGAAACACACTTTTGATAAAGTGAGATAGGTTAAATAAACAAAGGAGGTGCCTTCGAAATTTATAATAAATGATAGTTTTTAGGCTGACTTTGGAAGAGCATATGCCCCTCCGCAGAAGTCCAATAGGAACGTGTCATACATCATTTTAAAGCTTGAGATGTTAGATATGTTGTGTCAAAATGTGGTAGCGTTTAAATCTGTGTAGCGACCTGTAGGTGCGTTTGAGTGAGGACTGCCCATGGAGGCCCTACACAGGGGCTGTTCGGGTTGCTGTTTTCCAAAAAACAAATTTCCCTCAATTCTTACTCAAATTAGGCTCATGATATGTCAAATTAAAGCTTAAGATGTCTAGCATGCTGTATAAAAATTTGAGAGCAATTGGTTGAGTGGTTTGTTCATAATCGCATAAATAGTGAGGGATTTTTGGTGCCCTGTTTTGGGTTGGCTGACAATTTTGCTTGTCCAACTTCAAACGATGATAACCGGAGCTAGAGTAATCTTTATGAGGTGTGTGATAACGTTTTGGAAAGGTAATGTAGTTTAGAATAACATACTAAAAGATGAGAGGTTCGTAGCATGGGAGTTTCACAGGGTGTCCAGAAGACTGAAACATGTTCAGTTATAGAAAAACCATAAAAGTGAGATTTATGCTAAGTGGATTTATGCTAAGTGGATTTATGTGAACCCCTTAGTGGCTTAAAATAAGTAATGTATGATAGTTAGGCTTTTATTTTATTTATTCCGCATTTAGAATTCAGTTATAGTCACAACTTATGCCATTACGTTTTATTATATTTTTAAACACTTACGTAATGAAAAGAAAAAAGTTTACTCGTATTTTTAAATGAACTACTGTGATTGTAATTGCGCTTAAGATCATAATCAATGTTAACAATACCAGTACGTAACAGGCTGTTACAGGTGCCCCCACAAAGAGTCCTATCCAAAGGAAGTCCCCCCAATTTCTACTAATCATAGAACAGGAAATCAGGCCTCACAGTAATCAGGCTTTACCGGCAATCAGGCCTCACGAGCAATCAGGCTCCACAAACAACATGCATATTTCACACAACATATTATATTCATGAACATACTTTATTAAACATTATCACAGGTCACAAATTCCAACCATTCCCAAAGGATATGGTGGAGTACACAAAGAGACTAAGCCCACGACACACAGAAGTTTACCTGTAAAAAGTTCCACAAGCTCAATCCTCTACAATCGAATCCGTGGAAGGCAACCTACAATGATCATACACATAATGATCAACACACATGCTTGACAACACAAGCAAATTACAAAATGATAACCCCTACATAAATACATAGCCCACGATTTTAAGGCTATAAAATGCCTCATTGTGTCCTTTGTTCTTTCTAACCAATTCCATCACCTCAATGAACTTAACAACCAAATCACCAAAATATTTACACACCTTCCATCAAGCCACAATATAATTTACAACATTTTTTCTTAATTTTTCCAATATGGCTGAATGTGTGCATCAATGGAATCAAAGGATTTTTGAACTAATTCACATCCTTAAAACTCTTTTTAAACCTCATAATTAATGATTCAAACAACCACCAATCAATTACATCATCCATCAAAGACTCCTTCACAAATCATCGTTCTTTCATCCTTGAAAATTTGTCTAAGTGTTGACACCAAAATCACTTAAATTTTTATTGGATTTCTATCGATTATTTCTCTATACGAACAATAAATTCCAAGGAACATAGCCATAAAACCTCTCTAACCATGCTCACCAACATACACAAATTTTGATTCACAAGAAATACTCTGTGAAATTGAGAAATCTAATCACTAATGGGTTCCTACTTCCTATGCTTTCAGAGATCAATATACAAGCTTCCAAGAAATAAAAACCAACAACAATGGCTACACTAACCTCGCAAAACCGCCACCTTCAAACACTTGGATCTCCTCACACACTCACTTGCTCAAGAAATTCTTTTAGGGTTTTTGATCACCAAGAGATTCAGGGTATTTTTCATATTGTAACTTTCTTGATTAAGTGTAAAAATAAAAATTGCAATTTAAGCTTTTCTACCCATGGAGGTTTCGGCCACCACACTAGAAGAAAGGAAGAAGACAAGTTTTTAAGGCCATTTTCAAGACCAATTAGAAATAGCCACCTTATTTGACTTTTTTTAAAATAGTTTCTAAAATATCTAAATTCAATTTATTTAATTAATCTTCTTGAAATCTAAATTAATTTCAAGACTTAGGTATTTTCATAAATTCAATATGCATAATTATAGTTTAATAATGTCACAATACAATGTTAAAAAGATCTCGAAAAGTTTTGCATAATTCTATTTTCGCCCCTATTCACAAACTCACTGTATTTTTCCAAAACATCAAAATTCACCAAATAATTTAAATAATTATTTCTCTTGGTTCTAATCACTTATTTCAACATATATCCATTCCTAGAACATTTATATGATTTTTGAGTCTCTCTGTAAAGTTATACTGCGATATTTCATCCGCTAAAAATCACTATTAATCAATTTTTCATAAAAATGCCTATCCACTTCCAAATTTCATTTTGAATCCAAATCCAACATTATTTTCACCAAATAATTTTTAATTATATCATCTCATAATTTTAGGGTTCAATAATTATCAAATTACCATTTTGCCCTTTGAGTGCATTTTCACCCGAAATTCAGGATTTTCACCAATTAAGCCCTCCAATCCACAATTCAAACATAATAATGCATTTTCAATTATTTGAGGTGTTATAACACTTGTCCTTCGTCTTATTTTGAAGATAGTCTTTTTAGCTTCTACCTATGAAGATGATTCACTTTTTGGTGACTTGGACTTCTTCTGATGTTTATTGGAATATGAAACTAAGTAGGTAACTAACTTTTGTTGTCCTATTTGTTCTAAAATCTTCCTAAAATAATTTTGATTTCCGATATAAATAAATCTCTTTAATTCATTCAGTTCACTCTGTTCTTTCAGTCTGTGCATTTCAGTCTTAAAAGAACTTCATTCAACAAATAGCTTACTCAACACAAGACCGACAAAAGATTATCAGACATATTAAATTTATCATCTTTTAGCTTGTGCCTCATGTTCTCTAATTCAATTACTTGAGAGGTAATTCTTGAATCCATATTAAATTTGAATTCAAGAAAAACTTCTCTGCTATGAGAGTTTTGGAGGGCCCCTCTTATTTTTGGAACTAAATATTCAAGTGATCTTATATCTTTTTCGTCGTCTTATACTCACTACAAGTCATAGCTAGACAAAGATTTAAAGAATTTAGCAAGTAATCCTTACAAAAATCTCCATCTTTATTCTATTGATATTCCTCCATATTTTTCAATAATAGATGCAAAGTTATTTAATACATTATGGAATATTTCACATTCTTTCATGCCAAATTGAACATGTAATTTTCAACCATAAAATTCAATAACACTAAACGATTGCAGCTTTATAATATCATAAGAACTATGTTTAGCTATTTTTAATCAGAGCTAAAAGTTAGAAAGAGTGCACCTTGTAGTCCATGAACTTCAAAGACTCTAATTTTTTTTTCAAACCACTTTGTAGAGTTGAAATTTTCCAAAACAGACCCCAAAAAAAAATTTGAGTGTCCAAAAACCTTAAAATAGACTTCCCCCGTTGTTGGAAACTCATCGAAATATTCCCTGGTTATTAAAATTAGCAGGAAAATGTACTAGAAACTTCATATCACCATATCTCCTTGGTCCGATCTCCGTTTAAGGCGAGTGACCACTCAAAATGCTCATCTCGACGAGTAAAACAAAGTCCAGTAGGTTTCACTTCCTGAAAGTCGGTAAAACTTCTGGGATCTAGACCGAAAGGTTGCGACTGTAGTATCTTTAGACTTAGATACTGGAGAATCCTTCCATCGAATCTTGAAATTGATTTAAAATATGAGTTCCTCTCGATGATATCTTCGAATAGACACCCTACTCGCTCAAATACGACACACAAAGCTAATATTTCAAGATTGTTGGAGGTTATAAATTTGAGAGAGAAGGGTCTTTAGATGCTTAAAGTATTACACCAAAAGGCATTAAGTTTGGAATGCTCAACATTGTTACCTCCAGCTTAGAAAACCCTAGAGATAATGCAAGCTATTGGATCTAGCCCATATGGACCCTATAACACCTCGCATTTCTAAATTATATATTAATATATTAAACATGGATTAAAGGGAAGGATTAGTGAAAATCCTGAAAATCAGGTCAAAATACAGAGGAAGGGTAAAACGGTAATTAGCCAAGCACACAACCCTAGGAAGGTAAAATTGAGTAGGAGTTCTCAGATGATAGAAATAACCCTAGAAATGGATTCAAAACGAAAAATTGAGTGGATAGGCAAGTTTCAGAAAATTCTGTGAATAGTGTTTGTACCGGATAAAAATACAGCGGTACAATCGAACCGTAAAACGTGTCGATTGAGTTTTGAGCTCTAGGTTTTGAATACAAGTTACAAATGTTATATAGGACTAGGAAATATGATTTCTGATAAAAATTGATGGAAATTAGTAAGTTTGGGGGAGCGTGCCTACGTTGCGCGCCACAGCTTAAAACTGCATTTTCTCCGAACGACCGGAAAACTCCGGATTCACCTGATCAAGGGTAATTAAAGGACAATGCTTAATGTTAAAAATTAGAGTTTCTAAATAGGTTATGAATTTATGGACGTTTAGTGAAATCGGAGAGAAATTCGAATTAGTTTGAAATCGCGTGAGGTGGCGGTGAGGCCCACCTCACTTAAACCACTTAAGCCACATGTGCAAGGGACTATTCATCATCATTTTCTTTCTTCTTCTCTCTCCTTGGGCCGAGCTTCTCTATGGAAATGGGGGGGAGTTCTTCAAATTTTAATTTGCTTCTAACTTTCTCTATACACCATCAAATCAACCAAAGTTTGTGAGCAAATTTGATGGAAACCACCACCCGAACCCATTCCACCTATTAGTTTCCCTTGAAACCCTCTCTATTGTGAGAAAATAGGCAAAGACAGCCACAAAATTTGGGGAGAAATTTGGGGTTTTTGTAGTTATTGCTCAAGCTTTGCTTAAGGATCAATTAGAGGAGCCTTGTGCCTTGATTGTGGGTAAGTTGCAACACCTTTCGTGGATTGATTTGATGAATTCGATTTTATGAAACCTAGGGCTTGTATGCTTGATTCATGGAGTTAGAGAGCTTAAATTGAGATTGTGTATTAGATGATTATGTCTTAGAATGATGTGTTGGAGCTATAAATGCAATAAAATTTATTGGTGAAAAATGAGTTTAACTTAGGAAATTTTTGGATGATGCCATGACTTTGTGTTTTGGAATTGTGTTAGGATTGTGTAAATGAGTTGTTGGATGATTATATGATGTAATAATAGGATTGGATGAGGTGTGGAGTAATTGAATTGGATTAAAAATCCCTTGGGGATGCCTATGGTGCATTTCGGCCTTAATGGAAGAAAGTGAGGAATTGATGTTGAAAAATTAATTGGTTGATGTGTTGTGTCATTAAATGGAAATTAGATGGGTTGTGTGATGTTTGTATGTCTTGAAAATCAATGGAAAAATAGTGGATTTTATTAGATTGTGTATTGTCCTTAGAGGGAAATAATTGAGCAAAAGATGTTAGGACAATGTAAAATGAAAAGTTACACCTAAAATGGTACTTTGGTAACCTAAGAGTGCTTAAGAAAATTAGAAAGAAAATAAAGAAAAATATCTTGTAAAATAACACATAGATGGCCGAACCTCACAAGGTGGGGGGAGGAAAAATTGTCGTTTTGTGAATTTGATGGTTTATCGTATTCTGACGATCCATATATGGTCGTTGTAGGTTGTCGTACGTGGATTTGAACCCCGAACCGAGAGCTCGGTGGGATGCCCTTGGTCCCGGACCAAGTGGGATTGTGGTGAGTATTATGGAACCATGATTGTAGAGTTAATAACTTGCATGTGTTTGTATGAATGGTAATTAATTGGGAATGTCCTCTGTGTAGGCATTTTTGTTGTGTAACGAGCTCAGAATATATATTGCATTGGAGCTACGTGGAGAGGATTATACAGGTAACATCTTGGTACTGGGGCTTGATCCCCTTGTGTGTTCCACCATGTTCGTTGAGGGTGATGGTAGGAAGTGTATGTAAGTAATGTAGGATAACATGTTCATGCATATAGTATGTGTGTTGGTACATAGGATGTACCGTGTCTCTGGCTAGTAGACGTGTTTCCTTCGAGCGTTACGGACTTCCACTGGATAGGTCTCCGTGAGGGAGTTCCAGTTGACCTGGGGTCGTAGTGTGTGATCCGGATAGGAGCACACTAGGAAGTCTCGGGTGGATATGGATGGAGGGTGCCTTGGTTTGATGTTCTGGGAACACACCTTGGTTGAGACCCGTAGGCTTATATGTCAAGCCAATAGGCTGGACGTTGCATGGTTTTGGCATTGACCATTCCAGCTTCGTCGTATTTTGTATCCCTATGCTCCCCTATTTCTCTAAATCCCTTGCTTTATCCCATTTTCGGATGTTATGTTATGTTATTTATATGCATCGAAGTGAACCATTGGGCGGAGTATTCTTCAGAACCTCTGGGTTACTGAGATATATTCGTATATCTCACCCCGCTTGGGGACTTTATTTCAGGAGGTAGCAGTGGTACAGGAGCGGTGGGCAAGAAGCCCATGGGATGACTGAGACCTAGGATTAGTTGTTTTGCATTTTGGTGGCCATTGGGGCTAGGCTAGACTTAGGGCATGAACATTGCATATGGATGCAGGAGGATATTTATTGTCATATTTGTTCGTGTCATTTTTGCCTAAGTCTATTTACATATGTCATTTTGAGGTTTATTCATTATGTTGTATTTAAAGATTATGGTTTGTAAAGTGTAATGTTTCATTAGGAAGTTGTAATTTGTACATGAATACTTGATGTAATATGGAAGCATGTAATGTGATGAAAGGGCAATATGCCTATTTTAAGATTATGATTATGTGTATGTTTAGAAAATGCATGCAAATGGACCTTGATGATTGAAATGTGTTAAGTATTAACAAAATAAGCAATGTGATATGATTTAAGTAAATTAATATAAACTGTGATGGATTGTAAGAGCCCCAAGACATTATTGGTCCTTGTGTGTGCCACCCAATGATTATTAGGTACATTTTGAGGTCATAGATCACTTGTGCAAACTTGGGGATTATTGGAAAAACAAAGGAAACTCCGGCGAATTTTCTAGAAATTAGCAGAATTTAGGTAAACTTTGGGAGAGCATATCTCCCTCCAAAGAGGTCCGATAGGGACGTACGATATGCTGTTTTGAAGCTTGAGATGTCCTCTAGCTCGTGTCAAAATTTGGGATTTTTCTGATTTGGGCGTCGTCCTGTTGAAGGCAGAGAACACGAACTGCCCATTTGGTTACTGCACATGTGGCAGTTCTGGACCGAGTTTGGGAAAATTATTCCCGTTTCGTTTCTTGGTCAAATTAGGTGTATGATATGTCAAATTGAATTTTGAAGTGTCTAGTTTGTTTTATAAAAATTTGAGAGCAATTGACTGAGTGGATTTTCTAGAATAATTGATTGAGTGAAAGATGTTTGGAGCTGTTTTGGGTTGGCTGGCAGAATTGCTTATCCAACTTCAAACGGCGATATCCGGAGCAAACGAGAACTTTATGACTCGTATGATAGCTTCCTAGAAAGGTAATTGAGTATAGAATAACATACTGAAAGATGAGAGACTTGTCGTATGCGGTGTGTCCGCAGAAAATTAAAGACCGAACCATGTTCGGATAGGTAGAAAACGTAAAAGTGAGATTTTAGCTAAGTGGGTTTATGGGAACCCCTTAGTAACTTGAGAGAAGTAATATATGTTATAAAATTAGTGTAAATAATTATTCCGCAAAGAGTTTACAGTTGCGGTCACAGTTTTGATTTATTACGTTTTTTATGGTTTTAAACGCTCGCGTAATAAACGAAAAAAGTTTACTCGCATTTTTATAAATGAATTGTTGTGATTGTAACTGCGCTTAATATCATAATTAATGTTAACAATACCGGTGTACAACGGGCTGTTACAAACCCCCATAACCATGCTCTCACTTATTGAACTTGTACGTGAATATATTATTGAACTATATTATTAATATATCCAACACGCTGATTGAAGTTCAACCTCAATTGAGATAATCCATTAGAATTAGACATCCTTCAACTAGATATCTTGGAGATGATTACACAATTCTTGCAAAAGATGAGGAGTCTCAAAGTTACGACGAAATAATGGCTACCAATGAAAGATTGAAAGCCACGCAATAAGAGGTGATATAGTCTTTACATGATAATCACACCCCTTTAATTGACTCGAAAATGGGCAAATTTATTGTATTTGTCTTTAATCAAATGAGATTTATTAACTACACAAATTCCAACATAATATTGGAACAGTATCCGGTTCAAGTCTCCATGCATGAAAAAAAAATGAATCTTTACAAGATTCCACACTATCAATGATTGTCATATTTTTTATACCCTTGTTTGAGCTATACTCAAGGTCATAACAAGTCTCTCGGGTTGATTATGGTTCGAAAATTCCAAATCAAAATTTTCAATACTATGTATGATGGTGGGTTAACCGTTGTGGTTTACTATTTCCTTGTTGTTTGTTATATACATTAGCCCTAATGTTTGGAGCTTGTACCGCTAAACTACTTCTATTCCTTTCTATTCCTTCCATTACTGACACCAATATGTCAATAATGGAGCGATATTTCTCTGGTTTGGGTGTAAAAAAAATTTGGTGGGACAGAAGTGAGAGAAAGAGAAAAAAAGTTGAGGAGAGAAAAAAAAGAAAGAAATTTTTTTTTTTGTCCAAATGTCAATTTTTTAATGGAAGGATCAAGGTTGTCATGAATCATATTAAAAATTTCCTCAATAATAAATGTGTGCCACACTACATGGTCATTTGAACTTTTAAGCATCTTTGAGTACAAGGTAAAAATTATCAATACCAACATACTCATTTATTTTTAAACTTATGTATACGTCATATAAACATGACTTTACTTGCCCAAAATACTATGAGTCTATTTGAATTGACATCTACTCATAAAGGGTAAATTTCAAACAATGGCTATGCATGGCCATTAAGTATGTCTATTGGCTAAACAACTAACCCTCACTCATAACGTAAAACACGCGTCACTTACATCTATGGTCAAATAGTCAAATTTCTGTCTTAATTGGGGTTACCCACATTTTGGGCCTGGAAAGGACAGATACAGCAAAATTTCAAAATTTTGCGTGTCCGACACCGACACGCTCGGACACGCGTCTGACACGTGATCAATATTTGAAGACACGCGATCAACTCTCTGACACGTTTTTCTGACACATAGTCAACTTTTTTGGACACTCAGTCAACGCTCGGACACGCTCGGACACGTTTTTTTTTTAAATCTTAATTTTAACTAAATATAAAATAAATAATTTATAAATTAATTTTTTTCTATTATGAAATTTGACATGAAAAATTAACAAAGTATGAAAAATTATTTATATTTATATTTATGTTATGAAATTTAAATATTTGATTGGTTATATGACTTATTATAGACTCTTATATGTGTTAAATATAAATTATATTATATATATTAATTTTTTTATTTAATATCAAAACGTGTCCCAACGTGTCAAAATATGATATTTTTTATAATTAATGTGTCAACGTGTCGTGTTGTGTCCCGTGTCACGTATCAGTGTCCGTGCATCATAGTTTTGGACAATTATATTTAGAGTAATAATTCTATCATGCAATAGGAGATAATTGTTATCTCTTACAAACTTATTTATGCAAGTGGAGTCCACTTTAAATGGGAGAAAAAAAAAAGTAAAGTAAGATCCATCTTGAATTTGTGTATATAGAAGATATATTTTTTCTTGTATAACATAAGAATAATAAATTCCTTATATTTATAGTTAACTTATTCTCAATTAATACTGTTCCAAACAAAAACAAAAAACGAAATGAACGGGGATAAGAAGAAAATGACGGCTTGTGCCTCACTACAGGTAATCATGCATGTGTGCGTGTGGAATTGGAATCCCCTTTCCGGTAACACTTTGGCTAACATGAATTATTCCCATTTGTCCCTCGTGCTGGTTAGTATATGGATGTTCTAGAGACAATCTTTTAATTAGATTAGGACATATGTGGACCTTTATATTGTCGCAAATAAATAAAAGCACTATTTATCCTGTTTCATATTTTGTCTCAATATTACTGTTAATATTTTATATGAGTAACTGGATAAACTCCTTGGAATAAAATAGGTATCTCTTGAGTATCTGTGATGAGATCACGATCATGAGGATTCAAGGATACTGAATATTTATTTCTAATTTTATGTTCCTAGTCTAGAGACACTGAGAATGGGGATCAGTGATCTCGGGTAAGACTAGCATAACTTGTCTACTTGTATTCGGATACAAGGTAAAGACCTCATGAGCTACAGATATGGAGATGTCTTAGCTAAATTCGTGGGTGGATCTATAAGGGTATAGCTCGCACTGAACAGACCCACAAAAGAGACTCTATGAGGAAATCTCACAGAGAGTATCATTAAAGTAGTCTCTTTATATTTGGATATGTCTTTCCTTAGACCAGAAGTTATTACCTAGACTGTGTTCTAGAAGGCATGCTTTGACTGTATACCTCGTCTGCCTGAAACATGGAGACTCATAGGTATAATGTTTGGCTTGTCCTGAAAGAGCACAGGGCTAGGGTGATAAGCTGAAGGAATTCGTCAAATCTCTGTGAGAGATTAGGTTATCTGTAAACCGGAGAAATCGGGATGACATTTACAGGGACTCAGGAATCTATGCATAGTAAAAGAGATCATGAGATGATCTGCCTTTAGAGTCAGTAAATTGAAGATTCCCTAATTCGAATAAAGCTTACCCTAAACCGCAAGGGTTGATACGCTTCCTTACCCTAGGTTTTATGGGAAGGTAACCGAGACGAAAAGAAATACATACGGCAACCAAATATGTGTAATAGGATGATCAAGTCATTAATCTAACTAGCTCTGGGGCAACAAAGCATTGCTAGTGCTCTGTGTTGTCATTAAATGAGTTGTGAGCTTATTGGGCTCGAGCCCATTTATGTCAGTGGCTATGTTGGACCTAATGGGTCACACATTAACACCTTAATGTCATGATGATATAACATTAAAGGTATTGGGCCTAATAATGATTGTTACCCAAGATGAAGTTAGGAAGCCCACCTAAGAGGGAGAGGGCGCATGGTATTGTTAATGGGCTTGGATGGTCCAAGACATTACTAATTAATTTAATTAGTTAAATTAATTATCAAATATTTAAATTTTGAATTTTGAATTTGAAATTTGAAATTTGAATTTTTGAATTTGAATTTGAATTTTGAATTTTGAATTTTGAATTTGAAATTTGAATTTGAATTTGAATTTGAATTTTGAATTTTGAATTTTGAATTTGAATTTTGAATTTGAATTTAAATGTTCGAATTCGAATTTGAATTGGCTATAAAAAGTTATTTCATAACAAAAGGATAAGATGAGATCTTGTTGGAACAAACCCCTTGTATCAAGAGAAGATCTATGGAGATCTCCAAGGGCTGATTTGGGGCGCCATTTTGGTGGGAGATGATTGTCATCTTGTCAAGCCAACAAGCTCTAATCAGATTTGGTTGTTGAGAGAATCAGTGAGCTAGTTGGTTCAAACTTGAATGCAACAACTCAAATGTATCTGGACCCTTTTTGGGCTGAATAGGGGCGCATGAATTGGTGGTCATATGATGACCACTGGTTCAGAATTTTGACTAGATAAAGACCTAGTCTTATGAGGATTCAAAGGGGATGTTGTTGGGATTTTTGAATTGCAACAACTCCACCTTTGTCTCACTCACTTGTGCGCCACTTTCATTATAAGTAAAATAAAAAATCTGATTTGATACACTAATTCTCTCCCTCTCTTGTGCGCCTAGTTGGTGAGTTCCTCCTTAAGGTTTTTCAAAAGAACCTAGTCAATTCTTCTATATATCATTCCCACTCTTGTGAAGTTTTCATGCTGGAGACTTCACTCTTCTAAACACATATACCTAGCCTCCTTCTTCACCTATTGAGCGCATAGCAAACCTCTCTGTGGTGGTCAATTGGTGACTTTCAATAAAGCGTTCTTGCATCTTGACGTGAGTGATGTGGATCAACGTTAGAGGGTTTGAACCCTTCAAACCTAACACTGATCGTCTTGGAGTTTTGAACTCACAAACAAAGGTAATATCACATGCCATAAAGCATGATTCTTGATTGCATGTGTAATTCCGCATATGAAAAATTTTGTTTTTCCCTTTCACATGTTACGGCCTTGAAGGCCATTTTACTTTCGGTGCTCCAATGACTCAATCATCTTCTAACCTCTGCATCACTCACTGCTGTATTAAGATTGCTTTCTTCTTTTCTTTATCAAAATTTACGAATTTTTAACAAATAATTTTCAAGGCTTCAGAATTATGCTTTCCGAATATTTGATGGCTTCTAACAATTCAAGCACACAAAATTTTTATTCAACCATCAGCTCTAATAATCGTGCTCAAATCCATGGTTTGGAATATAATTAATTTGTTACTTTCTCTACTTCTTTATTGTTTTGTAAAACTCATGGTTTTTTTAAATCATGTTCATACTATTCTCCACTAACGTAATCTGCATATTAAGAAATATTTTAATTACATTCTAATAATTAGTAATTAAAAAGAATAGACTTCCTTCTTAATAAAAAAGAAAAAAAGTGTGTATCATTTTAAAAAACATAAAGTTATATCATTTTAAGTGAGAGAAAAAGATAAATCATGAAAGAGAAAATATAGAAATTTTTTTTTTTAAAGATGTGAGTCTCACTTCTTTGTGAGAGTGAAAAAGTGTAAGATGTGTCATTTTATGATGTCACACCTTTTTTCCAATAAAAAATTGTTGAGTAGACAAGTTTTGAACTCTAAAGAAATATTTTAATTAAAAAGTGATATAGTCAACTTAATATTTTTAAATTTGAGACCTTGATGTTGTTATTAATTAAGTACGTACATTAAATACGCATTGTGTTCAATGTCTCGAGTGTAGATATCTAACAACTTAATTTGAGGACAAGATTTACATAAAATTTAATCCGATTCAATATTTTTAATTGTTATTCCTTTTAACTAAAATATTGTCAGGGTAGGTCAACGGTGCACTCCTTAAAATACGGCGCACTAGTGCATAAAAGAATCCATCATTAGATTAAGATAATTGAATTAAAATGTTGTGATTTGTGATTATGTTTTCTCTGATGTCTCGCTCATTTCCTCGATCTCTACCCTCATCAATATTTTTTCAATGTTATTAAACTCAGATCGGTAATTGACTCAGTTGAAATACCAGTTCAATAAGTTGTTGTTTCAACTTTCAAGTGATGAGTCACGAATTAAATTATTTGGATTAAATTTACGTAAATAATATATAATAAATATATAAATAGATGTAATATGTCAAAATCAAAGTGATATGATTTAGTAATTAACAATTCACTCCCCTTTTCTTTTGTCCTGGGTTCATTTCTAGAAATGCAATCTTAATAATAATATATAGAAAGGAGAACCAAACTTTGGAAACTTTGCTGATGTGTCGCTTTGTCCTTCATTCTCAGCTTTGTGTTCACACTTGAGAAGAGTTTGAAAAGTTGTCTCATTTGGAAATCTTTTATTTTTCGCAAAAAAAATTGAAAAAAGAGTGAGATAATATTTGAAATTCAAAATTCGTTGTTGGCAGACAGCTGTATAACTTTCCCACTATTTCCTGCATCGGTAATGGTGAAGTGTATTCTACAAGCACTCAAATAATGCATTGAGTTTTTGTATAAATAGGGAAGTGTTGCTTCTTCTTTTTTGTCTTGCTTGCAATTTTTTTTCCGTTCATGTGTCTAGGGATTGTTCTATTGGTACAATTTTCGGTTCCTTTATTATGAACAAACCCTATGAATTCGTTTTCATAAATTTTATACTGACACTGATTTATTCATTTTTAGAGTGGAAGGATTCATGATACTGTGAGTGGTTATTTACATATTCAGCGTTTTCCACCTTCAATTGTTTCAATCCACGACTACCAAAAGGAGATCTTTATTCACAATGCTAATTCATTCTTCTTCCACGGCTGCAGTGAGGGTCTTTATGCTTCCAGAGTCACCTCTTTCAACGACACTCAACCTTTCGAAGAAAAGTCCCTCAATGGTAAATCCTTCATCAGGTATTCCTTCCTATCCACAAAATAGGAATGTTTGATTCATTTCTTTCTCGAGAAACAGATTGAGTTTCGTCCTTTTCTCTTGGAAGTGCGTCGAGGAAATTTAATATATGACTTTTCTCTTCATCAAAGAAATAGATGCACATTATAGAGGACAACACAACCGCACAATAAAAAGAAGACGAGGAACAACGCAGAACTAAGCAACTCAACAAAGAGATGATCATTGCACAAGACTGAAGAAGATATGGGTTACCCTCTTTTGATTTTTCAATTTTGCAGCTTCCCTTTTTTTTCTTTTTTTTTGAATATGTATCATACAATTGTGGCTTCATAATAGCGAAAAATATATATTATATTTCCTTTATTTATTTATTTATTTATTTTTTATTTTTTTCTCCGCCAAACATAATTACTAATATCCTTTGTATATCCAAAAAAAAATAATGAATTTTATTTATTTTATGTATGACTTTCATAATAATGGGTTTAAAAGTTGTTGCCATTCATATTCCATGTGATAACTTGAAAAGTCTCTATTATTGAATGCCTTTGAATTTTAAAAAAATGGCTGATGGAAGCATTGGAAAACGAAAAGCCTCATGTGTGTGAATTATAATAACATTAATTGCTAAACCTATTATAAGATAGTTGTTTCACTTGAAGTAAATGGTCATTACGAATAAGTGGAGCTTCTTTGGGATTTTAACATTTTGTAAATGCAAGTAATACACATCAGACCTGGTTTACTTTTCCAACGTTATTCATTAAATTTTTTGAATTCCAATGGATGCAAAATGACACTCTTCAATTTTAACGAAAACAAAGTCCAACATACATCCATATGGCAATAGTCATGAAACTGAAACACTTAGAATAATTACCGAAAAGATTCATAAGATTAAACAGTTTAAAAATCTGCAATGGAAATCTATGATTGAAGCAATCAAGCAAATATAATCTATTATACTCAACACAAAACAGTCAAAATGGAATATAAGAAAACAATAGCCAATAAATATATAAATTCTGAAAAAAAAATTCCCTCTCGTTCCCTTTTTATAGTATAAGGAAAAAAATAATAAATAAAACTCTACTTTACATCTACATTCAGTCATCTACATAAAGTACATTAAAATCTTAATTTAAAATAATGATACAAAAAGAAAACAAAATTCGTACAAGAGACTTTTTAAAAAATACTTAAGATAAATATTTTAAATGTGTATATATATATAATACAAATTAAAAGAGAAAAAAATTATTTTTTAATAGTATGTGTAATTAATTCTATTATGATGTTGAATTTTAAATTTTAAAATTAAAGATATTAGAAAGAAATCAAACTTTCATTCTTTTGATGTAAGAGTGTAATTAACACAATTTCCTATGTCGTGAATGATTACCTAGAAGCTATTACTTGGAGAATGTGCCTAGACTTCTATGCATGTTTCTTTTATTCTTTGCATAGAAAATTGTTAAGCCTATTAATTTATTATTATGTCTATTGGGAGGGAATATATTTAATACTTAAAATTTAAAATTTTCAAATTTGAATTTTGAACTTGAGAGGTGAGAAAAGATTCAGCATTTAATATTGCCCACTACTTTATGCATGGAAAATTATTAAGCATATTAATGATAGTAATATATATCTATTAGGCTTAATTATTATACCTATTAGAATAAATTATAAAACTGGAAAAAGGATATGCATAAAATAAATTTAATTTTAATATAAAATTATTAATTAAACGAAAAAATATTTAAAATTATAAAAATATTATTTAAAATGTATATATATAATATAAATTAAAAGATAAAAACTATTTTTAAAAATTATGTATAATTAATTCTATAATCATGTTGAATTTTAAAAATTAAATATATTAGAAAGAAATCAAACTTTCATTCTTTTGATGTAAGAGTGTAATTAACACAATTTCCTATGTCGTGAATGATTACTTAGAAGCTATTACTTGGAGAATGTGCCTAGACTTCTATGAATGTTTCTCTTTATTCTTTGCATAGAAAATTGTTAAGCCTATTAATTTATTATTATGTCTTTTGGGAGGGAAAATATTTAATACTTAAAATTTAAAATTTATAAATTTGAATTTTGAACTTGAGAGGTGGGAAAAGATTCAGCATTTAATATTGACCACTACTTTCTGTATGGGAAATTATTAAGCATATTAATGATAGTTATTATTATGTTTATTGGACTTAATTATTATACCTATTAGAATTTATTATAAAACTGGAAAAAATATTTGTATAAAATTAATTTAATTTTAATAAAAAATTACTAGTTAAACGAAAAAATTATTTAAAATTATAAAAATTTACTTTAAAATACAAACGACACAAATCCTTGCAAAAAAATAATTATTTATTATTATTTTTTAAATCTGATTGTAATAAATGAAAGTCCATCTCTGAGATAAAATATAAAAATTTAAATGTGACGATAAGAACTTTTTGTGTGGATAAATGTAAATTTCTATTGCATGCTGATAGTTAGAGGTGGCAAACTGGGATCGGCCTGAAGGGTCGGCCCACCAATACATTTTTATAATTAAATTAAAGTTTTATCCTACTTCTTTTATAATTAAATTCCTAAATCTGATTTTAATTTTTATAAATACAAATTTGTAAAATTCAAAATACTAATGACACAAATTCTTGCAAAAAAAAAAATTATTTATATAAAAGAGTGATAGTTAAAGGTTGCAAACTGGGTTTGGCCCAGAGGGCCTGCCCGCCCCACCCTCTAACACATTTTTATAATTAAATTAAAAATCCAATATTCTTTTTTAATAATTAAATTCCTAATTCAGATTTCAATTTTTGTAAATACAAATTTATAAAATCCCAAATAATAACGACACAAAATTAAAATCATTAAAAAAAGACAAAATTTGTAAATACAAATTTGTAAAATTCAAAATACTAATGACACAATCCTTGCAATGAATAATTATTTATATAAAACAGTAATAGTTAAAGGTTGCAAACTAGGCTTGGCCCAAAGGGCCTGCACGCCTCGCCTGCCAACACGTTTTAATAATTAAATTAAAATTCCACTCTTCTCCTTTCATAATTAAATTCCTAATTCAAATTTCAATTTTTGTAAATACGAATTTATAAAATTTTAAATATTAACTACACAAATCCTTGCAAAAAAATAATTATTTATTATTATTTTATAAATCTAATTGTAATAAATGAAAGTTCATCTCTGAGATAAAATATAAAATCATAGAGGTAATTATAAGATCCTTTTTTGTGAATAAATATAAAAACGTTAGTTATAGTTGGCAAACTGGGCTCGGCCCTGAGGGTCGGCCTACCAAACATTTTTATTAAATTAAAATTTCATCCTTTTTTTTTGGATAAACAATTTCATCCTTCTTCTTTTATAATTAAATTCCTAAATCTGTTTTTAATTTTTGTAAATACAAATTTGTAAAATTTCAAATACAAACGACGCAAATCCTTGCAAAAAATAATTATTTATTATTATTTTTTAAATCTGATTGTAATAAACGAAAGTCCATCTCTGAGATGAAATATAAAAACTTAGATGCAAATATAAGAGCTTTTTCGTGTGGATAAATATAAAAGTTTATTACATGCTGGTATATAATGCTGACAATTAGAAGTTGCAAAGTGGAGTCGGTCCAGAGGACTGCCCCGCCTATTGTTTTTTGTAATTAAATTCAAATTTTGCTCTTCTTCTTTTATATTAAACATAATAACTCAAAAATTTGCCAACTCTATATGTACAAAAAGTTGGAGTTAGGTAGCTAACATTATTGATTTTAATAAAATACAGAGATATATTTTTATGATTTGAATTAACTTTTACGAGACAGACAAACAAATTTCTTTTTTTCCTGTGCATTGCACGAGTTATATTTAATTTTGACGAAGTTTTTTTACTTAGGGTGCTGATTTGGAACATTATCCAAGAAACTGAATGCTCTTAATCAAAAATCCATGTTATTTAAGGTCAACGTAAAAAAATAATAATTTGGAGTCATATAATGAGCCAAGATATCAACTTTCAAGTGTTTGAAGCAGGGAAGCTATTGTCACCTCATTCTTTAAGTCTTTGGTGGACCCAAATGTATGTTGTTGTTTTTTAAAAATTTATCATTGTGGGTTCTTTATATTGTTACAAGTTTTTAGCATGTGTATTGATTTGATGCTGTTTAGACACATTTGTTCCAATGTAAGCAAAAAATATGACTCATATATAACCATTTGGTTAATTTGCTTTCAAATCCCTTTCAGACAACGTTTTTGGGTTCTAAAAAAAACTAACCTATTTTTTTTGCTGAGATTATTACTGCTGGGTGTTAATATATTAGCGTAATTTATTTAATGAGCATTTGCATTTTGTATCGTAGGCATAAATATGATGGTAGAAGAGGATGTCCCTGATAATGCATAAACGTAGGAAATCACATGTTTGGTATGTGTTAAACTCATCCCTCCAATGATTGCTACAGAATGACACTGAATGAATAGTATAGGTACAAGCTGATCTTTTAATTCCATGTTTGCTTGGTCTGTTTGTTACCTTGATTTTATTAGTGACTGTTATAGTTAGTAATAAGTTGTATGCATTTTTTCTTTTTTTAACCATCCTCATTTTAACATAGTCTACTATGGCGTATTTATTTTTTACATAACTTATCGAGTAGATAATTATATTTGATTTGCATAATATTGATCACTCTGGATAGCAGATTTTTGTTTATGGTTGACATTTGCAAAGTTCAGTGTCAATGCTGTAGTTTTTCCCACTTGAAATATAGAACAAGATAACAACACAGGTTTTTGTAAGTATAAGGTTTGCAGTCTGATTAACCAACCACGACAGACGACAAATATTTTGTTCTTTTTCCCCCGGGCATCGCACGGGTAATTCACTAGTTATAATATAATATTTTGCCATGATTTTCAATAACCAGTTCTTAACTGGATTGTATATTTAAGGAAATAATTTATTTTGTCTTTAGTCATCTTTGGCTACCACTGCCTTCCATATAGGTATTTCAAATAAAAAGCTATACATACATGACAGTTATTGAACGATAAAAATATCCAATTTAGAAAGCGAACCATTAAGTTGTCCAAAATGTTTCACATGTAAATTTGGGCCAAAAACTGAATAAAAATGTTGTACTTTATCGTAAAAAAATTCTTTATTATCATTACTGTTTGTCATCATTCTTGAAAAAAATGTAACACCCCATTTTAGAAACAATTTGTTATCATTGCATATGATATTAAGCGCATTATAATCACAACAATTGAATTAAAATTATGAATAATTTTTTTTCTTAACATTAGTTCCGTACATAAATGATTCAAAACTTGATTATAACCCTTACTTTATGCGGAAACATATTACATTGGCTTAATATCAACAATCATGTAGCCCCCATAAGCTAACATAGTGTAAAACGTATATCAGAATGTTACCGACACTGAACATCCATCATTTTTTAAAATTGGGACTATGAATCTTCACCACAAAATCTGATATTCTATTATGTTAAACTAGACATCTTGGGCTTTACAACGACATATTATATGCCTTGACTGGATTTGTATAACTTAAGATACGTTTGTCGCAAACCAACTGTTATAAACCGAACTTCAGGTAATAGTGCAGCGACTTCAACTTGTGACTATGAACGTTTCTCAACCCATAAAATCATGAAACTTGAATACAAGAAACTAGACTTCTGGGATTTTAATTTGATATATAATATGCCCCATTTGGTTAAGGAACGGAGAAGTTATGAAACTCACAAGGTAATTACTTTAAATCGAATTTTCGGAGATGATGCCCCAACTTCCAAAAGGAACTGGGATCAATTACCATAACTAATGTATCTCTATTTTAGAATTATATCTCTATATGTTAGCTTCACATATGTCAAAACCTCACTCAATTTGGACCCTTGTACCTCCCGTTATGCCCATTTTACCATAGCATGTTCCTGTTGATTCTGGGCAGCACGCTTTAGTGCGCTCTTCGAGCCCATTTTTCCTAGTGTGGTTCAGCGCTCAAGAGCCGAAGGTATTGGCATTTCTAGGTCACCTAGTGCGCTTGCAAACTATCTAGGGACACTTATATCTCATCAATGGTACCTAATTGACATGTTTGGTACTTCTATGACAAACATACATAGGCACATCATATCTTCTTGCATTTTCCTTATCATACACATAACTTAGGCTTCAAGCCATCTTATTTCTCATTACTTGCATAACAAGCTTCTTCTTTAACTTATGATATTCATTCATACTTTCATTTCATACACTATGGAAGACTTGACTATTTTTCTGTTTAGGCCTATCATTCCTAACTTGTGCCTCAATCTAGACACAATCATTTAAATACTTACAACTTTGTCATGCCATGGTTCCTATTCATCACAAGATATCAATCATTCATCCATTTCTCATATTCATCTAATTAATTCACCTAGTCATCTAATTGCTTAGGTTTCGTCAACAATTCATGAAATTCATCCTTATGAACATCCCATTTCATAACATACACTTTATCAAATAGTCCATTTACATAAACATATTCTCATGGACATAAACATCATTAATCTCAATATTACATAACTCATGTCAATGTCCTCAAAACAAATTTCAACATATAATTATGCAAAACATATAGCCAACATCTAGGCCTCATAATACATCATCATGTGAATTCTGCTAACATATAGTTATATATAAATCAAAACAGAAATCACAATCTATATGCTTTGTAGTCATGCTCCATGTTGCCTTCTTGCCATGTGATGCTCCAACACCATCATTGTTGGTATCTGAAATGATATTCCCAACACGGGGTGAGATAAAAATCTCAGTAAACTACGGATCCTTGGAGGATCACTCTACCCTATAGTTCACTTCATGTGCATCAATAATATATGAACATAGAAAACATACATTTTATCATGTTATATCTTATATAAACATAGCTACTCTATTATATCTATTCTATCTGTCATATCCTGTCTATTTTATTCTGTCTATTCTATATTGTCTATTTTATTCTGTCTAATCAATTATGTTATGTCTTATGAAACTTCTAAGTGAGGTCCACAAGGGTTGTGTCTCTTAGGTATATGAACCCCAAGGAGGTCCTGAAGGCTGTGTCCAAGGGAAGTTCCAACTATCTCTATTTTTAGCTGTTCATAAGACTTTTGCTACATCTTAAGATCTGGTATGGTTCTTTCATGAAACATTTGCTACATTTTATAAGAATCAAACCCCAAGGACTTAGCTATGCCCAAGGAGAGTCTATACATGCATTGCTATCAATAGAATTTTGCTACATCTATTAGGCTCCAAGCCATATGAACTTTTGCTACGTTCATAGGAAGTAAATTCATACATCATGTCTTATCATAATTGTTGGAACTTCCTAGAAACTTTTGCTTTGTTTCTTAGGTACTTGATCACATGGAGGTCCTGAAGGTTGTGTCTACAGGAAGTTCCTCCTGTTTCTATTATTAATTGTTCATATGGCTTTTGCTACGCCTTATGATCTGATATGGTCCTTTCATGAAACTTTTGATACGTTCTATAGGAATCAAACTCTAAGGAGAACCCTATCAGGCTGTGTCCAAGGAAAGTCTATACATGCATTGCTATCAATAGACTTTTGCTATGTCTATTAGGCTTCAACCATATGAACTTTTGCTACGTTCATGGATAGCAAATACATATATACATACATACATATATCTACTAGCCAGAGATACTTATCATATCATACATACTATCATACATTCTGTCATGTATTCTATCATTCATCATAAATATAATTCATCTGAACATGCATAATATTATATCTGATACTATAATGCATAACATATCACTAAAATCACTACTCCAATAGAGTATGGTGGAACACACAAGGGAATTAATTCCAAGGTCCAGAAATTTACCTCTATTTAGACTTCCACTTGCTTTCCTTTATGCTTTAAAAGCCTCAATCATAATCAAATCACATAAGGAAACCTATGGCACAATTGTGGAAATGTGATCATTTATACATTCTATAACGCATACATATCAAGCCATTGGCTAGAACATCCCATAGGACATGACTTACCTCATTGGTATTCCTTCAAGAAACTATGTATTGACTAAGTGTTGGCTCCAACGGTTGTTCCTCAATACCAATTGTTTTAAGCTCAATACTACAACAACCAAACCACACCAAACACACCATCAACATTCATAATTTTCAAAATTGGTATATGTCCGAAAATCATAATTTCCCAAATTGAGTCAAATGGTAGGTTCATGACTTTTTCTTCATCAAGAACAATTTCTAAACACATTTAACAAAGGAACTCATACCATTTCAACATCCAAAGCATCATTTTCAAAATTTATCAACATAAATATAACACCTCGCATTCCTAAGTTTAAATATTAAAATATTAAATGAGAATTAAAGGGAAGGATTAGTGAAAATCCTGAAAAATAGGCCAAAATACAAAAAAAGAGCAAAACGGTAATTAGCCAACACGCAACCTAAGCAGATAAAAATTGAGTAGAAGGTCTCAGATGATAAAAATAATCATGGAAATGGATTCAGAACGAAAAATCGAGTGGATAGGCAAGTTTCGAAAAATTTGATGAATAGTGATTTTTCCGGTGTAAAATACTGCGGTATAATTGTACCGATAAGCATGAAAATATAATCAGTATTTTTAGGAAGTAAAAATATGACGTGGACGAGAAAAATACGTAGGTTATGAATTGGTGATTTAAATTAAGTGATTGATTAAAGTTAAATCGCATGTGGGACCCACCTCACTTAAGTGGACCTTGCCACTTGGACAACACCATAAATCTGATTTTTCTCTCTCCTCCTTCCTTTTCCAAATTGTGCTTGTCTTCCATGGAAGGGGAGATTTGCTTCCAAAATTTCTTTTCCTCGTAACTCCTTCAATACACCTCCGAATCAAGAAAAGTTTGTGAGCAAAGTTGTTGGAAATCATCATCCGAACACAACCCACCAATTAGTTTCCCTTGAAACCCTCTCATTTTTTGAGAAAAGGGTCAAAACCAGCCACGAAAATTGGAGGGATTTTTGTGATTTTGGAGTTGTGTGTTCAAGCCATTGCTTGGAGATCACTTGGAGGGGTCCTAGGCCAAGCTTGTGAGTATAATTTCAACATCTTTCATAGATTAATTTGATGATTTATTTTCATGAACCCTAAAGAGGGCTTGGTTGATTGATGTGTTTAGAGAGCTCAAATGGAAAATGTTTGTACATGAATGTGTCTTAGAATGATGTGTAGTATCCATAAATGCAATAAAAATTATTGATGAAAAATGTAAAATTTTTTAGAAAAATTTTAGGATGTCAAGACTTTGAGTTTTGGAAATGTGTTAGGATTGAATTGATGAGTTGCGGCGTGATTGTAGGTTGATATAATGGGATTGTATGATGTGTGAAGTGGTTAAAATTGGATTGAAAATCTCTTGGAATTGCCTTGGTGCAATTCGGCCATATAGAGGAAAAAGTGAGGAAATTGTGTTGAAAAATTATTTGAATGATGTGTTGTGTAATTAAATGGAAATTAGATGGGTTGTGTGGTGGTTGGAAGGTTGGAAAATCAACGAAAAAATAATTGGTAGTGTTTAGTGTTAAATTGTACATAGAGCAAAATATTAAGCAAAACGACGTTTAAAAGACGTAAAGTGAAAAACGGCACTTGATATGGCCTTTCTGCAACCTAAGGATGCCTAAGAAAATGAGAAAGAAAAGTTAGAAAAATTAAATGCAAAATTGTACCTTAATGGCCGAACCTACATGGTGTAGGGGAGGATTTTTGACGTTTTCGTAATTTGATAGAATTGCCGTGTATTGATTGTTCGTACATGGTTGTTGTAGGTTGCCGTACGTTGAGTTGAATCCCGAACCGTGAGTCGGTGGATTACCATTGGTCTTGGACCAAGTGGGATTGAGGCATTTCTATTGAGTAACGAGCTCAGAGAATATACTGCTTTGGAGCTAAGTGGAGAGGCTTATTAAGGTAACCTCTTGGTACTGGGGCTTGATCCCCTTGTGTGTCCACCATGCCCGTTGAGGGTGATGGTAGGAAATGTATGTAAGTAATGTAGAATAGCATGATCATGCATATAGTATGTATGTTGGTACATAGGTACCGAGTCTCTGTACAGTAGACAGTTTGCCTTCGGGCATTTTGGACTTCCACTAGATAGGTTTCCGAGAGGGAGTTCCAGTTGACCTAGAGTCGTGGTGTGTGATCCGGATAGGAGCACACTAGGAAGTCTCGGGTGTATGCGGATGGGAGGGGTACCTTGGTTGGATGTTCTTGGAACACGCCTTGGATGAGACCCGTAGGTAGGGGTGTAAATGGGCTGGGCTGGGCTTTGGCCATCTTGGCCCAAGCCTACGTAAAAAAAAATTCAGCCTATCTGGCCTATTAAAGGCTTTATTTGTAGGCCAAGTCCGGCCCATTTTCAAAAATAAGAAAGCCTGACATGGCCTACAGGCCTTGTAGGCCTCCCACTATATACACTAAGCAAAAATAATAATTGTATAGAGAAAAGAAAGTTCCTTTCATGCATGCACTAGTACTTCTCATAAGAAAAAAATGACCAACAATAAAGAGTCAACATAATACCTCAGCTCTAGAATGTATATCATAGAGGAATAGAGTCAAAGAAATGGAAAAAATAAGAAAAATACAATTACTGGATGCTGAAATAAAGTCTACAAGAGGATGTCATTCATCTAAAAATCTTTAAACCACCATCAAGACAAGGGAAAAAAGAGTATTATTGAAAGACCTTCATCAGTAACATCATAATCCAGCAAGGTACCCATTGCTCCATGGTATTAAGTTGCAAAAGCATGTAAAATTTGGAGACATTAGACAAGTTTTTCTTTCATAAAATAAAATAGCACAAAAAGTAAGAGATATTGGTATTTGGTACTTTGTGTCTTTGCCACATAAAATAAATATTATTTTATTATTTTATTTTAATAAATTAAATAGGCCAGCCTACAAGGCTGTAGGCCGGGCTTGAAAAAATTGGCCTATGGCCTATTTATTAAAAAAGCTTTTTTATAAGCCTAAGCCTACTCTACTTTTCTGAAAGGCTGGGCCTGGGCTGGCTCAATGTAGGCCGGGCTGTAGGCTGCGCTGGGCCAGCCTGGCCCATTTACACCCCTACCCGTAGACTTATATGCCAAGCCATTAGGCAGGGCGTTGCGTGATATTGGTAGCTATCATTCCAGCTTCGTTGTATTTTATATTCCTATGATCCCCAGTTTCTCTAAATCCCTTACTTTATCCCGTTTTTCAAGATGTTGTTTTATATTATTTATATGCATCGAAGTGAGCCATTGGGCGGAGTTTTCTCCAGAACCTCTAGGTTACTGAAATATATTCGTATATCTCACCCCTTGGGGGCTTTATTTCAGGAGGTAGCGTGGTGCAGGAGCGGCGGGCAAGAAGCCCGTAGGATGAGTCGATGGAGGATTTTATGTTTTGTATTTTGATGGCAATTGGGCCTAGGATCGTCTTAGGGCATGAACACCCCATATATATGTAGGATGAGTTTCATGTCATATTTGTTCATGCTATTTTTGCCTAAGTCTAGGTACATGTTGTATATTTCATTTTAAGCTTTATGTTTCAAGTTGTAATTTAAAGTTATGAATTTGTAAGTTGTAATATGTAATTGAGATGTTGTAATTATACAATGAACACTTGATGTAATATGATGGAAGGGCTTTAAGCCTATTTTAGGATTATAATTATGTGTATGCTTAGAAGATGCATGTAAATGGACATTGGTGAGCAATATGATATGAATTGTGTAATAACTATAAATTGAGTTGGGTTGTAAGTGCCCCAAGGCATTGTTAGTCCTTGTGTGTGCCACCCATTGGTTATTAGGTACATTTAAGGTATTAGAAAGCATTTGCAAACTTTAGGATTTTTGTAAAAACAAAGAAAATTCTGGCAAATTTTCTGTAGAATTGGAAGAATTTAGGTGAATTTCGGGAGAGCATATCTCCCTCCACAGAGGTCCGATAGGGATGTACCATACTCCATTTTGAAGGTTGAGATGTCCTCTATCTTGTGGTAAAATATGAAATAATTATGGGTTGGACACCGGTCTGGAGAAGGCAGAGAGTGCAGACTGCCCAATTGCTCACTGCACTTTTGGTAGATCTGGACCAGATTTGGGAAATTAATTCCCGCTTCGTTTCTTGGTCAAACTAAGTGTATGATATATAAAATTGAAGCTTGAGGTGTCTAGTTTTTTTTATAAAAATTTTATAGCAATTAGTAGAGTGGATTTTCTGCAGTAATTCGTGGAGTGAAGTATGTTTGGAGCTGTTTTGGGGTTGGTTGGCAGTTTTGCTTGTCCAACTTCAAACGGCGATATCCGGAGCAAACGAGATCGAAATGACTCGTGTGATGGCTCATTGGAAAGGTATTTAAGTACGAAAAAAATATAGAAAAAGATGAAGGACAGGTTTTGTGCGGTGTGTCTGCAGATAATAACCGAACCATGTTCGGATGGGTGGAAAACGTAAAATCGAGAAATTAACTAAGTGGGTTTATGGGAACCCCTTAGTGTCTTGTATTGAGTAAAATAAGATATAAAAATAGTTTAAACAAGTATTCAGTAAGAGTTTACAGTTATGGTCACAGCTTTAATTATTACGCTTTTTATTGTTTTAAATACTCGCGTAATAACGAAAAAAGTTTATTCGCATTTTTATAAATGAATTGTTGTGATTGTAACTGCGCTTAATATCATAATTAATGTTAACAATACCGGTGTACAACAGGCAGTAACAATAAAACCCTAACATTTTTCAGTCCTCTTAAAACTTGAAATGAGTGAGGGGTTCTACCATAATCCACTCAACGATGAAGGGAGAAAGAGTTTTTAATCTTCCATAAGCTCAAACACCTAAAAACTCCAATAAATCTAGAAGATCTTGCAACTATACCAGGAGGATTCTACATACTCTAAACTTGAATTTGTTCGGCGAGTTTTATTCTTAGAAAGATTCTGCATACTCTTCTGCCACCACAATATACTCATCAGGTTGGACGACCGTTTTACTCTAGTAAAGTGTCTTGTTTCCATTTGGTTAGGCTGATGGTCCTACTCATCATTCTCATAATGGACATCTGGTTGATCGGCATCTCCATGCTCTTCATTTTCCTCATCACCACCCGGTAGGTCATGAACTTCTTGTGCATTATGGTTAGTATTTTCTTGAGTTATTTCTCCCCTGGTTTCAATACAGATAAGAGGATCAGATTCTTCACGCCTTCTGGTAACCTGAACTTTGGGCTTCGAGATGTCTTTGATGATCTCATCATCATGGAAACCATATTTTGACTTCTCACAACCTTCCTCCCGACAGGATCCTAAAGTTTGTATCCAAATTAACATCTTGACAAACCAAGGTATATGCACTCATTTGTCTTGGCCTTAAGCTTCGCCCTCTCATCCTTTAGAATGTGCATGAATGCCTGCAATCAAACACCCTCGGGTGGTCATATGTTGCCTTCTTACTGGTCCATACTTCTTTAGGGATTTTACCCTCAGGTGGTCAACAACAGTTCAGATTGTTTCACCCTAAAATGTCTTGGGCAGTTTATCATGTGATAATACGCATCAGACCTTTTCTTTTATCATCCTGTTCATATACTCCGCAATACCATTCAGTTGTGGAGTTTTGAGGGTGTGTTCTCCAGTCTTATACCTACCTCATGACGATAAGCTTCAAACGGTCCACAATATTCTCCCCCGTTCTCAGATCAGACTGCCCTCAGTTTTTGCCTTGTCTCCCTTTCAATACTTGGAGAACCTAGTCTTTACTCTTCAACAGATATACCCACACTTTCCGGGAATAATCATCAATAAATGAAATAAAATATTGAGATCCACGAGTGATCTATCCCCTACGCAGTAGATATTGGTGTGGACAAGATCAAGAATATATCTGCGTTTCCTAGGTTGAGCAGATCAGACAAATGAAACTCTGCGCTGCTTTCCATCAAGGAATTGCATATAACCGATCTAAACCACGGTGACCAAATCGAAAAACCAATAATCGAATTAACCAAAAACCAAAAAACTGAAAACAAAACAAATCTTCAGTTTGACGGGTGAAAACCGATCCAATGTTCTATAGAAATAAACATTTTCATGGAAATAATCTTTCTCAATCGTCCATCAAAGATCATCATGAGGTAGAAGACACTGATTTGGCAACATTTGATAACTTTTCATTTACTATTGAATTTGAGAGGGTCATAACTGTGAGTGCGAGCTTGAATAAAAATGAGGTTGATCTGTATCTTATGGAGCCACTAGAGAAAGGAACTCAAAAATTTAATATCTTCGATTGGTGGAAGGTGAATTCTAACAAATATCCCACTCTTGGTCTAATAGCTAAAGAAGTATTGGCCATGCAGTATCTACAATTGCTTCAGAATCTGCATTCAACACTGGGGGTAGAGTTCTTAGCAACAACATGAGTTCTCTTACTCCAAAGATAGTTGAAGAATTAATTTATGCACAAAATTGGTTTCGGTCCACTTTTTTTCCAATGATGTAGAAGAGTTTATAGAAGAATTTGTAAAGAAGAAGATGGATAATTTGCTTTATTGTGCTTGTATAGTTTTTTCATTTTATATCATCTTTTTATTTTTCTAATTACTAAGTTACTAACAATATTTTATTTCAATTATTTTAGATATTTCTCCAAATATAAAAGTTGAAGATGATTCCGGTGTTGATTCTGTTTAAAAGTGATGATGTATGTTGCTATTTTTTAATTTCAATTGTTCGTGTATTTATTTTATATTTGTTGTTGCTTGAACCCTCTCTTAATCTCTTATTTTCATGAAAGTTGTTGTCTTGATGGTTGTTTTGAAGACCACAAGGTGAGCATTGAGCAAGCTGAAAGAGTGAAGTATGGAAGAAAAAGATGGTGACTTAAAACTTGTTGTTTGGTAGACTTGAAATCTTGGAGGTTATTGGAAGCAAACTATTTTATTTTTGTTTTTTATTGTCTATTACTCTATTTTAACTCTTAATGAGTTTTAAAACTTGTTTTAGTTTGAAGACTTGGATTTTCCAATGGTTTGTAACTTTGTATGGCTTCATTTTGATATAGCTAGTGATTTGTATGGCTAAAATTTTAGACTTCTCAAAAAATCGAAAATCGATCCAATCCAAAACGAATAAAATTGGATTGTATTGGAAAAACTCAAACCAAATGGATGATTAAATGATCAAACCGAAGGAATTAGGTCAGATAATTTTTGCTTCAAAGTCGATCCAATCTAGATCGCGAACACCCCTAGGAAATAAGCCTTTCTTGCTCAAAATTTTAAGGCTTTTTTCACTCATGTGGCCAAGTCGCTTGTTCCACAACTCCACATTTGCTTCATTCGTCCGGATTGCATTGGATTCTCCTCCATTAATCTTTCCTTGCATCACATAATGGGAGTCATCTTTCTTTCCTCAGGAAACCACCAAGTTACCCTTGGTCAGTTTTCATCTTCCACCGCCAAAGTAGTTGACTAATCCGACATTATTAATCTTTCCAATCGAGATTAAGTTCAGTATCATATCATACACATGCTTGCCCTCCTTCAAAACAAGGTTGTAGCCAACATCAGTTTTTAGCGTTACTTCCCTGGCTCCAATAATCTTACTTGTGACTTGGTTACCCGTCTTCACAACTCCAAACTCACCTATTCTGTAATTAGAAAAGAAGCTCTTATGTGGTGTGGCATATAAGGATGCACCAGAATCAACTATCCACACACAATCATCATATGCAAAATTCAGGAAAACTTCACCAAGAAGAAACATCTCATCATCTGTGTTGACGACCACCTCAGTGGTTCTTTTATCTTCCTTCTTCCTGGGTATAATTTGGTTGGGTTTCACATTGCCGCTCTATTGATCCTTCTTCAGAGTTCGACAACCAGGTTTCTTGTTAACTAGCTTCCCATAATATAAGCAAGTAAGCTCATATTTAGGCCTTGATTGGCCTCTGCATTTATCCCGGTCAGTACGACCATAAAACTTGCTCTTTCCTTATAAGTCGGTCCCAAGGAAGCACGGACACTTGTAAAAACAGGAAGAGTCGGGTCCGACACGCTCCGACACGGCGACACGCTCCGACACGCTCCGACACGGTGTCGGACACGCGGTTGACTTTTTCCGACACGTTGACCATTCCGACACGCGAATTTGACCGTGTCCGACACGGTCAAATGGCATTTTCGTAAATTTTTTTATTTTTTTTTTAATTTTTTTAAAAGTTAAAATATATTAATAAAGCTTCCACCTGATCAATTTTTTCTTTTTTTCTTTTTTCCCCTTAAGTAGATAAGAGATCATCTCAGCATCATTGTTGTCAATTCCTATCACGCTCTTGTTGTATCTTCTTCTCTCTGATCTCTCTAATATGATTTGATCTCTCTATCTGATATTATATCTCTCTCTCATCCCAGTTCTTATTTTTTTTATTAAAGCTTCCATCTTTATAACGTGTTGATGGGTATTATTAATTTAGTTTCATTTTTTTTGTTAAATTATTAAATATTAAATGAAATATACACTATATAAATTAAAAATATTATTTAATATTAAAACGTGTCCCAACGTGTTGAAATCCATAAATTTTTAGGATTGACGTGTCGGAGTGTCGTGTCGTGTCGTGTCACGTGTCGCGTGTCGTATCGGTGCTACATAGGTCGGTCCTGCCTTTGTTCTCAGCAATATTCATTTTGAAAGTGTTAAAAATTTCACGTTCTCTTCTCAGGGACTCCTTATTCAAGAGGCTATCTATCACGACATCTACAGTTAACTTTCCTTCTACAACTTAGTTGCAAAAAATCACCACTAATGTATCCCATCTTTCTAGTAGTGAGCTGAAAAGCAAGAGAGCTTGAAGCTCATCATCAATTTTTATCTCAGTTTTTGATAACTGGTTCACAACACCCTTGAACGTGTTCAAATGCTCTATCATACTGATGTTATCCTTGTATTCAAGCTTTACAAGTCAGTGAACCAAGTGTGCTTTGTTCATGAGAGTCTTCTTCTGAATCACGAACTCGAACTTCGTCCAGAATTCATGGGCATTGGTAAACTCAAACATGCTCAAAGAGGCTTTTATCTGTGTACTTTCGAATCGTGGTAATGACCTTCCTATTCAAAATATCTCATTCTTTCCTTCAGGTCTATTTGCACTCAGGAAAGACTTGTACTGATCTTTGAAATACGGGTGGTCTTCCATCATGGGCCTCCAGTATGTAAAATTATCTTCTGTCAATTTGAACATATCTTAATCGTGAGAAATGCTTCCACTGGTTTCCATCTCGTCTTCTTTAGAACCCTTTATAATCAAGCTCTGATACGACTGTTGTGACAGTCCCTCAAATAATCAGTGCAGAAGCATGATTGGTCAGGAAACACTTGCTTTACCAGTCGGTCAATACAACAAACAGACTTTGTCTTCTTCAATCATAGAAACGTAGGAAAAATACAGAAAAACAGAGAAAAAGAGAAGAACAAGAACACACACAATTTTTAACGTGGATAACCTTCTCCAATGTCGGAAAGTAAAAATCACGGGATACTAGTCCATATCAAACTTTCACTATGAAAATAACGGGTTACAAGAAATCAAATCTCTCTAGAGTAACTAGAGGAAACTCTCAATCCTCACCTACAATGGTGGTTCTCTCAAACTTCACCAACAATGGTGGTTTTCTCTCAAACGTCTTCAAAGAGGTCCCTCACTCTCTAACTTTTCTTTAGAGGTTCAAGTATCAAAAGTTCTTGTTCGAATGGTCTTCTCGACCTTATATAGTTGTGGGGAAAACCCTTGACCTTCTTATGTCTTCATTTAATGTGATGATGAGGGAGCATTTATTAGAGTGGTTGAGAATATCATTTATCGAGCCTTGCACCTTATATTCGACGCATGCTCAATGCCTCCAAGCCACAACATTAAATAGAGGAACACTGACATACTCAAACACAAACAAGATATAGCATGGACTAGTAATTTGAACTCCAGTGGATAAGGGTTATAGTTCTACTAGAGGAGAAAAATTGTAATATATCGGGAGTATCGAATTCAGTGTTTTCTTTTATTAAATAGAAAAAAAAATAGGACTTAAAGAAAATATATAAAAAAAGAATGGGTAAAAAGAATTTTTTTTATCTTTTTAATAAAAAAAAACACTTAATTTGATATTTTCAGTGAATTGAAATTTTTCTCCCTCCAGAAGAAAAAATGTCCGACCAGTACGTAGTTTGTTGTCTGTTTTCTCTATTTATCTAGCTTGTAGTTCCGGTACCGAAGTACTTGTCACTTTACACCTCAGTGACACATGACACCAATATTATCCCAAATAAGAGACCTTATGGTATTTTATTTTTGTATTGATAAAAATTAAGGAAGAATAAGAAAACCTATTTAACACTCTCTACGGGTGACATCGCGATCATGTATCGAATAATTGTGCTCTTGTCTGCAAGTTATAATAAGTCAGGATCTCATTTCTTTCTTGATGAATAATTGAGCTCTTGTCTGCAAGTTATAATGAGTTAGCATCACATTTCTTTCTTGCTGAATTAGAACAAGTGCACATGGAGAATACGCTAAGTTTTGTATATTATAACAGGGATAGGATCCGTTTACAATTTTTTTTTGCAAATTACACACTAAGTACGACCGGTCGTACACTGCATGATTAAAGTATGACCGGTCGTACTTAGTGTAGTTTGTAAAAGTTTGTAAACAAAAAAATTTGTAAATATAATCTGCCCCATTATAATAAGCTTTTTATCTTTATTATGTTACATAACATAATTTTACTTGCCTACACATACAACAAAAGAGAGATAAAAAGTGAAATGATGAAGAGAAAAAAAAATTTATGAACCCCATCTCTTTGATATGTGTGTAGGAATGTGAAATTATGTTATGTAACATAATAAACATAAAACACTTGTAATAAAGGCTTTTATCCAATTATTTTTCACGCCTTCAATTTAAGTTATGCTTGTTTAAGTGGCGGAAATTTGAAATTGACGATATTTTACAAAATTTTGATAAAAATTAGAGTCTTTGATTCAAATATATTTGTCAGTTTTTTTCATACATTTTGAATTCACTCTCATTATATAATGAGTGGCTGAAATTTGTGCTTAGTGTGAAATAACATTCATTCTAATTTTTTCTTTTCTTTTTCTTTTAACTACTTAAATGGGCAAAAAAATTAAAATATTATTATTTTAATAAATAATTATGAATACATAGCTGTTTCGAAATTATCTACGGATCTATTGCACTCAATCACGCCCAAATTAGATGTGACTATTCACGCCTAATTTGGGCATGACTCCCAAGGCATTCACGCTAAAATTAGGCGTGACTCGTCTGGTGTTGACACGCACAAAAAATTAATACTTTAACCGTAAAATTTTATAAGGCCATAACTTTTGACTCGGGTATCCGATTGAGGTAATTCTTTTTTTTATTCCACATAACTTTTCGAGATCTACGCAATGACATCTCATTTGATATATTTTATCTCTTACAAAAACAATTCAAATTTGCAACAATGATACTATAAAGATGACACCAAAGTGGATTAACTCATCTATAAATAAGATGGCACCAAGTTTCCTATTAAATACAAAACCAATCAACTCCTATTAAATACAAAATGCAATCAACTCCCATAACATTAAAATCAAAATTCAAATAACCTCCAGCAAATTTATTTGAATTGGCGACAATCTGTAACAAACTCATAAAACTACAACGCAATCAGCTCCTATTAAATACAACACAATCAACTCCTATCAAATACAAAATGCAATCAACTTATTGGAGGTTATTTAAATTTTGAATTTAATGTTATAGTACCATTACTGGACGTGAATGAGTGCAATATATTCGTAATTAGGTTCAAAACGACAACTTATTCGTAATTATTTATTAAAAAAACAATATTTTAATTTTCATATTGATTTGGCAAAAAAATTAAAATATTACTATTTTAATAAATAATTACGAATACATAGCTGTTTCAAAACTATCTACGGATCTATTGCACTCATTCACGCCCAAATTAGGCGTGACTCCCAAGGCATTCACGCCTAATTTAGGCGTGAATCATCTGGTGTTGACACGTGGCAAAAAAAAGTCAACTTACGAACTGCAAAACTTTGAAAAGCCATAACTTTTGACTCGGGTATCCGAATGAGTTAATTCTTTTTTTGATTCCACATAACTTTTCGAGATCTACGCAATGACATCTTATTTGATGGCAAAAAAAATTAAAATATTATTATTTTAATAAATAATTACGAATACATAGTTGTTTCGAAACTATCTACGGATCTATTGCACTCATTCACGCCCAAATTAGGTGTGACTATTCACGCCTAATTTGGGCGTGACTCCCAAGGCATTCACGCTTAAATTAGGCGTGACTCGTCTGGTGTTGACACGTGGCACAAAAAATTAATACTTTAACCGTAAAATTTTATAAGGCCATAACTTTTGACTCGGGTATCCGATTGAGGTAATTCTTTTTTTGATTCCACATAACTTTTCGAGATCTACGCAATGACATCTCATTTGATATATTTTATCTCTTACAAAAACAATTCAAATTTGCAACAATGATACTATAAAGATGACACCAAAGTGGATTAACTCATCTATAAATAAGATGGCACCAAGTTTCCTATTAAATACAAAACCAATCAACTCCTATTAAATACAAAACGCAATCAACTCCCATAACATTAAAATCAAAATTCAAATAACCTCCAGCAAATTTATTTGAATTGGCAACAATCTGTAACCAACTCATAAAATTACAACGCAATCAGCTCCTATTAAATACAACACAATCAACTCCTATCAAATACAAAATGCAATCAACTTATTGGAGGTTATTTAAATTTTGAATTTAATGTTATAGTACCATTACTGGACGTGAATGAGTGCAATATATTCGTAATTAGGTTCAAAACGACAACTTATTCGTAACTATTTATTAAAAAAACAATATTTTAATTTTCATATTGATTTGGCAAAAAAATTAAAATATTACTATTTTAATAAATAATTACGAATACATAGCTGTTTCAAAACTATCTACGGATCTATTGCACTCATTCACGCCCAAATTAGGCGTGACTCCCAAGGCATTCACGCCTAATTTAGGCGTGAATCATCTGGTGTTGACACGTGGCAAAAAAAAGTCAACTTACGAACTGCAAAACTTTGAAAAGCCATAACTTTTGACTCGGGTATCCGAATGAGTTAATTCTTTTTTTGATTCCACATAACTTTTCGAGATCTACGCAATGACATCTTATTTGATGGCAAAAAAAATTAAAATATTATTATTTTAATAAATAATTACGAATACATAGTTGTTTCGAAACTATCTACGGATCTATTGCACTCATTCACGCCCAAATTAGGTGTGACTATTCACGCCTAATTTGGGCGTGACTCCCAAGGCATTCACGCTTAAATTAGGCGTGACTCGTCTGGTGTTGACACGTGGCACAAAAAATTAATACTTTAACCGTAAAATTTTATAAGGCCATAACTTTTGACTCGGGTATCCGATTGAGGTAATTCTTTTTTTGATTCCACATAACTTTTCGAGATCTACGCAATGACATCTCATTTGATATATTTTATCTCTTACAAAAACAATTCAAATTTGCAACAATGATACTATAAAGATGACACCAAAGTGGATTAACTCATCTATAAATAAGATGGCACCAAGTTTCCTATTAAATACAAAACCAATCAACTCCTATTAAATACAAAACGCAATCAACTCCCATAACATTAAAATCAAAATTCAAATAACCTCCAGCAAATTTATTTGAATTGGCGACAATCTGTAACCAACTCATAAAATTACAACGCAATCAGCTTCTATTAAATACAACACAATCAACTCCTATCAAATACAAAATGCAATCAACTTATTGGAGGTTATTTAAATTTTGAATTTAATGTTATAGTACCATTACTGGACGTGAATGAGTGCAATATATTCGTAATTAGGTTCAAAACGACAACTTATTCGTAACTATTTATTAAAAAAACAATATTTTAATTTTCATATCGATTTGGCAAAAAAATTAAAATATTACTATTTTAATAAATAATTACGAATACATAGCTGTTTCAAAACTATCTACGGATCTATTGCACTCATTCACGCCCAAATTAGGCGTGACTCCCAAGGCATTCACGCCTAATTTAGGCGTGAATCATGTGGTGTTGACACGTGGCAAAAAAAAAGTCAACTTACGAACTGCAAAACTTTGAAAAGCCATAACTTTTGACTCGGGTATCCGAATGAGTTAATTCTTTTTTTGATTCCACATAACTTTTCGAGATCTACGCAATGACATCTTATTTGATGGCAAAAAAATTAAAATATTATTATTTTAATAAATAATTACGAATACATAGTTGTTTCGAAACTATCTACGGATCTATTGCACTCATTCACGCCCAAATTAGGTGTGACTATTCACGCCTAATTTGGGCGTGACTCCCAAGGCATTCACGCTTAAATTAGGCGTGACTCGTCTGGTGTTGACACGTGGAACAAAAAATTAATACTTTAACCGTAAAATTTTATAAGGCCATAACTTTTGACTCGGGTATCCGATTGAGGTAATTCTTTTTTTGATTCCACATAACTTTTCGAGATCTACGCAATGACATCTCATTTGATATATTTTATCTCTTACAAAAACAATTCAAATTTGCAACAATGATACTATAAAGATGACACCAAAGTGGATTAACTCATCTATAAATAAGATGGCACCAAGTTTCCTATTAAATACAAAACCAATCAACTCCTATTAAATACAAAACGCAACCAACTCCCATAACATTAAAATCAAAATTCAAATAACCTCCAGCAAATTTATTTGAATTGGCGACAATCTGTAACCAACTCATAAAATTACAACGCAATCAGCTTCTATTAAATACAACACAATCAACTCCTATCAAATACAAAATGCAATCAACTTATTGGAGGTTATTTAAATTTTGAATTTAATGTTATAGTACCATTACTGGACGTGAATGAGTGCAATATATTCGTAATTAGGTTCAAAACGACAACTTATTCGTAATTATTTATTAAAAAAACAATATTTTAATTTTCATATTGATTTGGCAAAAAAATTAAAATATTACTATTTTAATAAATAATTACGAATACATAGCTGTTTCAAAACTATCTACGGATCTATTGCACTCATTCACGCCCAAATTAGGCGTGACTCCCAAGGCATTCACGCCTAATTTAGGCGTGAATCATCTGGTGTTGACACGTGGCAAAAAAAAGTCAACTTACGAACTGCAAAACTTTGAAAAGCCATAACTTTTGACTCGGGTATCCGAATGAGTTAATTCTTTTTTTGATTCCACATAACTTTTCGAGATCTACGCAATGACATCTTATTTGATGGCAAAAAAATTAAAATATTATTATTTTAATAAATAATTACGAATACATAGTTGTTTCGAAACTATCTACGGATCTATTGCACTCATTCACGCCCAAATTAGGTTTGACTATTCACGCCTAATTTGGGCGTGACTCCCAAGGCATTCACGCTTAAATTAGGCGTGACTCGTCTGGTGTTGACACGTGGCACAAAAAATTAATACTTTAACCGTAAATTTTTGTAAGGCCATAACTTTTGACTCGGGTATCCGATTGAGGTAATTCTTTTTTTGATTCCACATAACTTTTCGAGATCTACGCAATGACATCTCATTTGATATATTTTATCTCTTACAAAAACAATTCAAATTTGCAACAATGATACTATAAAGATGACACCAAAGTGGATTAACTCATCTATAAATAAGATGGCACCAAGTTTCCTATTAAATACAAAACCAATCAACTCCTATTAAATACAAAACGCAATCAACTCCCATAACATTAAAATCAAAATTCAAATAACCTCCAGCAAATTTATTTGAATTGGCGACAATCTGTAACCAACTCATAAAATTACAACGCAATCAGCTCCTATTAAATACAACACAATCAACTCCTATCAAATACAAAATGCAATAAACTTATTGGAGGTTATTTAAATTTTGAATTTAATGTTATAGTACCATTACTGGACGTGAATGAGTGCAATATATTCGTAATTAGGTTCAAAACGACAACTTATTCGTAATTATTTATTAAAAAAACAATATTTTAATTTTCATATTGATTTGGCAAAAAAATTAAAATATTACTATTTTAATAAATAATTACGAATACATAGCTGTTTCAAAACTATCTACGGATCTATTGCACTCATTCACGCCCAAATTAGGCGTGACTCCCAAGGCATTCACGCCTAATTTAGGCGTGAATCATCTGGTGTTGACACGTGGCAAAAAAAAGTCAACTTACGAACTGCAAAACTTTGAAAAGCCATAACTTTTGACTCGGGTATCCGAATGAGTTAATTCTTTTTTTGATTCCACATAACTTTTCGAGATCTACGCAATGACATCTTATTTGATGGCAAAAAAATTAAAATATTATTATTTTAATAAATAATTACGAATACATAGTTGTTTCGAAACTATCTACGGATCTATTGCACTCATTCACGCCCAAATTAGGTGTGACTATTCACGCCTAATTTGGGCGTGACTCCCAAGGCATTCACGCTTAAATTAGGCGTGACTCGTCTGGTGTTGACACGTGGCACAAAAAATTAATACTTTAACCGTAAAATTTTATAAGGCCATAACTTTTGACTCGGGTATCCGATTGAGGTAATTCTTTTTTTGATTCCACATAACTTTTCGAGATCTACGCAATGACATCTCATTTGATATATTTTATCTCTTACAAAAACAATTCAAATTTGCAACAATGATACTATAAAGATGACACCAAAGTGGATTAACTCATCTATAAATAAGATGGCACCAAGTTTCCTATTAAATACAAAACCAATCAACTCCTATTAAATACAAAACGCAATCAACTCCCATAACATTAAAATCAAAATTCAAATAACCTCCAGCAAATTTATTTGAATTGGCGACAATCTGTAACCAACTCATAAAATTACAACGCAATCAGCTCCTATTAAATACAACACAATCAACTCCTATCAAATACAAAATGCAATCAACTTATTGGAGGTTATTTAAATTTTGAATTTAATGTTATAGTACCATTACTGGACGTGAATGAGTGCAATATATTCGTAATTAGGTTCAAAACGACAACTTATTCGTAATTATTTATTAAAAAAACAATATTTTAATTTTCATATTGATTTGGCAAAAAAATTAAAATATTACTATTTTAATAAATAATTACGAATACATAGCTGTTTCAAAACTATCTACGGATCTATTGCACTCATTCACGCCCAAATTAGGCGTGACTCCCAAGGCATTCACGCCTAATTTAGGCGTGAATCATCTGGTGTTGACACGTGGCAAAAAAAAGTCAACTTACGAACTGCAAAACTTTGAAAAGCCATAACTTTTGACTCGGGTATCCGAATGAGTTAATTCTTTTTTTGATTCCACATAACTTTTCGAGATCTACGCAATGACATCTTATTTGATGGCAAAAAAAATTAAAATATTATTATTTTAATAAATAATTACGAATACATAGTTGTTTCGAAACTATCTACGGATCTATTGCACTCATTCACGCCCAAATTAGGTGTGACTATTCACGCCTAATTTGGGCGTGACTCCCAAGGCATTCACGCTTAAATTAGGCGTGACTCGTCTGGTGTTGACACGTGGCACAAAAAATTAATACTTTAACCGTAAAATTTTATAAGGCCATAACTTTTGACTCTGGTATCCGATTGAGGTAATTCTTTTTTTGATTCCACATAACTTTTCGAGATCTACGCAATGAAATCTTATTTGATATATTTTATCTCTTACAAACACAATTCAAATTTGCAACAATGATACTATAAAGATGGCACCAAAGTGGATTAACTCATCTATAAATAAGATGGCACCAAGTTTCCTATTAAATACAAAACCAATCAACTCCTATTAAATACAAAACGCAATCAACTCCCATAACATTAAAATCAAAATTCAAATAACCTCCAGCAAATTTATTTGAATTGGCGACAATCTGTAACCAACTCATAAAATTACAACGCAATCAGCTCCTATTAAATACAACACAATCAACTCCTATCAAATACATAATGCAATCAACTTATTGGAGGTTATTTAAATTTTGAATTTAATGTTATAGTACCATTACTGGACGTGAATGAGTGCAATATATTCGTAATTAGGTTCAAAACGACAACTTATTCGTAATTATTTATTAAAAAAACAATATTTTAATTTTCATATTGATTTGGCAAAAAAATTAAAATATTACTATTTTAATAAATAATTACGAATACATAGCTGTTTCAAAACTATCTACGGATCTATTGCACTCATTCACGCCCAAATTAGGCGTGACTCCCAAGGCATTCACGCCTAATTTAGGCGTGAATCATCTGGTGTTGACACGTGGCAAAAAAAAGTCAACTTACGAACTGCAAAACTTTGAAAAGCCATAACTTTTGACTCGGGTATCCGAATGAGTTAATTCTTTTTTTGATTCCACATAACTTTTCGAGATCTACGCAATGACATCTTATTTGATGGCAAAAAAAATTAAAATATTATTATTTTAATAAATAATTACGAATACATAGTTGTTTCGAAACTATCTACGGATCTATTGCACTCATTCACGCCCAAATTAGGTGTGACTATTCACGCCTAATTTGGGCGTGACTCCCAAGGCATTCACGCTTAAATTAGGCGTGACTCGTCTGGTGTTGACACGTGGCACAAAAAATTAATACTTTAACCGTAAAATTTTATAAGGCCATAACTTTTGACTCGGGTATCCGATTGAGGTAATTCTTTTTTTGATTCCACATAACTTTTCGAGATCTACGCAATGACATCTCATTTGATATATTTTATCTCTTACAAAAACAATTCAAATTTGCAACAATGATACTATAAAGATGACACCAAAGTGGATTAACTCATCTATAAATAAGATGGCACCAAGTTTCCTATTAAATACAAAACCAATCAACTCCTATTAAATACAAAACTCAATCAACTCCTATAACATTAAATTCAAAACTCAAATAACCTCCAGCAAATTTATTTGAATTGGCGACAATCTGTAACCAACTCATAAAATTACAACGCAATCAGCTCCTATTAAATACAAAACACAATCAACTCCTATTAAATACAAAATGCAATCAACTTATTGGAGGTTATTTAAATTTTGAATTTAATGTTATAGTACCATTATTGGACGTGAATGAGTGCAATATATTCGTAATTAGGTTCAAAACGACAACTTATTCGTAATTATTTATTAAAAAAGCAATATTTTAATTTTCATATTGATTTTTGAGTTAAAATCACAAATATAAATATTTATTTTGTTTTTCTTATTAATAATATTTTTTTAAATTTTTTTGGTAATACATTATATAATACAATTATTGCAAATTTGAATTATGTTTGTGAGATATAAAATATATCAAATGATATGTCATTGCGTGGATCTCAAAAAGTTATGTGAAATCAAAAAAAGAATTACCTCATTCAGATACCCGAGTCAAAAGTTATGGCTTTTCAAAGTTTTACAGTTTGTAAGTTGATTTTTTTTGCTACGTGTCAACACCAGATGATTCACGCCTAAATTAGACGTGAATGCCTTGGGAGTCACGCCTAATTTGGGTGTGAATGAGTGCAATAGATCCGTAGATAGTTTTGAAACAGCTATGTATTCGTAATTATTTATTAAAATAGTAATATTTTAATTTTTTTGCCTACTTAAATGAACATAACTTATACAAAATATGCAATAGCACCACTAGGGGTGATACTGGGCCGAGTCGGCCTACAGGGGCCTACAGCCCAGCCCATTAGTGGTCTGGCCTGGCTCGGTCTTTTTACTTGGCAGGTTGGGCTTGGGCTGATATAAAAGTTTGATTAGCTAATTGGGCCGGTATATTAAGGTACTAAGCCTGGCCCATGAGCCTCCAAGGCTGGCCCAATTGTTCACCTTCATATTTTTAGCACAGCATACAGAACTGAAAAGGCTCAAATTGTTCGTGCAGCCTTGGAATTGTATTTGCAGGGGAGAGAAGATGAAGATAAGTTTTTGGCTACTCTTGTAGTCATTATGATGTGTTTGTTGTATTCATGTAGTTATTTTAATTTACATAGTATGGATTGACTTGTTAGATCTGATGAAATATATGTTATTTAGTTTGAGCATTTTGCTTTTGACAATGACTTAAATGCAGATTGTGATGAGTTATTGTTGTGATTCATAGTTCTGTTTGGACGTTAAAATTGTCATTTTTTGTTTTAACAATAGAATTTGAGTATTTTGTGGAGTTGATTCATGATCTGCTTGGAAGTTAAAAATTAACAAGTCAAAGGGCCGAGCCATTTGTTTTTTTATAAATGGACCAAGACAGGCTAACAGTCAGACTCATACTATGTTATCGGACCGGGCCAAATTAAAATTTTTTGACATAGACTTGGACTGTATGGGACAAAGCTCGACCCAGTCCAGCCCACTTTCACCCCTAAGCACCACCATAAGGATTTCGAATTAGCAGAGCCACATGTACTTGGCGTACTTGGCGTCTGATGGTTGTTTACACTTTTTAGTTTTAATGGAAAAGAAGGATATGAAAACTCCGAAGTAAAATGTAGAATTAAATAAAAAAGTTTTAAGTTATAATTATTTAATAGAAAATAAAAAATGAGCTCTTATATTCATAAATTTATTATTTAATATCCTTTAGTTATACTTACATCCACGAACATGTAGAATTGAAGGTCCTTTATTTGAAAAGGTCTAATTTAGCACCTTGGTAGATCATATACTATTTGTATACAAAAGCAAAGACCTCATACATTATCCAAAAAAAAGAAGCAGCAAAAACCTCATATAATTTTGAATTTTATTTTTTTAAAAATATATTGGTATGGAGAAAAGGTATTTTCAATCAATTCTTTTCTATACTAATTTACGTGATATTGACGAATTAATGAAATGTTTTGTAACAATTAATAATATAAAGTCACATCTCATTCTTTACCTTTTAATTACTAATAATTCAAAGGGTAAAGAATGAAATGTGACTTTATATAAATAAATTAAGGGGTTTGCATATATCTTGTCACATGATACAAAAATGTTTTCTACACACACAACATTTTGTGGAGCCCGCACTTTTTGAAGCAAAAAAAAAAAATTACGGCACGCAAAAAGAATCTCTATAACATTACACAATCACTTTTCCTACAACATAACTCTTATAAAACCCATAAACTAATCAAGTGGTTTTTTTATAAAATTAATCAAGTACTTTAATAAAAGGGAAAAACTAATATCATATGTAACATAATATAACATTTTTTACCTGCTGATCCATTGGTTTCCGCATCAGTTTTTTATTTTATTTTGTTTTTATTACATATATGGGACCCACATTCATTTTTGTTTCAGCAGGAAAAATGGTTTTGATTCCTATTACATGATGGTAGCCTATGTAGCACCGACACTGACACGTGACACGATACGACACGACACTCCGACACATTAATTCTAAAAAATGTTAAATTTCGACACGTTAGGACACGTTTTGATATTAAATAATATATTTAATTTATGTAGTATATATTATCTTTAATATTCAATAATTTAACAAAAAAAATGAATCTAAACTTATAATATTCATAAATTTTGCAAAGAAACATAAGATATTCCAAATATTTATATTAAACTCAATAAAATGATAATCGTAATCTAACGAATCTAATAGTTGGAACTAAAAACTCAACACAATTTAACCTTTGAACCGTTTTTTGAATTTCAATAACGCGTCTTGGAGTGTCGGGGAGTATCGGAGTGTCCGAGAGTGTCGGGAAGTGTCGGACACGACATGTCAGGGTTTTTGAAGTGTCGGTGCTTCATAGATGGTAGCTTTACCCTTAATAAAATACGATAATTTGTTTCTTTTTTTAGAAAACAAATGGAATCAATTTATTTGTCTTGGATTATTTCTAATAACAATTTGCATATATAATATATATAACGCCAGTTTTTTAAAACCCTACATTAGATATTTATATAATATAATGGAACACAGCTTGCAGCAAACTATAAACGACAAGATTTCAACTTGTGAGTGCAATTATTAGATCTTAAAATAATTAAAAGAAATTAATGTTTCTCACGTTATAGGAGATAAATTTATTTGCTATATATATATATATATATAAAAGTATGTGGTGTGGGATTCATGTGAGCGTAAGTGAGGAGAAGAGATAGAAAGATAAAATAAGAGTCCCACATATTTTTATATATGTAGATATAGAAAATAAATTTATCTCCTATAATTTAAACAACAATAAACCCTTAAAAAAGTGCATGCAGAACAACGCTCTTTGTCAATGGACAAGTTCAATTTGAAAACTCTCCATATTTTAAGTCTTTTACATATGAGAAATATTACTCTCATGTTACACGAGAGTAGTTCTCTTATGTTATAGAGAGAATCCAAGTGAAGCCCACCAATAAAAAGCAAAAAAAAAAGTGTAATTTTCGAAGTGAGAGAGAACATGAGATAACTAAGTGAGAGAGCATGAGATAACTATCTCATGTAAAATGAAAGTAATATTTTTCTTTGCATGTAGTGATTGACATGTATATGTACATATATCACACTTTCAGTTGCGTAGTGTTATTCAAATTTGTCCTTCCTTCCAAAGAATACCATCAAACGATATTCTCTTTCTTTTTTTCCTTTTAGAAATTGCTTGAACTGTGAATGGTGATTGCGTGCGCCCACAAAATTTATATGCAAAATTCTGTGATATCCTTTTGTCAATCTATCAGATATTCTTTTACACTTCTCGTTGGTAAACAAATAAATAAATTAAAATAAAATTATAAGAATAAAACTTGTCTAAATTCAAAGCCAGAACAAATCACAAACCTCAATGAATGTTTATAATGATACATATAATCCACCACAATCTACCACCGGTTTTTATGTCAACATACTTTTGTTGTAAACAAATCATTAAGGCAAAAACTCATTAAATAAGAAACACTAATATGTTAACACCCAAAAGTCATAGTATCAGCAAAAAAAAAAAAGATTGGATTAAATTTTTTTAAGGACCAAAAAAAATATCGTCTGAACGGGATTTGAATGCAACTTAATCAAATAAGCATGTATAAGTCATATTTTTTGCTTACATTGCAACAAATGCATATGAACAAAATAAAAGCAACTACACTAATCTTTGAGATAAACTTTCATTTATTGCAATCACATTTAAAAAATAATAATAAATAATTATTATTTGCAAGGATTTGTGTAGTTAGTATTTGGAATATTACAAATTTGTATTTACAAAAATAAAAATCAGATTTAGGAATTTAATTATAAAAGAAGAAGGATGAAATTTTAATGTAATTATAAAAATGTGTTTGTGGGTCGGCCCTCCGGGCCGAGTCCAGTTTGCCACCTCTAACTATCAGCATGTAAAAGGTTTTTATATTTATCCACAAAAAAAGATTTTTATAGTTGCGTCTAGGTTTTTATATTTTATCTCAGAGATGAACTTTCATTTACTACAATCAGATTTATAAAATAATAATAAATAATTATATTTTTTGCAAGAATTTGTGTCGTTAGTCTTTGAAATTTCACAAATTTATATTTACAAAAATTGAAATTAGATTTACTAATTTAATTATTAAAGAAGAAGGATAAAATTTCAGTTGAATTATAAAAATATATTAGCGGGCCGGCCCTCCGGGCCGAGCCCAGTTTTCCACTTATAACTGTCAGCATTTTATATAAATAATTTTTTTTTGCAAGGATTAATGTCGTTAGTCTTTGAAATTTCACAAATTTGTATTTACAAAAATTGAAATCAGATTTAGTAATTTAATTATAAAAGAAGAAAAATAAAATTTCAATTGAATTATAGAAATATATTGGTGGGCCGACCCTCTAGGCCGAGCCCAGCTTTTCACCTCTAACTGTCAGCATTTTATGTAAATAATTATTTTTTGCAAGTATTTGTATTAATTACACTCTTGCAATAAAAAAATGAAAGTTTAATTTCTTTCTTATGTACTAAATTAAATTTTTCATTTTTATAGTTCTTAAATTTTAATAATTTTTTTTTACAGAATGACAGATGTCATTTTTTATTTAAATTTAAAATTTAAAACTTTTTATATTAATTATACATATTTTTTATATAATTTTTTCCTTTTTTAATTTATGATTTTTATATATTTTTTTAATTGGTTATACATGTATATTTAAAAAAAATTTATTTTAAATATTTTTTTAAAAAAATACATGTATATTATTTTAATTGGTTATACATGTATATTTAAAAAATTTATTTTAAATATTTTTTTAAAAAAATACATGTATATTATTTTAATTGGTTATACATGTATATTTAAAATTTTTATGTTAACATTTTAATTTATTTTTAGTAAAGTGTAAATTATGCCATTTCTTATTTTTTCTTTTAAATTTGAAATTTTAAATAATTTTTATCGACTATAAATGAATTTTTATAATTTTAAATATTTTATTGTTTAATCTATAATTTTGTATTAAATTCAAATTTATTATATATATCTTTTTTCACTGCATAAATATTAAATGCTGAACTCTTTTCCCACATATCAAGTTCACATAATTTTTTATTTAATTTATTTCCAAATTTCGAATTTATTTTACAATATAAATAATTTTGTTATTTTACAAATTTTTTTAATGTTTTTGTTTTTTTATGCAGCATTAATAGGGCTAACAATTATCCATGCAAAAAATAGTGAGATATACAACAAAAGAAAAGTAGAGGTCTTTTTACTCATAATATACAACAAAAGAAAAGTAGTGGGACATTAAATGAGTTGTCTCCCACACAAAATTTTCTAAAAGTTTTCCCATCATTACAAAGTTAAAAATTCAAATCCAAAATTCAAATTTAAACATAAAATCAAAATTTAGAAGAGTTGAAATCCAAAATTTGAAATCAATTCAGAATTCGAAATTCAAAAGAGTGAGCAATTCCAATGCAGAAAGCATTTAAAAGAGCTGAGTAATTCCAATGTACAAACCAGTGGGACATTGAATGAGTTGTCTGCCACCATAAATGATTAACTTTATTTTTCATTGATTTTTTATTTCGATTTTTAAAAGAAATTATTGTTTATTTAATTTTTTATTTCCAAATCCTTTTCCACCATTACAATTTGAAATTTAAAGTTGAAATCCAAAATTTGAAATCAATTTAGAATTCGAATTTCAAAAGAGTGAGCAATTCCAATATAGAAAGCATTTAAAAGAGCTGATTAATTTCAATGTACAAATAAGTGGGACATTGAATGAGTTGTCTGCCACTATAAATGACTAACTTAGTTTTCTATTGATTTTTTATTTAGATTTAAAAAAAAAATATTATTTATTTAATTTTTTTATTTCCAAATCCTTTCCCAACATTACAATTTGAAATTTAAAATTGAAATCCAAAATTTGAAATCCATTCAGAATTCGAATTTCAAAAGAGTGAGGAAATACACAGAAGAATTAGCATTAAAAATCTTGTTCCTCTATGATTTCAACTTTTAAGGAATGAGAAGAAAATCAAAATGGAGAGTAAATGCGCATTTCCCCTTTTATTTCATTTGATAGCGGCTATCTCCTAATAACTTTTGGGAAGAACACTATCTTCGTGTGTGTGTGTGTGTCATATATATATATATATATATTCTATTAATTAATATGATAAATATTATTATTAATAAGTCAAGTTAGGCTATATACGTATACATTTGGTCTTAGCCAATTTCTCTATCGCTTTTTATTTTTCGTATCCTCTTCAAATTTTGAGCGAAATATTTTGAATTATCTCTTCGGCTTTTGCACAATAATCCCCTATTTCTATTTTCATATTAATTGTTATCTTTTCATTGCTAGCTTTATTCATTCATTAACATCATTTCCTAGGCTATGCGTGTATCGTTGTAAAAGGATGCAATTATTACAATACGCATACTTCCTTCCATGCGTTGTTTAGTGCGTGTGCTTATAATAAATAGATTATATTTTCCATAGAAATAATGGTATCGTAAACTTCACGGAATTATTACATTATCTTTTATTTTTATTTTGTAGAAAAATTAAAAGATGGCCTTTCAATTTACGATTGAGAAAATAGTGGGAGTTACTAATGCAAATTGATCATGAAAACGGTATACTTCAACAAATCTATGATTTATTACTGATATCATTATATTTTATGAGAATCTAAATAATTTTTAAGTAAATTATGCATTTTATAAATTTTTAGTCTAAATATTTATAGGCTTAATGTGTCTAAAGTGAATGTAGATAAGTTATCTACATTCGCTCCCAAAACGACGTCGTTTTGAGTTGAAAAATTAAAAAATTATAATAAAAAAGACTATTATAACCAAAAAATAAATTACAATTACAAAAATACCTTGATTTTTGCCTCAAAACGACGTCGTTTTGGACTCACTGTAGATAAGTTATCTACATTGACTGTAGAAAAAGTGAACCCATATTTATATGTGCTAATAGAGGGAAATTTTTAAAAGTAGAGAAATTATCCCATGATTATTTATAGAAGTTTCAATTCAAGGTGGCCTTCTTTTTCATCAAGCAAATGTCAAATCAGCTATGATCAAATTAAAGTGTTGCCAAGTTGGCTTTAATTATTTATTTTTTAATTTTTTTATGTTTGAATATTTTTACACTTCACTGTTATTTTTTTTCCCATTTTGCGTGGTTTAAATCACCATAAATATCAAATACAAATATTTAATGACAAATATCTTTTTGTGATGCAAGAGGTGGATGGTCATTCATTTTTTATTGATTAAATTTTAATAATTTATTTTTTACAGAATCATATATGTAAATTTTTAATATTTTATTAAAATTTAAATTTTGAATTCTTTTATATTAATTATACATATTTTTTATAAAGTAAGTTTTTTCTCTTTTAATTTAAAATTTTATATTTTTTAAATTGGTTATACATATAAATTAAAAACGTTTATATTACTTTTTTGTAAGAAAATACTCATACGAATTTTTTTTTTGAATTATATTTTAAGTTAAAATTTTAATTTATTTTCTTTTAAAGTATAAATATGTCATTTCTTATTTTTTCATTTAATTTCCAAATTTAAATTATTTTGTATCAACTATATTTAAATTTTTATAATTTTAAACATTTTTTTGTTTAATCTATAATTTTCTCTTTTAAATTTTAATTGTGTTTTGGTGAGAAATTGATTGATTAATAAATGGCACTTAATGGTGTGTTGTTATGTCTGATTCTTTAATCAGTCTTTTAAAATTCCTTTCACGGTGTGATTTATGACATTTACAGAGAATTTTAAGTTACCATTCCTTTTATTATTACTTAAAGTTGGTGATTGTCAAAAAAAATTCGATTATTTAATCAGTCTTTTTTTTTGGTAATCAATCAGTCTTTTAATAATCTTATGGATGTTGATGTTGGGCTTTTACAAAAATTAAATGATATTTATTAGGCTTGACGTTTTCAATGCAAAAAGTTGTGATTTTGTTCATGCAACACAATCCCAAGATTCATAATAATTGTATTTTAATAAAAATCATTTATGTTTTCAGTTTCAACAAAAATTGAAAAAGCTTGAAAACTTTTAACTTCTTCTGATATTTAAATCACGAATAAACAACTGAAACGCGGAGCGTTATATACTAGACAACAATTGAAATTTTATCTTATCTTACATCGTTTAAGTGCAACCTTTATATTTATATTCCTTCCAACAAATGGCTTTACAACAACATCAACAAATTCCAATATTTAGATTATAACAAATTCAAACATCATGCACCATAACATAACATCACACAAATTAAAAATATTCAAGAACAACTTCAACGATTAATTTCTAAATATAGTTCAACAACAACAAAAAATAATAATCCCAAATTGTCATCACAGACATTCTTAAATTATCAAGCATGAAGAAAATATATCCACAACTCGCAGAATACAAAAAATATCCCCAGGAAGCCTTAAAAAATTCTTGCAACTTTTGCAGTAGCATTGCGAAGATCGACAAACCCTTTCTTCCATCCTGGCACGTTTGTAGAAGAAGGACCCTCGATGCAGATAAATTTTAAACTCTTCACCCGTTGACATTTTATTCCATTGATTACCATTCAATTTTTGTATCGGGTAGCAAAAAAACGTAGGAAAGCACTACGTAGCATTGAGGGCGTTTACTACGTAAATAACTAATCACAGTAGTATGAAACCTTCAGCCCTGAAAAACGAAAAAAAGAGAATTAGTATACAAAAAATGAAAACTAATTCATAGAAACTTCCTTCTAAAGTAAACAAAAATAATAATAATATAACATTAGCTACACATATGAACGAAGAAAAAAAATGTAGGCAAGAACCACACAGCATGAAATACAACGAAACTTTCTGCCCTACAAAACGAAAAAAAGAGAATTAGTATACAAAAAATGAAACTAATTCATAGCAACTTGTTTATAAAGTAAACAAAAATAATAATAATATAAAATTAGCTACACATATGAACGAAGAAAAATAAATGTAGGCAAGAACCACACAACATGAAATACGACGAAACCTTTCGTCCTACAAAACGAAAAAAAAGAGAATTAGTATACAAAAAATAGAACACGAATTCATAGCAACTTGTTTATAAGGTAAACAAAAATAATAATCATACAACATCCGCTACACATTCGAACGAAGGAAAATAAGCGTAGGCAAGAACCACACATCAATGATTAAAATTCCAACAATTGTACAACTCAACAAATATTATCTCATTTCAACAGAAACCATAGGGGACTAAAAGACAAAATATTTCAACATAGTGGGTCTAAGTAATAAGTTTAAAATCACAGGGGGTCAGATGATAAATCCGGGTTTTTTGGTTAAATGGTAATTTATCAAACAATAGCTAATGTGTGGTATTCTTTGATTTGTTTTTAAGTTTTTCAAATGTGGTACTCTTAAATAAAAAGAAATCTAAGGTAACACACCATTACTTAGCAATATAAGTAAGATGTTCACCATAAGAACAATATGAAATGTCATTAGTAAAACGAAACATTAAGAACTAAAATAAAAAGCAACAACGATCAAAGAAATTTTTTTAGAAAAATATTAACAACGATCAATGAATTGCTACTGTTCTTCGAAATATAAACAAGGATCACAAAATAGTGGTAAAGCAATGGAACAGTGAACCAGCAGCTGACCAGCCCCAAAACCCACGTAGGATCAATATTATGGCCTAGGGTTTGGTGCAAACAAGCCTATATAGCCACTTAAAAATTAAACACACAGTATTAATGTTAATTTCTACGCTTAGCATTTTAATCCCAACCTCAGGATTCTTAACCTACTCAATTTTACAAGATTTATCATATTTTTATTATAATTTTCGGAGTACCTTTCCGGTACGCGCTTTTCCATAGCCAGTATCAGTTCTGGCACCAGTTCTCATTATTTTAACTTGAAACTCGTTTTACAAGTACTATATATTATTCTAGTAATATTCATGCACTTATAATAATTTTCTGGGATACTTTATCGGTACGCATTTATAGCGAGTAGCAGAACCGGTATCTGCATTTTCCCTCAGAAAAGCGACTTTTAACATAATTACTGACTTACTATAATTATTTACGCCTCATGTAACACCCCGTAAAAATTAGGAACTCACATAAATTGTACTTAGCAATGTGGAAGTACGCTTGAATTCGAATTATACGTATATCTAAGGTGGATTTAATTTAAATCATGAAGAAATTATGTTAATTATAATTATGTGTGAGCATGTGTTTCAAGAAATTGGAATTCATGGGATTAATTGTAGGTACAAATAGCTAAAAATCCTAGTTGTTACCTAGTGGGTATAAAATATAGAATAGCTATTACTATATGAAGTGAGATAAATGAACCCTTAGGAAATTAATTTAAGGAACCAATGGGCCTCAAAGGAATTGGGCCAAGGACCATAATGGAAACCAAGTAGCCCAAACCTCATTTTCTCCTTACATTTTCCTTCATGCGCATAATATAGAAAAAGTTCTGATTTCATGTTTTGTTATCCAAACCAAATCAGCCTATACATGTTAACAAAAGTGTCAACCAAAATCTCCAACCCTCTTTGCATGTGTGACACATAGGCCATGAGGACATCTTGAATCGTCCCTCTTGTTCGGCCAAGCTCCTTCCTCCGCCTAGAATTTTCCTTCCGTTAACAAAATAAAAACTGACCTCTCCTCATGCCGTGAATCAATAGGGAAGAAGAGAAAACACTCAAGCTGCATATCCCCTTCCTATCTTCACACCTCAGCCGGGTGAGCATGGCAAAGGAGAGAAATTAAATCGGACCTGGTCAATGGTTAAAGGCATAACAAATTCACTTAAGATTGGTTCTATACATGCGCGGGTCAAGGAACCCTGCCTGCATCCCTTTGTTCCATCATCCTCCCAAACCGTGAATCCATAGGGAGAGAGAGCAGAAACACTTAAGCCCATTCCCCATTCCTCCCTTGCTTCAGTCGAGTGGCAGCAATTAAGGAGCTGCAATAGAAAGCTCATTTTGCATTTTTTTTCTTTGTTGGCCGTAGACCAACTTTCATGGAGGTGAGGTATTTTTTGGTTGTCTTCTTGTTTACTTCCCTGAGTCTGTTCTAATTGAATCTTCCATTGCATGCCCTTGACCCAGCTGTGATCGACTCCTTTCTCCCTTGCATGCAATGGAACCGGTCTATTGGAGCATAGGAAGAAGTGTTAGGGCTGTCCTTACTGGATTGTGGTTATTGGAGCGCTTGAGAACAGGTAAGTGGAGTTTCCAAATTTCCTTCTCCTCCATACACTGCTCGGCTGGAAGATAGGTTATTAAAAGCAAATTTCTGTTTGCCGTTCCCCTTAGATTGCCCAAACCGTAGACTCCTTTGCTGCACGCATGTCTTATGGCAGATTTTGGGGCTTGGAAAATTAGCCCCACCTATAGTAGGAATGTCCCATGAGTTAGATTAAAGTCTCAAGCCTTGCATGTGTCAAAAATTAATGGGAACAGCATGCTGAAAGGTATTTAAATCACCCCTCTAAGCCTTGCAAGTAGGACTGTAAAAATATCAGAATTGATGCACTGATGTTAAGGGTAAAAAACCGATTCTGAATGCTAATTAAATCCTAGATTTTTGTTGTTGTTTAACAAGTTGATACAGTAACGTGAAGTCAGAAAATTAATTGGTATATGTGTAGGAAACCGAAGGAGGTATGTTCAAACATTAATTTCATGTTTAATTGAGGTGAGTAGGATTTAATATACATGAGACCAAAACTGAAATTGTGAGCATGGGAATAGCTCCTTGTTCTATTGCGAGACTGATTCCTTGGACTAAGAAAAGTGATTAAAATCTGCATGTGCTAAGAACATTAAGGGCAGCACGTTGAAGCCCTTTATTGCTCTCTATGTTATGTAAAAATAAAATTGTTATATAAAGGAATAACTCTAGTTACCTAGTAGTGAGTAGAAAATTAATTCTGTTTATGTTGGAATTTCTCGTCGTCATTCGTTGTTAAATCAATTTGAAGTCGGAAATTTTGTTAGGGTAATTATAGGTCTTACAACCGTGAATCATAAAATTAATTTAGCCTATGAACCATAAAAGCTGATTGGGAATCAAGGATCTAGAGGAATGGAAACTTTATGTAACATCTAGGAATAATTTGAAATAAAATTCTGATTTGTTATATATTTGTTTAGGCCTACGAACTACTAAGGAAGTGGACTGATTTGGTGATACGTCTGTTTAAAAAGTTGTAAAGGTCACAGGTATGTGTTAGGCGGTATTACCTAATGTGACTATTAACTAGTGTATGAATTGTGAATTGTTGCTCACATGTGCCTTATGATTATTCTACCATAATTGATGAATTATTCTGCCTATGGAAATGTTATGATTATGGAAATTCTGTTATGGAAAGAAAGTATGGCTTGGCTGTATGATATCTCATATACATGAAATATATGTTATGGCAATGATGATATAAGCATGCACCTTGCATCATACCGCATTTGTTTTCTGTTTGTGTGTGACAACATAGCATGGCATGCATACTCCGAATTCATGTTAGCCTTGAAAATTTTGAATAGTTATATACGGGATCATGTGACTGAGCACGCATCATCTAGGCATGCCGAAGGTACCCGGCAAGAGCACCCTGGCTCTGTGCGCATAGGTTCCTTGGATATTCAATTCTGTGAGCCAAAAAGAATATCACTTGGAGTTCTGTTAACATGTGCACCTTAGTGCTATGGACATGCGTTCTGGCGTTATATACGCGCTCTGTTTAGTACTTTGGCGTTACATACGCAATATGATATATGATGAAAAGGAACTATGATGAAAATGATTTAATGTTTGAAGCGACTGTTTATAATTTTGTGCCTAGTCTAATATTGTTGCATTATTGGTTTTGTTGCCACACTACTGAGATTTTTCTCACCCCTTTGGGGCTGCTATTTTTACAAAATCGCAGGAGGACGATAGAGCATTCAAGGACTTGGAATATTTGGATATTTGTTGTACTTCTGCTGCTTGGACATACTGCTATTGCTGTTTTATTTTATGGATGACTGTATGAATTTGAGGGGTTTGTTTGACTGTTGGACTATGGCTTTATTGCTGTTTTATAATTTTATGACCAGCAAGTATTTTGGAAACAGATGTTGAAACGTTTGCGAAAAGGATTTTGACGTTTTATCTACTTGTTGATTTTTGAAACGTTTTTGCAAGCACCTTGCAAGTTGTCGTTCCGGGGCTACGGACCTCCGATTTTCTTATAATTTATATGCACGCGTAGCCCCAGGTGTCTAGTTTCATTTTATATAAACCTTTCAAGGAAATTCTGAAAGCTCGATTTAGTATGAATTTTACCAGCCAGGACGTTTGTGATATTTTCACTGTTTTACCTCTTAAATTTGTGAGTTATGTTTCGAAGGGCAAACGAACTCCAAATCACTATTATTTTTTATGTTGGGTTTGCTCTTTTACTAAAGCCCAAATGAGTTATTAGTATGAGAAGAGCCCAAGGAACCTAAAGCCCAATGAGCTAGGGTTTCTTGGAACCCATATAAATAGTACCTCTTAAGTCATCAACCTCCTAGGTCTTTTTTGTGAGAAAGAGGCAAGCTCAGAATCTAATCAGTGCCCACACACTTCCCCTTCCTCCTCGAGAGATAGTTTGGAAGATCTGCCACAGTCCAGCTTCAAGGAGGTTGTTCGTGCTGCAGCGCTGAGGTGAGCTGTTCGTGAAGAGGAATCCTACAGGGAAAGATTCTACACGAGACCTGCGCACCGAGAGGTAATTGTGAAACAAGGATGATTCGGTAAGCATACCAATGTACTAGGTCCTAAACAGCTTCCGCATAAATCTAAGATTTCCTACAAAAGGCATAACAAATTCACTTAAGATTGGTTCTATACATGCGCGGGTCAAGGAACCCTGCCTGCATCCCTTTGTTCCATCATCCTCCCAAACCGTGAATCCATGGGGGGGAGAGCAGAAACACTTAAGCCCATTCCCTATTCCTCCCTTGCTTCAGTCGAGTGGCAACAATTAAGGAGCTGCAATAGAAAGCTCATTTTGCATTTTTTTCTTTGTTGGCCGTAGACCAACTTTCATGGAGGTGAGGGCTTTTTTGTTCCATAACTTAGCCCATGGCTACAACTATAAACATAATTATTTCAAATTGAAGTCCCATAGACCCGAGATTCAGTTTAGAGATAACGACTAAAAGAGAAGAGAAATAATAACATATATTAATAAGAAACAAGTTTAGGTTACAGGTAAATAAAATAGAGAAATATGGTTGTTGCTCTTAAGGAGTCTCAAATGGAAGATATAGAATGGAGGAAGGGTTGCTGTCACTTAATTGTTGTTAAAAACTATACAACTAAAAAGTAGAAACTGAAACTATCCTAAGTGATCTCTTCTTAAGGAATTCGATGTTTTCTTCGTGTTGGAACGTCCTATTTATAGGCCAGAAGAGTAGGTGGAAAAACTTGTAATTCCACTTGAGTTGTTTCTCGAATATATAAGGAGGCGGTGTGAACAGTGCTCTTTTGTGAAGCAAGTTGTTGGATGGGACACTTATTGTTGAGATTTGCCTTTTCTTCTGCATTTTCCATACTTGCTTTTCCTCTCACTCAATGGTAACTCTTTATTCTCTGCTATACACGTTTCTTCCTGCTTGATTGTTGTACCTCTTTCTACTTTTTGGAAGCTTCTTTTCAACGTTTCTTGCAAAGTGGTCAGAGAGGGTGAGTTAGTTGAGCAGGTGTATTAATGAGTCAATTTGTTCCCCTTTTCTTGTATTCTCAACTGATTACATCATCATATGTTCCCTTCTGGTTCTTTTGTTTCTAAGTTCTAGAAATGTGCTTTTGAGGCAAAAATTGGTCACCAGATGAAGGAACAGATGTAATTTTACCATCAAAATAAGCTTAGATGGGAACGAATTTTTGTCCCATCAGGAGAAACCACATCCAATTTAAATTGGATTGTGGCAAGTTTATCAATGGGGGCGTAAGTATCATGATAATCAATATTTTCAATTTGATTTTAGGCTTTAACAATGAGATGAGCCTTAGATCAATTTTTTCATCTAAGCGGCATTTAATTTTAAAGATCTATTTTGATCCAATGACTAAGTACGATTGTGAGTATATCTCCTTTTTGGAGTTAGGGCATCCCTCCATTCCATATTTGTCATTGCCATGGTAAAAATGGAAGGTTAAATCTCAAAGGCTACAAAATAGGAAGAAGAAAAAAGCACTGTATGAAGAATTAAAGTTGTGAAAAGAGAAATAATTATTTAAATCGTATAATATGGTATTACCGAAAAAGATGATTGCTTCAAACAATATAGGCTGGCAGAGTCACGAAGGTAAGGAGGGGGTTGTGAGTTGCTATGAAGCACCAATTTTGACACAGGGTTTTTGATATGTTTTCGATACGCGATGTTGATATGTTACTTCAAAAATACTAATATTTCGATATGTTCCATACGTCTTAGTATTAAATAATATTTTAATATAAAGAGTGTATTTCACACTAACAAAATATAATAAAAGGAAAATCCTAAGTTTCATTACAAAAATTAAATTGAATTAATTTGGCATTTGATTGGTGAGATATTATGGTGAGGCGAATTTGTGAGTGTCGAGTGATTTTTTGGATATATAAATTGACAAGTCACGCCCCGTAGGTGGAGTTAATCAAGTACAAGTATCGAGACTCCACCCTACGCTAGGGTTTTTTCTTCATCTTCTTATCTTATTCTCTTTCCTCTATACAATTCTCATGGCCAACGAATCTCAATATTCAGTGGGCAACGACGCCATAACCCAACCCTCATTGAAGCGCAAGTACAATGACGATTAACCCCCAACCCACAGACCCGTCGAATTCTCCGACACACCAGAGGCGCTACCGCTATAATAACCTTAACATGTGATATGAATAATTATATATTATTCTGTTATTAAAATGATGAAATTGGATTAAGAATAAAATTTGGAGATTTTTGGTGATTTTTTGGGAAACTTGTAAATAGTGAAAATATCGCGCTAAAAATGCAACTGTGCAAAATTACCTGAAAACTTGAAAATAAGCTAATGAGAGTTTATTAATGAACATTGGTGAATGTTAAAATATCGATTTAATGATGAAAACATAAGTTGGTGGGAGTTTAAGTGAGGGGTAAAATAGTAATTTTCTATGTGAAAAACTTTGACCTAAGTCAAGACTTCACTTAAGTGGAATCAAGACACCACTTAAGCCATTTTGGCTTGTCTTCTTCGTTAGGTGCAGCAGCCAAAATCGAGGAGGCCATCTGTGGAGAGCTTGAGAGTGGCACTTCCATTTCTACTCATTTTTAGCCTTAACTTTGGCATGAAAGATGTTTGTCTTGGGCTTGTGATCATCTTTCCTTCTTAGAGACTTGGTTGAAATCTATTGTGTGAGGAGATCCTTCCCCTAGAAAGTGGCGACCTTGATGGTGTTCTTGAGCTTGGAGGCTTGTTTTGCTTACTTGGTTGGTTGAAAGACATTCCTTAGACCTTTGTTAGTTGATTCAAGGTAAAAAAAACTCTCTTTACTCAATGTTTAATGGAGATCAAAAATTTATGCATTCATGGAAAATGTGGTTAAGTTCATGGTATTAGGGTGTGAGTGAGACTTAAATTCATGTACAAAGTGTGTTTGGAAAGTGATTTAATTGATGGAAAGTGGTTCAAATCATATGGTTTGCTCACTTTTGTTGTTGGCCAAAAATTATGCATGGAAAAAGTGATGAAGTGTAGCTTGGACCTATGGTGTGCTTGAGTAATTGTTTGTGAGATGAAATAATGAATAAAATGGGATTAAATAACCAATGGGTTATGTTGAGTCTTGGCCGAAAATAGGACTTGAGAAAGTGATGAAATTGTCATGTGTTTGGAGGTTTATGACATGAATTGGTTGGTTGTCCCTTTGTATAATATGTTAAGGAATCAATGTGAATGATAAAAAGGAATTTAAATCACCAATGTGGTTGCTTATGGACTATGGCCGAAATTTATGCATGAATAAAGTATGATTTTCATGTATTTGGATACTTGTAATGTCAAGTTGTGTGTTGATTTTTTGATTGTGTGATATTTTAGATTGAAGCAATTGGATTGCTTGATGAAAGACTAGGTATTGCCTAGGTGTGTCGAAGGCATTGGTTCTTGTTCAAAAAGAATTTGGTAAGTTATGAATTTGAGTTCATAAATGTTTTGTATTGATTGGATAGCCATTTGATTAATGGTTTTGATTGATTTCAATTGTTGATTGGAATAGTTACCTTGTATAGGTAAACTTTGGTGTGTAAAGTGTATTGCGAGCTTGCTTGGTAATTGGAAAGCTTGTCAAGAGGAGGTTTGCTTTCAGGTAAACTTCTGGTCTTGGGGTTAATCCCTTTGTGTGTTTCACCATGCTCCACTGGGAGGAATGGTTAGATTAGATGATGTGATTTATGATACCAATTGTCAGATAGTATGCTTATGCATTTGATTGGATGTGATAATTATATGTATGATATATTATGTGTATTTGTGATCTCTGGCTAGTAGATAATTGTGATTGAAATCTTCCATGGGAATGGTAATGACCTCCACAGTGGGTACGGCTGTGTGACCTCCACAATGGGTATGGTAATGACCTTTGTGAGTTGGTGATGTGGGATAGGTATTGTATTATGACCTCCGTGTGGAAATGTTTTGTGCTAATATAATGTATGTTTACTATTCCTTTGTTATTATTTATGCACATTGAGTGAACCATTGGATGGAGCGACCCTCCAATACCCTTGGTTTACTAAGATTTTTAATCTCACCCCATTTCTGGAGGGACCACATTTCAGGTACTGCTGATGGTTCTGGAGGATCCTTGAGCAAGAAGCTTGAATATGGTTGTGGATTATTGATATTTTGGATGCCCTATTGTATTTTGGGATTGGCATATTTGGATTCACTTTGGGACTTAGCACATGAACGTGATTATGTAATGCTATTTTGGATGCATACCTTGTGAGGGTTTTATTCATGTGATATTTTGTCTGAGTCCAAGTTGTAATTGGGCCATTATGATGTAATTTTATTTATGTTCATTTGAGACCTAGACATGTAATATTATGATATATCTATGATGGAAGAGCTTAGGCCTATTCTGATATATTGTGATGCCTTGATATGGCTAAGTAATAAATAATTGCAGAAACAATGTAATTGGCATAAGCATGAAATAAGATGAGGTTGTATGATAATTTGGGAACTTAAACAACTTGATGTTTAAGTAACCAAATGGAAATAATTTGTGGAATAAGAAAGCATCATAATATGGTAATTGTTGTTGGATGTAAGTGCCTCCTTATTTGTCGGGCAACGGGTGGCCATTCTATGTCAATTAGGTAATAAGATTGGATTAAATGACCTTAGATTGAAAATACAAAATGATGATGTCAAATTTTCTATAGAATCTAGGAATCACTTCCATCTTTAGAAAATCATAACTCATTCTTTTCTCTAAAAGGTGAGACGAGTGAGGTACCAAATTAAATCTTAGAATGTCTACTATCTTGTCCTAAAATATGGGATTCTTTTGCGATAGAATTCGCCCCCAATTTTTAGAAGAGTGATCACTGCTTAGAATTGCAGACTTGCTACCAGCTTCTGGGCAACAGCTTTGATTGGGCGTATCTCCTTCGTTCATTAACAAAACGAGGCGTATCATATATCAAATTAAAGCTATGGATGTATAGTTTTTTGTATAAAAATTTTAGAATAAATTGGGCGGTACAACTTCCGTTGTTTTAAGTTTAGTTTGCTACCATGTTTCCCTATAGCCCAGTTTTAGGATGTTGGCTTACGACGAATGTATCTAGAGTTATACATATCCTATTGAAGCTTGTAATACACCTCTAGAAAGCTTGAGAGGTCTAATATAACATAATAAAATATGGGAATTTACGGTTATGTAGTCGGCCCCAGTTTAGGAAAACGTAGAGGCTGCCAGTGTTGAATATAGTAAAATTATGAATTCAGCCTTGTCGGTTTATGGGAACCACATGGCAATAATAAATAAGTAATGTATGATATGTATGAGTTAGATTTAATTATTCCGCAATTGTGTATGAGTTATAATTACAGTTTTGAATTTGGTTAAATACGGAATCGGTTCTAAAATGAAAAAGGAAAAAGTTTTATCGTATTTTAATTTAACCCATGTGATTGTAAATGCGCTTAATATCATATGTAATGATAACATACCAGTATACAACGGGTTGCTACAGCTGCCACCCTCCTGCAACAGCATCCCTCCCCCCGCGGTCACCGGCATAGAGCTCACCAAGCAACCCTCCCAAGAGGTCGCTGCTCGCCTCCTCACAGTGGAGCTCCTCCCTCCGACCCCAAGCGACCCAGGTCGATAACGCCGCTCGCCTCCTTAGTGGAGCTCCTCCCCTCCTCATTTAGGTATTTTTGGGCCAATCCCATACGGTAATATTCATATCGAAAGCTTATGGTACAGGAAGTGTCCGATACGTTGGGAGAAAAATTCCTGCGTATCGGTGTTTCATAGGTGAGTTGTGTTAAGGCCACAGTGATGAAATTTTTGATGAGGAAGCGGGGGGTAGTGAGGTATGTGTAATTTCTGATGGGATATGAGGTAGTGGTAAAAGAATGGAGAGCCAGGGGAAACAATGTATCTAATAAGGCAAAAGCAAATATGTTCATCGAAGGTAATACCTTGGGTGATATTTTTCGAGAGTGAATATTAAGGACACAATAATCATTTTGACCATTAGAATAGTCGAGAAAAACATCAAGAGATTGAACTCGTAGAGGGCAACAAAGTTATGTCCAAAATAAAGACATCTTAAGACTCGCGCACGCACACACAGAGACACGGACAGAAAACTAATTTATTAAGCTGGTGTGGAAAACTTTGTGACTCTGCATCCTTATTCATAAATGATTTAGTAGTATGATGATAACGTTTCAGGTCCAGGCTGCAAGGCTTAGGCGATAATTGATTATCCATGTAATGGAGTAAAGATGAGACTTGAGAGGATGCTACTCTGAAATTTGTTTAACTAATTTATTAATGTCATACCTTTCTTCACGATTTACAGGGTTATAAACCACAGCAATAAAGAATAATTGACAACATGCACCACAAAAAGAATACCTGAAAATAATGAACGACGGTTCTCTGATGTCACATAGCCGGTCCAATTTAGTTGAAATTTTTTTATACTATCACTGAGGTATATGTTATCACATCATTATAAGAATTTAATAATTTTTATGCAAACATTGTCACAGTCAAATTATTTTAATGTTATAACATAATTAAATGGTGTAAAATTTATACTGATAATTGATAAATAAAATAAAATATATAAGGGTAATTCTGAATCTTTGATAAATAATTAAGTAGTGAAAAATACTACTTTTATTTCAAAATATCAGTCGTTTAATGTTTTTACATAAAAATTATTAAATACTTTCAATTTTAGGAAAAGAAAATATAACTTCTTCAGACTAAATTACTTCCTTAATCCATTAATACTCTCTTATTCCACTTAATAGAAGTATCCACGAGATAAGAATATAACTGAAAAAATAATAATAACATTACAAATGATATTTAGAGAGTGTCATGCCATAACTTGATTGCCGAATTAAAAATAACTTAGTGTGGAGCATTGCGAATGAAATTTTTTCATGACAATCAAAAGTAAAAAAAAAAAAAAAAAAAATAAAACTCACCATTAAACCTTGTACACAACATTATCATTGCATATTTGCAAATCATGACCTTGCGGTCACAAAAAAATAATTTTACCACTGCACTAAGCTTGCCTTCTTCAAAATGAAAAGAGAAAAAAGAATAAGGAAATTACCGATGAATTAAGCACCATGTGCAAGTCTTTCCTTTTTTGCTTTCATTCTATTCCTCTAACACCCCTCCAACTGAAAAGGGAGGGGGAAGTACCTAGCTCTTAGTTCTGTCTTTTCCTACTATTTTGTATCTTGCTCAACATTCATGTGATATATAAATATGACATATAGCAGTGAGAGACATCACTTCTATTGCTTATTGCTAGGATTATCTTTTCTTACCCACTGCTGGACTTGTTTTCTTGGATTTCTCACAGTTGAACTAGAGTGATGATCACTTCTTGCTCTCTGCCTCCTTGCACCAAAACTCCTGTTCCCACTAGAACTTGGTCCATTTGAGGTTCCACTGGCATGTTTTCCTGAACCAACTGCAGGTGGATCTTTTTCTTGCACCTCATCAGATTCCTTGGTTGACATGGAACTGGGCATTGCAACCGGTTGTGGAAGATACATACCAGGCATTATTACTATATCTCTTTTGGGTTCAAACAAACCACTGTTCTCCTTCTGTAAGTTTAAGATGGCTTCAAATTTCTGTCTCCTGATGATCTCATGCTCAGATTGAAGAAGCTTTTCCTCATCATTGGCTTCATCATTATCCATACTCTGAATTCCAATAGAAAACAAGGACTAACTTTTAAGAGCAACATAAAAGGAACTAATTTTGAAAACATGGTTATTATGATTCAAACAATTTGTTTGCCTTAATATCAAGTTAGCAGTGTTGACACAATCCATCCAAATGTTGAGCCTATAAGGCTACAACTGAAATTGAATCTTGGTTTTAAGACCTCTTGATAATCTATAACTTGTAAATTGGCAAAACTTGGCTGCTATTTTACAGAGCAAAACATAGTATGAACATTCTTTTACCACACACAGTGGCTCAGTAAAAGTATATATTTTTGAAATTTTATCAATTATTCAATTCCACAACCTATATATCAAATTCAACACACTAAAGGGCAGCTAGTACTATAGAACTTCCGCTACATGCAGGGCCAAGGCAGATGCCAGAACCATTTGTAAGAAAATAATTTAACAGGTCAAAATCAAACTAACTGAAATAATCTCCCACCTCATTACTAAAAGAAAAGTATATGCATTTTTATAATGCATCTTTCAAGATATTCTAAACAAAATCACAGCAGTTACAGGTGCCACTGAGCATCAATGTGCCCGTGGCTGCATATTTAGCATTTCAGAGTACAATCTTGACAAAAACCAAACAGAATGAGAAAGCAAAGTATCATGTCGGCTCTATTTCATTCTTCTTCAAAAGCTGGGGTTAATCAGAACATGGCCAAAGGGAAAGAAAGGGCAATGGTATTTAAATTCCCTATTCATATATTAATTTACAATTAAAAAAAAGTATCAAAAACTCCTATCAAAGGTAAAGATCCCAACAAAACATAAAAGGGGTGTCAGCTGATGCCCAAGTGTATCTCACATAACCCACATAAATATATAATACAAGCAAACACTACAAGTAACTAAGCACCATTTATTAAACATAAGATGACATCGTGACAGATAATACTATCAAAGGAAAATATAGAACTGGTGACTGAGAAAATAAATAATGAGCAATTTACAACTAGCAGAAACATGTTGTGCCTCATGATGCTAGGGGAAAAGCAAGTGCATGGGCAATTTCCAATAGAAACTGGAGTGGACCAAGTGGATGTTGACAGATTTGACATAAGCACTATTCGCATGATGGATGACTAAAAAGTAAGTTGAAATAATTTATGCAGGAGAATGACTTCCATCTTTGAAAAGAGTAAATAGGTTCTTGCTAATTCAAGTACTTTTCTTTTGAAAATGCCACTAAACTAAACACTATAAAGTGGAACTAAGGATGCCAATAAAATGACAGAAGCCTAAAAGATATGTAAATTTCCTTCTCAAATATCTCCCTACCCAGATAAATTAGTATTGAAAAATATAAACAGAATAAAGTTGAGCCCATTATATGTTAGTACAAAACTTCCAAATCATCTTTCTGAACCATTAGGAATCATCAGGTTCTCTTCAATGGAAGAAAACATTATCTACAGCATGCAGCAAGAAAAAACTCTATCAGATTGCAAGCATGGTCCCAAAGGCAATTCATCCAAGTTCCAACAACACCTGCCATCTAACTATAGGCCATTGTAGACAAACAAATATAAACCAATATTGAAATTCTCATTTACATTCCATGCTGTAGTGGTGAACCAAATAACTCACCAATTGGGAAGAACGTGAGCCAACTAGATCTAGCACATGATCCAAATCCTTGGCATTAAAAGGCTTGCGACAGACTGGGCAGTTTCCAGCACCCTTTTCCATTTTTTCATAATTATCTAATAATAAAAGACAGAAATTCCATAGGAAAATATTATACTATGAATTTTCATGATATTTATTTGGAATGCAATAAAGCATGACAGAGGCAAGTTCTCCATGCAAGGAGAATAGAATAGATGCTACTATACTTAGCTAAAGACAAACAGTAAACTACGAATATTTTAGGCTGATTTTTCTCTAATTTATTGAACACAGATTGAATCTGAAAATCATGCATCTACTTTAGAAGCCAGCCATGTCTTAGGAGGATTTTCTGATACAACATATTAGCCCTCCTAGTTTCTATGCTTTGTTTATACAAAAGAATAATTTCATATTGAAAACTAATTTTAGACTTGGGGTCAAAAGTACTTTTCCAATTATCTATACCTTGGTCAGAATGGGCAGTTGCACTACTTGAATTAGCAGAGTCTGCTTCTTTAGAACTTTGAAGCCAATTCCACCATCTAATGATACATTCACTGCCAATTATAGACAATATTGGGAGTGAAAATTAGATCTGAAAATCTAATGTCAAACCAAGATAAAATTAACTTCATAAAACTTCTAAAAAGTCTGATGTAATGAACACGAGAACAGAAAGATAAATTTAATAAGAGCCTACCTGTGAAAACAATGAAAGCAAGACATTAACTTCATAAAAGGCAAGGTTTCACTTTGGTGATCTTCTGGAACCAAAGGGGACAAACACAATGGACAATCACCATCAGGATGATTCATAGCTGAGAGCTTCTCTACCGCTTCCTTCAAATACATTTCAATAATGAATTATCAATCATTATTGCACGAAAATCTATATTTGACAAGCTAAATGTATTTGCAGATTCCACAATTTTCATGTTATCCAAAGATATATTAAAAACTACAAAGCAAAAAATTTATGTATTACAACAGAAACATAAAAGGGGCAAAAATGACATGAAGTGATTTTTAATGAATGAGTCTGCAGTCCCACAAGATAAAGCAGCATTTCAATGGTTAATATTCTTCATTAATGTTTTCTAGATTCCTTAGTTAACCAAAATATTACAAGATAAAATAGAGAGATGAATGCTGCAATCTAAACAAACATATAATTAATGATTCACCAAGGACCTCAACTGGACTCTATTCATCTACGATATTACTCACATAAAATTATAGGTTGATAGACCTCATATAACTAAAGTATATTTCCGAAGGGGCAAGGTGCAAAGCGACAGATGATTGCTCGGGGGTGATGAGGAAATCAAGGGAGGTATTCACTATGGGGATCTGGAGCATAACAGAATGGGCAAAGCAAGTGAAAATGTAGTGCAAAGCGACAGATGTTACTAATTAAATGCTTATAAGATTATCCACAAACAAGGGGCATACAGATATGAAGTAAAACCATCGATGATATTGTTTCAAAAGGTGCAGCTAGATCAATAATGCAATTGTTACCTCACAGAGAGCTACAAGCATTAAACAAGGGGAGAGCTCGTCGGCTTTACTTTGTATGTGATTTAATAGATGCTTTTTTCTCTGTTCATCCAGACCCTTACAATCCACAAGAGCAACACACGGTGGTTCTTTCGGATACTATCATAATAACGAGAAAAAATTCATAAGCTTGTGCCTACTGATATAAATCGGAGATTAAACAATCAACATTAAGCTAGGAATGAGATGGAAGTGGAAGATGACTAGTCATATCCAACAAAATTAAATTTCTCATAATTATCCATACAGTCCCTCAGCAAGAAGGTGGCTTAAAAAGTTCACCTTATATCCTAAGCTACTTTATTCTAAGGCATCCAACTAATTCTATTCTTTTCTTTTCTTTTTTATCAAAGAAGAAATTCACTAAGCCAAATAAAAGATGATTACAAAGAGTTAAGAGGATAAGAGATCCTCCTTTAAAAGGAGAAACCAACGAAAAGAAAACATCAATGAAGTAAAGCTTTCCAATCCAACAGCGATCAGTGAGGGAAACCCTTTATAAAGACCATGTGCTTTACGCCATATGGAAGCCAAACACCCATTAAAAAGAATTCAAAATTTATTCATATAATATCCTAATCTACTGTATTTGAAGGCAACCCAGCAAATTTACTCAGATCACATGTATATTTTCAGTGAAACATACCTGAGGGCTTGCTTGTATCTCTAGAATAACTTCTACAAACTGTAAAGAAAAATAATATAAAAAACCATTAACAATCATACACTTAGTTCCAAGGGGAGATTCACATGTCTAAAATCAACACAAACAGCTCAAGGGAGAAAAAATGCATTCACATGTCACAACTTTGTAAAACCTGAACATCATAACAGACCATGAAGATTGAAACATCCAGGGTACTTACTAGACTTTTGCATAATCACAACTCCACCCAAATATAATACTGAAACAAAACAGTTAAAGATTTAAAAAAAAAAAAAAAAATAGTAGATTTAATATCATCAAGAAAATCACACTTCACACTCTTTGTGCAACAGCTCATTAAATTGATGTAGCTTGAGAATATAGTCCATATAATAATTGCAATACCACTACTAAAGCAAAATCTTCTCATACAAATCATTGCCCGCAAATCATAAGCATGTAGATTCAATATTACTATGTCCCCCCAACACACACACACACCCCAATTTTATTTTATTTTTCACTTTAACTAAACAAGACTCATTTTTTTTGGGTTGATGAATTAGAACTAAATAATGGGTCATCATAAATTGAAGGAAAAAGAATCCAAAAGAGAAAACAAAAAAAAAAAACCAAGAAATTGACCTGTTCGGAGGTAACATCAGCGGTTCTGGGTTTGAGGGAGATGTGAAAATGGGGAGGGAAAGAACGGAGAAGTGAGCAATCGGTTCCATAAACGGCTTCCACAGCTTCAACCTCAGCCACAGTTTCCTCTTCGCTCGCCATTCTTTTTTGTTTTTTGTTTTTTTTTTCTTCTTCTTTTTGTTTAGAATTAGAATGTTAAACACTGTTCAAATTGGGTTTCATCTGATATATGCTATGACACTTAAAAACCTCACTTATCCATTTTTCGATACTGACACTTTTGGATACTTTAATATGCCTCGTAAAAACTCAAAAAAAATAAAAGTTTAAAGATTGCTTTATGTCGTGTTATTAGTTCTAACAATTATATTCGTTAAATTACTCTTATCATTTTATTGAATTTAATATAAATATTTGTAATATTTTATATTTTTTTACAAAATTAATAAGTATTATAAGTTTACTTTTATTTTTTTTGTTAGATTATTGAATATTAAATATAATATACGCAACTAAAATTAAAATATTATTTAATATCAAAATGTGTCTTAACATGTCAAAATCTAATATTTTTTAAAATTATCGTATCCGAATGTCATGTCGTGTCTCGTATCCCGTGTTCTGTGTCGGTATCGGTGCTACATATATATGGAATCAAAATATTTGATCTCCAATCTTGGCATTGAGCTTTTTTATGTTTTTTTATTTATTTATTTATTTATTTATTTTTGCCTGATACACTGAAGTTTTGTATAATTAATTACCAAAAATACTATGTTTAGTGGATATGCTAACATGGTCGTAAATGCTTTTAATTTTACTCTGTCTCTTTTTTGGTAAAACGGCTTTTAATTTTACTCTTTACCTACTGTATGTCAATATTTATAACTTTTATTAATGTAATATTGGTAAATTTTATATTAGTTTATTTGTGTGTGTACAGTTATATGATTTAAATAAGGGAAAAGATTTCTGCAAAGTGAAATTTACCTGCAGTTGACTCAAACCATTAGAAGTGCAGTTGACTCAAATCTTTAGAGGAAAGATAAAAAATGAATAGAGAGAAAATAGTTGATGATGGGACCCTATAATCCACCACTCTTCAAAAAATTTAATGTTACATCAACACATATTGCATAGACTTAAAAAAGGAATTTAAAGATTGCTTTGCATTGCGTTGTGTTTTTAGTTTTAATCATTAAATTTGTTGAATTATGATTATCATTTTATTGAATTTAATATAAATATTTGTGATATTATATTTTTTAGCAAAATTGATAGGTATTATAAATTTAACTTTTTTTTAAATTATTGAATATTAAATAAAATATACAGTGCATAAATTAAAAATAGCTCGTTTTGATGTCAATGCAACATAGATGGAACGCACATGCAGTTTTGAGTCACTTGCAGATCGATTTTATTTTGCAGCAACATAAGAAAAATAAATTCTTTTAAATAAATTAATTGTATTTAAGTGTTAAATTGAGTTTAAAAATAAAAAATTATGCATTGAATATTGATAAATTAATATTCAGTATGCATGAATAGTAAGAAAAAACTAAAATATAGGCCATGTCTAATTTTGTTTAGTTTATTTTTAAAAAAAAATGTATTTTGTAAAATAATTTATAAAAATTATTTTTCAGAATAAATGAAGAAGAAAATATTTTTGAAAATTTTTTAAAATTTAATGAAAAAAAATGTGTTTGATAAATTTATTCTAAAAACATATTTTTAAAGTAAAAATAAATTAGAAAGGTTATACTTACCACCAATTAAGTTTACCACTTCTTACCATCAAATATTAACCGTTGATTTACATCAATCTGACGGTTATAATTTATTGTATGGAACTTATTAATTAATTATTAATTTCTAATAAAATATAACCGTTAGATTAAAAAAAAATTAACGGTTAAGATTTGGTGGCAAGAAGTGGTAAACTTTTTTTTTTTTTTTGATAACAAGAAGTGGTAAACTTAAGTGGTAGTAAGTATAACTTTTTCCAAAATACATTGTTTGATTAGTAATTCTTTTGAAAAAGTTTTTATCATTTTAAAAAATATAAAATTGTGTCATTTGAGTTGAAACTATTGTGTTTTATGATAAGAGAAACTATTTCATAATAAAAATCATGATAGGAGAGAGTATGAGCTTATTGATAATTTTTTTAAATTTAATTATTAAATAAAATACAGTAATTTTAACTCAAATGATACAACTTTTATGTGGATAAATATTTATTCCAATTTTTTTGTTATTAACTATTTTTTAATTGTTTTTTTAATTATCTGTAAAATTTTAGATATACTTTATGAAACATATATTTTTAAGACTAAACCAAATCATAATACAAATCTTCTTAAAAACTAAATAAATTATAATACAAGATCAAAAAAAATTAATTGAATTTTAATTGTTATTTATAATCATTATAATGTTAAGTTCCCCACCTACAATAAATCGATAATAGGCTCTCGGTATATGAACAAATAGGTCTGGATTGGATCGGTTTTAAAGCAAAAAATCATCTGATCCAATTCCTTCGGTTTGGTCATTACATCATCCGATCGGTTTGAATTTTTTTTCAAATCCGATCCAATCCAATTCAATTTTTTCGGTTTGGATTGAATCGGTTTTCGGTTTTTTGAAAAGCCAAAAAAAAAAAAAGAACTTATAAGAATTATTTTTAGAAAAATGAAGAGTATTATTTGTCATGGATCCTATGTAGTTTGCAGGCTAGTAGATGCTTTTGAAGGGAACATAGCATCTGCAGTTGAAGAGGTCATTTCTAAGAAAATAAAAGAAGGGATAGCAACCCTTGACAATTTATTGCAATCTCTTCCGAAGACAATATCATTAGACAAAACTGTTGTTCTAAATGTTACTTTCGTGAACAATCCAATGCTGAGTAATTCTTCTATTGAAATTCAAATTAATGGTTTATTCTCAGGGAGAAATGAAGTTTTAGTACCTCAAGTTTACCATAGAGGATTAGACATTTCTGATTCCTCTGGTGGTTTACCAAAGATGATAAAGGTTTCGTTACATGAAGATGTTTTCAAATCCGCTTCCTTAGTTTTAGTATTCATCTAATCCATATACTAATTCATTAAACTCAAAACATTGATTTGAGCGTCTTGCTACAATCTAGAAGGAAGATGTTCCAGACTCGAAGTTACCAGCTCAGTAAACATGAATGGGACCTGATCAATCGTGTGTGATGAACCCAAGAAAATCAAGATTCATCTCAATCATTGAATAGTTTGGATCGGTTTGGATTGGATCGGCTTTCAACATCCAAACCGATAACCGATCCAATCCAAAAAAAATTTGTGGTTTTTTTTGATTTTCGATTTTTCGGTTTTCGGTTTTTCGGTTCGGTTTCTGCGGTTTGAATTGGTTTGGATCGGTTTATGAACACCCCTATGAACAAATCATTGTGCACCGAAGTTAATATTAGGGGTGTTCGCGGTCTGGATTGGATCGGTTTTGCAAGCAAAAATCATCTGATCCAATACCTTCGGTTTGATCATTTAATCATCCGTTCGGTTTGAAATTTTTTTCAAATCCGATCCGATCCAAACCAATTTTTTTCGGTTTGGATTGGATCGGTTTTCGGTTTTTTGAAAATCCTAAAATTTGTTTCATGATAATTGTGCAAATAACATATTTTGTATATATTGGCTTTGTAATTTTATTTTTTTGAAATACAAAAGCATCAGTAAACGATAATATAGTTTTTTTTGGCGATGAGATATGAAGCTCTACATAGATGAAATTTTGTTAATGAGATGTGATTAGATTTTTTTTTTAGGTGTAGTTGATGGGTTAACAGGTCTTGGGTTTAGAAATTTCTGGGCTATGATTGAGAAAAAACTCAAGTAGGTAGAGGAAAATTAATATATTAGATCGGTTTGGATCGGATCGGTTTTCATTAACCCATCCGAAAACCGATCCAATCTAATTAAAATTTGCGATTTTATTTCGGTTTTCGGTTTTTCGATTTTCGGTTTTCGGTTTTTCGGTTATCGGTTTTTCGGTTCGGTCACCGCGGTTTGAATCGGTTTGGATCGGTTGATGAACACCCCTAGCTAATATATACTTATTCGTATACAATGTTTTAATGTAATTATCCCCAAAACCAATTTTAAAAGCATAAATAAAATAATATATATACATATATATATATATATATAATTAAGGTTATACTTACCACCAATTAAGTTTATTATTTTTTATCACTAAATTTTAACCGTTGATTACAATTGTAACTTATTAAAAATTAATAATTAATGTTATCAAAAAAAAAATTAATAATTAATTAATAAGTTTCATCAATAAATTATAACCCTCAGATTAGCGGAAACCGACGGTTAAGATTTGGTGATAAAAAATTGTAAACTTAATTGGTGGTAAGCAATGTTGTTAAGATTGATCTTACATAAAATTAAGGGGGGATAAATAATCGTAAATCGTAAGATCGATACAGATCATAAGATCATACATGTGTGTATAAAATATTAAAAATTACATAAATTTTTAAAAGAGATTTTTTTAAGAATATAGGATAACCTTTTATTTTTTAAATTTTAAAAGGGATAACCTTATTGTATTTAAAATATGAGAAATATTTAATTAACTAAAATTGTATTGACACATAAAAAATTCATATTTATATTTTTATAGTGGGTTCTAAAAAATTTGATTAAAAAATAATTAATTGAGAAGTAGGTAGTGATCATCAGATTCATCACAATGCTGGGGAATAATAATATGCGTAAGTTAGAATATGGCCCACTATGACAAAAGAAACCCAATAAAATAAAACTAAAAGAACAAAGAATGACCACAATTTCAACCACATATGTTGTCATCGTCAAGAAGAAGCGGCAGACGGCAAAAGCAAAGGCACGAAGTGAAATCTTAGTGGAGAGCGGTGGGTGGCGTCCAAATGTCGATCCCAATAGCGTGCGTGGCGAAGGTGAGTGCAAAAGGGAAGATGGTGGTGGAACTGTTGGGAGCTTGTCTCGTTCTTCGTTCAGGTTCTTGCAAAGTTCCCCTTTTTTCCCCTAATGGTCGTTCTTCTCTTTCCAAGGCCTGATTTGTGCTAGTGATTCTTGTGATTTGTGGTAGTGATTCTTGTTGATCTCTGGCCTCCAAGTACCAATCGTCGAACTTTTTCACAATTGTTAGAATGACACCGATTTTACAATATTACTCGTCGATCCCACACAATCTCAGTAGAGAACGATTTTACCTATGATTTGAATCGCTGGAATGAAGAAAATTGTAGGATCTTGTGATCCAACGATATTAATCACGATCTTGACAACCTTGTTGGTAAGTATATTCTTTCTTTTTTATATATATTTATGTTGTAGGAGATAATATCTCCTACCATAGACACATAATATGGTGGGGGCCACCATCCATTAAAAAAAAAATTGTGGCACAAATTTTTATATGAGAGTAACATGAGATAGTTATCTCATGTAAAATGAGACAATAATTTCTCATATATATATATATATATAGGGAAAAAAGTTTTCGATGTTACTTTAGATAACTTTATCTAATGTTCATCGAAACGACATCGTTTTGGGGTTGAAAAATTAAAAAATTAGAGTGATAAAGCTATTATAACCCTGAAATAAATTAAAATTACAAAAATACCATGATTTCCGTCTCAAAACGACGTTGTTTTGTTGAACATTAGATAAAGTTATCGAAAGTAACATCAGAAAAAATAAACCCATATATATATATATTTCAAAACCAATAATAAGCAAATCACAGTTTCATAAATCAATTCACAAAATTTTTTTTTGGAACAATAATTAATACAATTCAATTGTATTGCAACTCTTCTCAAATATTCAATCATAAAATAATAAATAATTCTAAAATTCATAATATGCTTCTATAACCTTTCTCAATATCATCAAATCCAAAACAAATTTTATAAAATCAGCTTAATGAAATGAAAATATAATTTATTCTCAAAATCCATAATATCAAAGTCATTCAAATAATAATATAATGTCTTTTAAATACTTAAACTCTAAAAGTATAAATATGTCATAAATTTCATAATACTGTTTCAATTCATTTCTCAAATATCATCAAAATCAATATAAATACTTAAGCAAAGCAAGTCGTTTAACTTTGATTATGCCACCACATCCCTTAAAACATTTAAATATCAAACACTCCATATTTTTAATCATAAAGTCATTGTATAATAAAATAATAGATTAAATTAAAATAGTACAAAAAATTAAAAAAAAAAGTTTGGACTTGCACAATTCCCACTATATACTCATAGAAATCTGTTCTGTCCTTGGGACAGAGATAATAGGCTGGTATGTTACTTTTAGATCTAGTGCCCTCTCCAAGGTATCTATGGAGGAGATACCCTTGAGTCAAGCAGATCATTGTGCACAGAATACTACTAACAGCGTAAGCGAATGGGGTGTGTGTGCGCACAGTGACAGCATAACAGTAAGAGAGAGAGCGTAACGTACCTTTAGGGTTTACCTTGTATTTATAGAGGTTACCTATGGGTAGTGTAGATGGGCCTTTGGTGCCTCTGATAAGGGCTTAGGCCTGCTTGCTATACTGTCGTACTAGGATTAGTATCTGTTGGCGAACTCGGTAAGTGCAAAGTAATAAAGTGATAAGAAAGTTGTCGATCCCACGAGGACTGATGACCAAACAATAATTTATTTATTTAACTAAAGTTGGATCGATCATTAAAGGTTTTCTTGAGAATCTTGTGATTAAATTAAAAACAGAATTGTAAACTATTTTTGATTTTTAATATTTTAGAAATTAAATTCAGAATTAATTAAAGCTAAAATTTGATTTAAGTTTTCAATAAAAAAAAGAGTAGTTAGGATTCAACTTCCCCAATGATTTTTTAACAAGTTTGTTTATTCTTATAACTACATTCAAGATCAAATTATTAACAGCTCTTTCTACAGTTGACTAAATCCCAATCCCTTGGTAATCTAATCCTTTATTCTAATCCAAAGCCTAATCCCTTAGTACTTTTTCATAAAATAAGCATTAACGCAAGAACTCACAATTATAAAATCCACAAGTCTATTCCTAGATCATGCCAATTCCAGCAATCAACCAATCAGAATCATATATCAACATCTCTATTGTCATATATGACTCATATGTTTATCTACGAGTGATCAAATCATAAATAAAACTAATCATAAATATCAGATTGATTGCATAATTCAAAAGCAAGAATGTAATTCATAAGAAATAAACAAACATCAACTAAGAACTATTGGTTCTGTATAGCTAAAACAATAAAATGCCTCAATCATTTTAAACATGCATGTAAACAACCATTTTAAGGAGAAACAAAGCAAGTTCTGTTAATATTTTCAACAGTGAAATGCACACTGAAAAGAATTTTCTGTTTAGGCTCAAATCTCACGTTTATATGTGTGCAATTCAGTATTTATGCTCTTTCTCAATCACTCATACTATAATTTTATTATTCTTACTGACTCTTAGACTAACTCAATCAATGCTTATTCATAAAATATAAAATATACTCTAAGTCATCACATCATAAATTAATTTTACTGACTAATTCTAACTTAGCATGATTTCATAATCCAAACAAAGAAAAGAAACACAATAAAATAAAGAGGAATAAGGAAAAGAATTTTCCCTGTTTTTCTAAAAAAATGTGGCTCTTCTCATCACAGGGATCATAGTTGTACCAACTGCTACTATGGCTACTATATATATATATATATATATATATATATATATATATGGTGCAGTGCGTCCCCATTCCCAGATTTAGCATTTGCTGTCCTCAGTAATTAATAAATCAAAAAAAAGAACTGCACATATCAACTCAAAAATATCATCAGATAAAGTCAATAGTAGCCATCATGCTCATAACAGAGTGAGAAAAATAAAATTTGTACATCACCATAGTCATCACTAATCAAAACAGGTAAACAAAAGAAAAATAAAACTAAAATGGTTCTAGAAAATAAAATCTACTGGCATCATAAAATAAACTAAAATAATTAACTTAAAAGCGATAAATTCTTAGGCTGCCTCCTAAGAGCGCTTGTTTAACGTCATTAGCTTGACGTTATATCTTCACTAGTCATGGCAGCTTGTAGCCAGAATTCAAAGATGATGTCATTCCTTTTATCATAAATATTGCTTTGCCGTAATAGTACTCTCGTGCATATGGGCGAGAATGTTTGGCCTCAAGAACTCTATACTTAGTCTTAATGTGCTTTCCCTTGCTCTTAAGATTTGCCATCTTCACCTCCAGCTTGCAACTCTCATCTGGCTTATGATCTTTCTTTTCTTCCTCTTCAACCTTCTTTTCCTCAATAAAGAAAATTTTCTCTGGATGAGGTGTAGGTGGTGGAGTTTCTTTTTTAAACATTTTGAGAATAGTCCTTTGTCCTTCCACCCATAAGATCAATTCACCTTTAGGCACATCAATTAGTACTCCGGAGGTCGCTAAGAAAGGTCTCCCAAAGATCATGGGAACAGTAGCATACTCCTCTATATCCAAGATAACAAAGTCCATAGGGAAGATGAACTTGTCCACCTTAACTAGTATGTCCTCTATTACTCCATATGCTTGCTTGGTGGAGCGGTCAGCTAGTTGCAGGATCATATTGATTGGCTTCACTTCTGTGATTCCCAGCTTTTTCATCATAGATAACGGCATTACGTTGATGCTAGCACCCAGATCACATAAAACTCTCTCTATTGTCATCGAGCCAATCGTGCAAGGGATACTAAAACTCCTCGGATCCTTTAATTTTGGAGGTAAATTCTTCTGCGTGATTGCACTACACTCCTCCGTCAAGATAGTGGATCCTTCTACTGTGAGCTTCCGCTTCTTGGTTAGGATCTCTTTTAGAAACTTAGCATATGATGGCATTTGCTCTAAAGCTTCCGCAAATGGGATATTGATGTGCAGCTTCTTAAAAATCTCTAAGAATTTAGAGAAATTTTTCTTTTGCTCGTTATGTTGTAACCTCTGAGGATAAGGAGCCTTAACATAAGGATTGTCTCCAACTGCTTTCATTCTTTCCTCTAAAGAAAGCTTCTTTATTACTTTCTTATGTGGGGTATCATTTAACGGTCCTCCAAAAATCGAGACATCTCTATCGACAGGATCGTCAGCTTTCTCTTCAGCAGGATTTTCCTTCTCTGCATCTTTTTCACTACTTGGTGCGGCTATTGGTTTTTCCACACTTTTCATTGTAATGATGGCATTACATTGTTCCTTGGGATTAATAATTGTATTACTAGGAAAGGTTCCTGGAGGCCTCTCAGCCATCTGTTTGGCAAGCTGACCAATATGAATTTCCAGATTTTTAATAGATGCTTCTTGATTTTTGAGAGATGTTCTGGTTTCTTCCACAAAACTTGTTTGAGCTTGAGACATCTTTTCGAATGCAATTTCCCAAGCTTCCTTTTGACTAGATTGCTCTGGTTGAATTCCCATATTAGCTTGTTGTGATCCTCCTTGATTATACGAAAGCGCAGAGTGGTTTCTCCAGCCAGTATTATAAGTATTGTAGTAATGATTGTTCTCCCTACGTTGGTTGTACCAAAGAGAATTCACCTGAGCTGGGTTTATAGTAACCATAGCCTCACATTTATCAGCACTATGAGGTCCGCCACAAGTGTCGCATACCACAGGGAATTGAGAGTTAACCGCAGAGATTTGATTTTGGGTAAAGAGTTTAACAAGTGAATCTAACCTTTGATCTATCTTGTCTTGTTTGGCTAACATAGCGTCATACCCTTCTAACTGCATAACTCCTCTCTTAGGTTGCATTGGTGTGACTTCATTATCTTCAAATGTCATCTTTTCAATTAACTCAACAGCTCTAGTTGAAGTAATTTCTCTGATGCTTCCTCCAGCTGCAGCATTAAGGAGTACTCTATATGTTGACGTAACTCCTTTGTAAAAGATTCGGACCTTCTCGCCATTCGAAAAAACGTACTGCGAACATCTCTTGATTAGTTCTTTAAATCTTCTTCCTCCCACACACAGGGATTCTCCTTCGAGCTGCTTGAAATTGCCAATATGTTCTTTCAGCTCAGAGAATCGGGAGAGTGGGAAAAACTTATTTTGAAATTTTTCAACTAATTCTTCCCACGTGGAGATGCTATCAGCAGGTTGCAATTCTAACCAATTAAGTGCTCTTCCCTTTAAGGAGAAAGGAAAAAGCATCAGTCGGATTGACTCAGCAGGTACCCCATTAGCTTTAATGAGGTTACACAACTGTAAGAATTTAGAAATATGGCGGTTTGAGTCTTCAATCGGGTCTCCTTCAAATAGATTACTTTGAATTAAATTCAGGAAGGAGGCTTTTATTTCGAAGTTGTTTGCATAATTCAAAAGCAAGAATGTAATTCATAAGAAATAAACAAACATCAACTAAGAATCATTTGTTTTGTATCTTCCTAACTACTAAAATTAATTTAGCCTGACATAATCATAAAGACAGAATTAAAATATGCAGTAAAAGAAATTGAGTTCGTGATAAAACTTGTCTAAAAGTGATGATCAATGATGCAGAAGTGTTTCCTTCCTTCTCCTCTGCAACGATCCAGTGTTCTTTTTCGCTCCTTCCTTCGCTTTGTCTCGGTCTCTGACTTTCCTTCGCGTTCCAGAATTAATGGAATTAGCCCTAACTTGCATTTTTATAGAAATAAAAATGGGCTTTTTAATTTGGACCAGGCTCACTGAGGATTAATTTTGATTAATTCTTTATTTTTCTTGATCCTTATCCTTTGCAACTGCCTTTATCCTTCTTGATTGCAATTTGTTATTTTAGACCTGAAACAAACTGAAAAGAGATTAGAATCTTATCCAGTTGTTGGTATTTTAATATCTTTAGATTTTATTAACTAACACTATATTTTTAATCATATTAATTATTATTTGAATTATGTTTAACCTTAAAAACATAGTGTCTTTGACACTTATCAGTATCCTTGATGGATATCTATCCGTGATTACATTAGATTTGTATCTTAGATAGCCCTTTATTGGGCCTATCACTTAATGGGCCCCTTATACGGGTCTATAACAGTTGCTCCTCAGCCAGGCAACCTGGGCATCCGGGTTGCCGGGGTGAATTTGTTTGTGCGTCTCTTCAGGATTTTTGCTAGGCTGAGTGTGTTTGAGTTTTTGTAAACTCGCTTGCGTATTCTTTGATCCGGGTGCTTTCCAAATTGGGTCCTCATTGCCCCTTATCTCGGCGGGTTGAGTGTGAACTCGAGAAAACTTTTCATGTATCACTATGCCGAGTTTGGAATGTGCTTGAGTAGTTGGGATCCAACTGGCGGTTGCCCCCAAGCATCATACCTTATACACGTCTTGAATTTCCTTTTGGATGCATGGACGACGAGTTTTGCATGAACCCGGCGAAATACTTTACATAGGCAACCGGGTAACGGATGTGCTTGAGTAGTTAGGATCCAACTGGCGAGTTGCCCCCATGCATCAGGCGTTTAACCCGGTTGAGAGTTGTGTATGCATGTATTCTGTCTCATTTGTTTGTTTATGAGTGGTACTCATTCCATTCTGACACGTGCTACTGGTCGCGTGCTTTAGCGTGCCGCAGCCATTTTATGCCATTTTCGTGTTTCGTGCATATTTATTAGCAGCGTCGTTTCAGGTGTCTAATCATTGCTTTTTGAAGTGAAATGGCACTGGTGACCCTGACCTTTGCCATTCCCGACTGCTGTGGTTACAACCCATGATTACTACAGTTACCATTCAGGACGACTGCGGTTAGCACTCATGATTGTTGCGGTTATCACTTACAAGTGCAATGACTTGAGTTCCTTTGAGTGTCAGCACCTCAAATGCATTTCTCCATATTCTTGCAAGTTCATCCCTTTCGACAGGTACTTCACTCACCCTTTGTTTTTTGTTGCTTCTGCTTGGAGATGCTTTCGTTTGATCATCTGTCCTTGAGCATGCTTTTTCAATCTTGAATTATTTGCCCAGTATATGCCATTGTGTTGATTTTCTTTGTTTTCTCGTTATACCCACGATCTGCACTTTTAGGGGGTCGTGTATTGCTTCCCTTCTGGCTTTTTGGTGTTCACCATCTTGCCTTTGTCGTCTTTCTTTGTTATTTCAAATCTTAGTGTCATTTAGCTTTTTAACCAAATGAGGGGGACAAACCCTCCTTCTTCAGTTTTGTGTTGTAAGAGGAAGAAGGAAGAAGATTCATATTTTTTGAAAAAGATTCCCCCTGGTGCTCGTTTCTGGTTTTGGGGGATTCCAAGGACCGAAGAGGAAGAACGTGAAGTTATGCTTCACGGTTGCCGTGGTGGTAGATCTCGGAGGAGGCCCGGGTTGTCTAATAGGGAGTTAGGGCCCCCCGGGGTAGAGGTTCATACAGCCGCGGTAGGAGTCGTCTTACTTCAAACAGACGTGCTTCCCATTAATTTCCCCAACTCGGGTCTGAGTCTTCTAGCAGACCTATGATTCATCCTGGTTCTTTGTCCACCGTCCGGGATTTCTGTCATTCTTTCCCCCTCCCAAGGAGTGTTCTTTGTTATTCTTGTGTCTACTTGAGTTCCAAGCTTGTCGAGCAAGGATGTGACTCTTTGGCCGAGTCTACTTTGGCTAGCTGCCGGCAAGGAGATATACTGGGGTCTACCTCTGCATCTGGTGGGGCAGATGACCCAATCATGATCTCTGACTTTCCGACTTTGTCATCTTCTAGTGATTCTTCTGATAGCATTTTTTATTCAGGTATGCTCATTTTCTTCTGATCCAGCTCTTTTCTTTGTTTTAGGTTTTCTGGCATCTCCTCCTCCAGAGGTAGTAGAAGAGTCGAGTTCTGCCGAGTCATTTTTTGAGTCTCTTCTAGCCTCTTTAGTATCTCGGTTTCCCTGGGTAACTTACGAGGTTTTAAACACAATGTTCGAGATGAGTTCGGGTGATGTGGTTGGTCTCCCCGTTGGGGAGTTAGATAATTATGACATAATCCCCCCACAAGAAGACGAACCAGTTTGTTGTAGTGGGAGTTCTGGAGAGCCTCCCTTCTTTTTCTTTTACCGGGATGTCATAACTCAGCTTGGCGTCCGGTCTCCTTTGACCGAGTTTCAAATAGATCTTTTGAACCACCTTCAGATAGCCCCCACCCAACTTCATCCAAATAGTTGGGGTTTCATTAAGGCTTTTGAGCGTTTTTGCGCTTACCTTACTCTTCCCGCTCCCGTCTATGTTTTCTTTTTCTTTTTTCAAGCGATTACCCCTCGAACTGGCCGTGAACCAGCAGAACGAAAAGGTTGGATTACCATTCGAGGTATCCCTTGTCGCAAACTTTTCCAAGTTTGCATTTGATGACTTTATTTTACTACTTCTTCTTTGCAGTACCCAGCATGGAGAACCCCCAAAGTGAGCCCCTAAGCTAGTTGTTGGTTTTGAACCAGTCAAAGGAAAACCCTACCGATTTGCACAAAAAAAGGAAAGCGTCTGTGCTTTCGAAGGATAACTCTGGCAAACAAAAAAGGATGTTGACTGCTAAGGGAAATGCCACTACGGGCAGTGCCATAAACAAGGTGGACGCTGCTGCTGCCAGTGCTTCTGCTTCTTCTCAGCAGGTAATGAAAGCTCATCCTCCTCCGCTATCACCCAAGCTTGTGAAACACGTGGTGTGGCAGGGCAGAATGAACGGCGTCCTCCGAGATGCGATATGTGCTCCTGAGTCCTTTTACAACTCCTCCGCTCTTACCGCTGCTCAGATTAGGGAGGTGGAAGATTTAGACCTTTGCTGTGTGAAGATAGCCGGGTTGGCGAGGCCTTTGCTGACTCTAAAGTAAAATTATCTTCGCTCCTTGAATGAGGCATCTGCATCCCTGGAGGAGAGGGCCAAGACATATGCCGAGCTTCTGAAGGTGAAGAACGATTTGTCCTCTCTGAAGGAGAAGTATGACCAAACCGCTGCCGAGCTGGTCAAGGCCAAGGAAAATCTTGGGAAGTTTCGAGACGAGCAAGCTGCCGAACCCGTAAGGATGAAGGACTTCCGGATTATGTATGAGAGAATGGAGGAGAGATTGAAGGAAGGTGAGGGTAATGCCCAACTTTACCGGGGTGAACTTGAGAAGTCGGTCACCGGCTCCTTCTATAATGCCCTTAACCAACTCCAAGTACTTAATCCAGATGTGCCTCTGAATATAGTTGGTTTAAATGCTCGTGCATATGTCAGCAACGGCCAAATCATTCCACCTCTTGCTGCCTCTCTCGCTGGTGGCTCGATTACTCAATCTGAGAGAAGGGGTGCTACCGTTGAAGATGGTGACGAGGCAGGTAACCAACCCCCTAAGGTGATCGTGGTGTTCGAAGAACCTCCTGCTGGCAAAACTCAATTAAGGTTCGGGATGCCGGTTACCTTTGTAACTTTTAGTTTTATTTGGGGCTTTTGAAGCCCATTTTTGATTTGTAATGAATATTGCCGGTTTTACCCCGATTTTAATTTGCTCTTTGAGCCTTTTTTCACGTCGTTATATTTCGCTTTACCATTTGACGTCTTGCATTTTATATTTTTCAACTTACGGTAGATGCATTTATCTAAGTATTCAATTTTCATAGACTGTCATGGTTGCCTGAAGCATTTATTGAATACCTCTAGAGATTTAGTATTTCTCTGCATTCTGACAAATTGGCTTGTGCCTTTGTCATCTAAGTTTATAACTTAGGTAATTTTCACGTATTTCAAACGTTGTCCGAGCTGTTTCCATCCAGGATGGGTTACAACCGGGGTACGTTTTACTTTCTTAATCCGTGCATTTTGCGAGTTCCCTGTTAAGTTTTATCCGAGTTTATCCCATCCTTAACGGTGATTGTTACAACTCAAATAAATTTCATTCTCTAAACTCGTGCATTTTACGAGCTTTATGTTCTTGACCTGGCCAAGGTCAAAGCATTGTACAGATTCCGCTTTCTGTCATTTTCCATAACGCATGTTTGTTTTGACTTAACCATTTTGGTAAGTCTGCATTAACAATAGGTCTTGTCTTTACTGACTTAACCATTTGTTATAATTTGAATTTTCTAATCCAGTTTTATCTAAGGTAAAGACAACACTGTCACCTGTTCCACTTGGTTTTTGGACAAAAATAAGGAGCATTTTGACTTGATCAGAGTCATCGTGACAAATTACACTTGTACCTCAGATTTTGTATTGATGCATCAAAAATAGATAAGGATAAATCTTTAAAAGAAAAAATTCCTCGTTTATTGATATCAAATTGTCAACTACATGAATTTGCCGGCATATTCGACTTTAGTGAGATCCCTAAGAGAGGAAAATACTCTGTCTACGAAAACTTCAAATAAATTGAAATGATGCAAAACTTAGAAGGTGGATCACGAATTTAGCTGTAATATATCTTCAGCTTATCCGCATTCCAGGTTCTCTTAATTCTTTTGCCTTCTATTATTTCTAAGACATAAGCTCATTTTCCGAGCTTCTCTTTAACTCGGAATGGGCCTTCCCAGTTTGCAGCTAGCTTTCCGTCTCTGGCGTTTTTATTGCCAATATCTACCCTCCTGAACACCAAGTCATTTTCCTCAAAGATTCTTGGTCTCACTTTTTTGTTATATCTGACGGTTGTCTGTTGTTTGGTCATCATATCCCGGCAGTGAGCTGTAACTCTAGCTTCATCAATGAGATCTAACTCAACAGTGAGTAGTTTGTTGTTTTGTTGCTCACCTTGTTTGATACTATTCAGCCTCCTCCAGGAAGGTTCTTCAATTTCCACCGGGATCATGGCTTCGCATCCATATGTCAGTCGAAAAGGGGTTTCCCCCGTTGCAGTTTGGGTACTTGTTCTGTATCCCCAAAGGACAAAGTATAGCTGTTGAACCCAGCTTTCTTTGGCGTCGAACATCCATTTTTTGATATCGTCCACAATTACCTTGTTTGCTGCTTTAGCTTGCCCATTCGACTGGGGGTGCTTCACAGATGCGAAGCGATGTTTGACTTGTAAGTCTTTCATCAATTGTTGGAACCTTTTATCAGCAAACTACGTTTCATTATCAGTTACCACCCAGGCCGGTATTCTAAATCTGGAGACAATATTTTATTCAAAGAAACTTTGTACTCTAGCCGACGTGATTGTGGTGACTGGTTCTGCTTCTATCCACTTGGTGAAGTAACACACAACTACAATCAACCACTTTAATTGTCCTTCAGCAGTTTAAAAGGTCCTAGCAAGTCCATTCTGCATTTGAAAAAGGGCCATGAAGCCGAGATATATTTCAGTTCTTTAGGTGGTGAAAGAATTAGCTTAGCATGCTTCTGACAACTGTCGCATCTCTTGACATGTTCTTTAGAGTCTGCCTCCATAGTCAGCCAGTAATAACCAGCTCGGAGGGATTTTCTAGCCAAAGCTTTGCTCCCCATATGATGGCCATTGATTCCTTCATGTATCTCGGCCAGCACATATTCTGCTTCTTCCTAGTTCAAACATTTCAGCATGAGAATATGCAACCCTTTCCTAAACAGCTGATCACTCACAATGGTGTATTGTGCCGCATCTCGGACCAGCTTCCTGGATTCCATTCGATCCTCTGGCAATGTTCTTTTCTCAAGGTATGTGATGAGTCTCCAATTTACTATGTATTAAGGGTTAATATGAGCATGAAATTGATTTAAAAGTAATTAAAAGTTATGAGAATTATAATTAAATTGTTATTTTATTTTCAATAAAATTCTCATAAGATTTCTTATATTTTGCAGTAAATTTGAGCTCAATAAAGAGATAAATTGGAGATATCAAGTAGAGTTGCTTTGGATTTCTGAATCATTGAAGATCTTGTCAAATGTTCGTTTGAATATTTTTAAGGAAAGTTTTCCATTAAATTAAAAAGAGGAAGATTTGAAGGATTATGTAAATATATGATTAAAAGATTTGAAGGATTTGATCAAAGATATGATTAAAGATTATAGTGAAGATTCCATTGAAGATATTATGAAAAATCAAAGATATGGTTTTCATCCCTATAAAAAGGCATATCTTGGAAACTCAAAAAAAAAGGACAATTCGACAGAGGCAACAATATTCAGAGAAGGAGACTCATGTTGGAGATCAAGATTCCGGAGAACTTGAAGATTGAAGACCATTGATCTTTCTTCTTCATCTTTTTCTTTTCTTTCTTTGTTATGAATTATTTTTACTATTTTAATTTGTTAAAGCCAGCTATGTCTGGCTAGTTTGTTTTTGTAGTTGGGATCACGAACCCGATGTGAATCCTTTATATTTCCTATATTGTTTTTATAATTTAATTAGTTTGTTTGTTTTATTCTACCTGCGTTAATTTTTCCATATCCTGTTTAGAACTGATCACTCAAAATTATAGGGCTTTGAAGGTTATGGCTCACAATAGACATATTGGGGTTTTAGTTTGGACAAGGGTAGAATAACAATTTGTGCATGACCTAAACAAAGGCTTGCATAGATTGCAGACTTATAATTCATTTGCTTAATGCTTAATTCAAGAGGGATTACTAAGACATTAGAATTCTAATTGGGTTAAAGGGTTGAAATCACTAAGACATTAGGGTTCAACTTTTTTATAGAGAAATAATGAATTGTCTGAGCAAACCAATTAGTTAATTATAAAATGCAATATAGGAATATAAGAGAGGATTGGAAGTGAAGTGCATCCTCGCTACAATCTTTTTACAATTTTTTCACCAATATTTTCTTAACGTTCTGGATACTCTTGCATGCGTTCAACTTTAATTGTTTTTAAATTTTCTGTTTTAAATTTAATTGTTTTTAAATTCTGTTTTGAAATTCCAAAATAAATTACTTTCACAAGACAAACAAATTTTCTTTTCCAACTTAAGGAGAATAGTTGAATTAATACTTGGTGCATTAATCCTCGAGGGAACGATATCTTACTTATCACTTTATTACTTGAAACGAACGGTATACTTGCCGATTTCACAACAGTATGTGTTGCGACTTCGGCAAGTGCACCAGTCGTATAGTAATAAAATGTACTGAGTACGAGATCGTTCCCACGAGGATCAGAATTTCAAGCACTAGTTCGCTAATTGCGTTTTAGTTGGACAATCAAGAATTTAGATGAAGAGAGTTGTAATTGAAGAACTTGAAACTTAAAGACAAGTAATGAAAAGCATTCAATTTAAGAAAATTCAGAATTAAAAAGACAAAGATGATGATTGATTAAAAATGTAAAACAAGCGTAGTTAGGGTTTCGACTTACCTCAATATCCTCGTTATGTTATGAATTAAAGAGTCAAGAACCTTTTCTTAATATAATGCCAATCAATTCTATGTAAGTTAATTAGGGCTCAATTCCTTGTTACCCTAAATCTATGTGATCTTGAAAGAACTCTAGTTCCCCGATTATTTCCCAAGAAAACATGTATTAAGATTAAGAATTCCAAGATTGCACAATTACCCTATGTCTATCCCTAGATCACAAGGATTATGATAAATTTATCAAGTAAGGGTTCATGCACCAACATCCCTATTGTCATACAATTCCCCAAAATCATTCTATAAGGAGCAAACTCATAGAAAGAATTAAAGACAGATAAATTTATTCAAATATAAAAAGAAAAGAATTAGGAGACAATTTAATCCATAAACATAAATGATTCAATTGGGTTCCATCTACCCCTAACTACATAAAAGACTAGCCTAGCATACTGAATTGAAAAACAATAATAAAGAAAAGAGAACCCCAAGTCTCCATTGGTGTGATGTTGACTTGGTTCCTCAGTGTTCCAGCACTCTGCAACAGGATTCCTCCTTCAGTCTTGGTGTAATGCTCTGGACTTGTGAATTCGTGTCTTGGTCTGCTCCTAAGCTCTTTATTTATAGCCATTGGAGTTGTATCTTCATTGTATCTCTCAACGAATCCTTATCAGATTTGTAATTGATTCTTCAATTACTTCCTTTTTGCAATTAATATCTTGTAGATTGGTTGATAGATTTGAGCTTTGAATCTTGTTATAATCCTGCTTCAATCCTCCATGACTTCCTTTAAATCAGTTTTGATTTGTTTCCATTTTGGTTCGGGATATCGCAATCTGGCAAATCTTCATTAAAGCTCAGCCAGTCTTTGCTGTCTGGAACATGCTTGGGCACTCAAGCGCGCTGTTGGCCACTTGAGCGTGCCAAATTGCTTAAAATTGATGTTGATGCCTGCCTGAGCGCGCTCGAGCGTGCTAATGGGCGCTCGAGCATGCTCCTCGAGTCTGAAATTATGTCTTCTTGGGCGCTTGAGCGTCCTTATGTGCGCTTGAGCATCCTGTTGTGCCCAGTTTGGCTGTTTTTCCTGCTTCCAAATGCTCGAGCGTCCTCTTGTGCGCTTGAGCGTGCTTTTCTAGCTCTTAACTCTTAAGATTTTGGCTTCCCTTGGTTCATATTGAGCCGCTACTTCTTCGTCATGATTTCTTTAGCACTTTTAGCACCATTTCTTGTGGTTTTACCTTCAAAATGCAAATATTATCAAAACGTCAGCTCAATTTCCTATCTTATGCTTTATATGTCGTAAAACCTTGAATTCCATGCATTCTACTACATAACTCTTGTATATTTTAGCCTAAAAACATGGTAAACCAAAGGTTTATCAGTATGCCACTATGGGTTGCCTCCAGTCATTTACCGAGGTGATGATCATCACGCAACTCGGCATAGTTATGCTTTGTTGTACCACGGTTCTGAGGTTACCTGAATTTTTGGTACTTGCCAATTTAGACAAGATATCAGCTCGGTAGTTTTCCCCTCGAGGAATGTGAGTAACTTGCACTTCATCGAAGTCAGCCATCATCTCTTGAACCTTGTTCAGGTATTTCACCAATAGAGGACCTTTGGCCTGATACTTTCCTTCTATCTGTGAAGTCACCAGTTGCGAGTCACTGAAGATTTTTACCTTCATGGCTCCATGTTCTTTAGCCTGCACTAATCCGGCTATCAAAGCTTCATACTCTGCTTGATTGTTCGAAGTTGGGAAGCCCAAGTTCAAGGAGTGTTCTATTGTCACTCCTTCTGGACTTTCGAGTATGATTCCAGCTCCACTTCCTTTGTCGTTGGAGGATCCATCTACATAAACCTTCTATGTATCCCCAAATTCATTATGTTTCGGGTTCATCGATGTTAGTTCCATTATGAAGTTGGCCAGAGCTTGCGACTTGATGGCCTTTCGACTTTCATATGTTATGTCATATTCACTGAGCTCAATTGCCCAGTTAGCCATTCTTCTTGCTAGGTCCGGCTTGTGCAACACTTGCCGTATAGGCTTATTAGTCCGGACTATTATCTGATGTCCCTGAAAATATGGCCGCAATCTTCTAGCCGTGATCAGCAAGGCGAAGGCCACCTTTTTTAGCTTTTGATATCTGACCTCTGCACCTTGCAAGGTGCTACTGATGAAATAAATCAGCTCTTGGCCTTTATCGGTTTCCTTGATTAGGACAACACTTATTACCTCCTCCCCCACAGCCAGATTCAGGATCAGAGTATCTCCTTGTTCTGGCTTTGACATCACTGGTGGGGTTGCCAAGCATTTCTTGACCTTTTCGAACGCGGCTTGATATTCCGGATTCCATCCTTCCATTGCTTCCTTCTTTAATAATATAAAGAATGGGAGGGCATTCTCAGCAGACTTTGGTAAGAACCGGGTTAGTGTAGCCAGTCTACCAGTTAATTGCTGAACTTCCTTTTTATTTTGGGGTACCTTCATATCAAGTACTGCTTTGCACTTGTAAGGGTTCGCTTACATCCCTCTATGGGTTAACATGAAACCCAAGAACTTCCCAACCGATACTCCAAACGCACATTTTATCGGGTTTAGATGGATGTGATACTTCTTGAGCTTCTGAAAAGTCTGCTCAAGATCCCGGACATGATTTGTCATATCAAATGACTTCACAATCATATCATCAATATATACTTCTACGCTTTTACCCAGCTGGTCTTCAAACACCTTATTCATCATCCTTTGATAAGTTTCCCCTGAGTTTTTAAGCCCAAATGGCATCACATTGTAGCAGTAATTGGCCTTTTCAGCAATAAAGGCGGTTTTTCTTGATCCTTTAGGTACATTGGAATCTGGTTGTAACCCGAGTAAGCATCCATGAAAGACAATAATCGAAATCCAGCCGAGGTATCTACCAACTGGTCTATGTTAGGCATAGGGTAGGAATCTTTTGGGCAGACCTTATTCAAGTCCGTATAATCAGTACAGACTCTCCATTTTTCATTTGGTTTTTTCACCATCACAACGTTTGCAAGCCATGTTGTATATTGTATTCCCCGAATGAACCCGGCATCTAGCAACTCCTTCACGTGTTCCTCCAGGACTTGTTTTCTCTCTGGTCCCAACTTCCTTTTCTTTTGTGAAACCGATGCGGATTAATGTGCCTCTGCATATGTAGTTTTCCAAGCTAAAAATGATAAGGATTAAGTCATAAAAGAGCAGTTTATTTACATATTTGCTTATTATGTTGACTTTTCCATTTCAATGATATTTCTCACCTATTTGTTATGTTTATATAGGGAGAAAGAAAGAGAAAACGAAATTTCAAAAGACTGTTAGCGTGAATCTGCACGGGCGTGGGTTCTGAGCTGCACCGTGAAGACCTGGGCCACTTACCAGAGAAGTGGCGCGATCTGGCGCCATTGTGGCGCGATCCTGCGCCAGCTAGGTTGCAGGCCTACGTTCCAGAGAAGTGGCGTGATCCCACGCCAGTTTATGAGAAAAATCACCGTGTTCTGAAAGGGCAATTTTGGAAGAAGTGAACCAGGATTATAAAAAGAACGCTGTGAGGGTTTATTCAAGACATTTTTCGACGTCAGAGAGAAACAAGGATTCCAGAAGAAGGAGAGGAACAGAGGATTGTTCTTAGTATTCTTTTTGTAATTACACTCTTCCATCTTTATCTTTTATAATTTTATGTCAGCCATGATCATGGTTGGCTAGTACTCTTTATTGTAGTTAGGGTCACAAACCCTATCTGAACCCTTGTTACAACAGATTGATTTATAATTACTCTTTTATATACTTATATTTATCTCTACTCTGTGCGTAATTTCTATCTTCTTTGTTAGAATTGATCAATCTAATAGTTGATGATAGTTTGAGGGTAAGAACCCTAGATAGGAATATTGGGGTTTTTGATCTTGAAAGGGAGTAGGATAACAATTTGTATGTGTGCTAGGAATAGACGTATATATTATTGCAGATGTTTTAATTTATCGCGTTCATTGCTTAATTTTATGAGGAACATTACAAGGAATTGGGGTTCCAATTGGGGTTAAAGGGTTAACCTTGCAAGGAATTATGGGTTAGCTACTTGATATTTTTAGATGATGAATTATCTGAGTATTTATTTAAATGAGTATTTTTAAATCAATCCAGAGTAAAAAGCGAGGATCATATGGTGAGTGCACTCTAGTTACAATGCATTCTTATATTTTATAAAATCAATCTCTGTTTTATTTTTCATAACAAAAATCCAAAAATACGCCTTTATCTTAGTTCTTATTGTTACTCAAATCCACAATATTTTTCACATCTATTTGAATTCTTTCCGTCTTAAAAAGAACGATTATTTGATATTCGATCACAATCCCTGTGGAGATGATACTTTTCTTATCATTATAATACTTGTGCGATCGGTACACTTGCCGGGAAACATCATGGATCCAGGGAAAACTGCCAACTTGTGGCAGCAGAAGGCAGGATCTATGCTAGGGATTTCTGATGATTTCTAGGCAAATACATCTGTGTTACTTTTGAGGAACCCGACTAATTCTTCTTTGACTTGAGTATCTATAGTCTTACCAATTTGGGTAAATTGACCAGGTTCTTCCCCCAATATGAGGTTTTCTAACTCTCCATCGGGCTCAGACCTCGGGATTACTTCTTCTCTCATGTCCAGTTCAACCACGTTAACAGGCTTCCTTGACTGGTGAGGAATTGTCTTCCTGCCGAGTTTGACCCTCGGATGAATCCGGGGAGGACTCGAATGTCCGCCTTCATTCTCTTTGACAGTGTCAAAGTAGAATCCTCTGGATTCTTTTTGATCTCCACAAACAGTGATTATTTCGTTCTTGCTGCTTATCATCTTTATCTTCTGGTGCTTTGTAGAGACCAGCATGTCCCATTGGTGTATGGTTGGTCTCCCCAGAATAATATTATATTCTGATGGGAAATGGGCCACTATGAATCTGACCCATTCTGATTTAAGCGCTTCCTTTGTTCCTAGGGTCAACCTGAGGTCTATATAGCCTTTAAGAGGTGTATGCTCTCCGTTAAAAGCTATCAAGGTTGTTTTGCAAGGTTTGAGGTCCTCCTCATCAAGGTTCATCTTTTTAAGGCATCCCACAGTATAATGTCGGCACTACTTCCTGCATCGATGAAATCTTCTTAACTCGGCAGTTTACCAAGGTTCCAGCGATGACTAATCCGTCTACGTGTCCCGACAAAACACCATGCATGTCTTCCGTTGTGAAATACAACTGAGGAGGGTCTGGTTTGCTAAGGTCTTCCTTAAATTTGGGATGATCCCTGATAGAAAGGACCTCCTTCAGATACTTTCTTCTGGCACTTACAGTGTCCCCTCCTCCTCCAAGGGCTCCACTAATTACGTTACAGTCAAATTCCGCTTTCGGGAATTCATCATGGTTGGAATCATCTTTCTGGTTACTTTCATCCTTGTTTTTCTTTTCAGGGACCGGGCTTTTACTTTTCTTTCGGTTTGCAGACTTCCTTTTGTTATTTTTGGAACCCTAGATTTTGATCACATACTGGCGTAATCTTCCATCTCTAACAAATTTCTCCACAGCATCTCGGATATACTAGCATTGATCAGTGGTGTGAACCGGCCCATCATGGAAAGCACAATACTTGGACTTATCCAAACCTCCTCTGTCGAATATGGGCCAGGGTCTTTCTACTTTCTTCATCTCCGTCATTGCCACTTCCCTCCAGATTTGAGAGCGTGAAGCATTCAACGGTGTGTATTTCTCGTATCTTCCAATCCGGTCCCAGCCATCTGGGATTCTGGTTTTAGAGTCTTTCTTCTTATTACCAGTTCGCTCTTTTTCTTTCAGGATCGGGTTCCTCCTTCTCGGGCTAATTCTTTTACCTTCTTCAAATTGCGCATTTGCAATCTCCATTTGCTCGAGTTCGAGGTACTTCTTTGAACGGGTTCTGAATTCATCCAACGTCCTCACTGGGTCTTTATAAACGGACTTAGCTAGCCTGGATGCTCCATCCAAGCCAACCACAATGAGATGTACGTGTTCATTCTCTTGTAAACCTGGTACCTGCAATGCAGCATCCTTGAATCGGTTGACGTATGTTTGGAGAGTTTCTCCGGGTTGTTGACGTATCTTTCCAATTGCGAACTCGAATTTGGGATGTTTCTTGCTTGTCGCAAAATTTAAGAGGAACTTCTCCCCAAATTCCTCAAAGGACCCAATGGAGTTGGCAGGTAAGGTAGAGAACCATACCTGCGCAGCCCCAGTCAGAGTTATGGCAAATATCCGAGATATGAGGAGCTCATCTGTAACAGCCTGTTGTACACCGGTATAGTTAACATTAATTATGATATTAAGCGCAGTTACAATCACAACAATTCATTTATAAAAATGCGAGTAAACTTTTTCCGTTTATTACGCGAGCATTTAAAACCGTAAAAAGCGTAATAAATAAAAGTTGTGACCATAACTGTAAAATCTTGCGGAATACTTGTTTAAAATATTTTTATATCTTATTTTACTTAATACAAATCACTAAGGGGTTCCCATAAACTCACTTAGCTAATTTCTCACTTTTACGTTTTCTACCTATCCAAACCATACATGTGCAGCCCCAGTCAAAGTTATGGAAAATATCCAAGATATGAGGGACTCATGTATCCCTCGGATGTACATGTCCGTATCAAAAGCATCGATGTGGACCTGTGGGTCTTGACTTCCATCATATTTCGGCAATCGCACCGAATCAAAATCTTCTGGGAAGGAAGCATTCAAAATCTCCCCAGTGAAGGGGCTATTATTATATTGCCCCCTGCTATATTTTCTTCTGTAGGCACCAGGTTCCACGCGTCCTCTGATGATCTGTGCATTCTGGTTGGGGTGGATTCCATTCCGGTGTCTCTGTCCATTTGCTTCTATCGAAGCATTTTGAGTCAGGGCCTGCACAGCAGCGTTCTGGTCACCCATTGTCAGGTTCTCCAGGTTCGGGTTCATCGTGCTCACCGGATTAGGCCTTTCCCGGTTTTCCACCTCAATAACCCGGTTTTGATGATCCGAGTTGCGATTTCCTTCTTGGCCATTGGCATCCTGGCCTTCGGTTCCTCTCGCCCCTGGTCCAGTCACCCCTATTAAGCGTTGTTCCAGATCTCACATTCTCCTGGTATTCTCCTCTTGTATTCTTTGGAAGTATTGTTGTCGCTGGAGATTATTATGATTCTTCATCTCTGTCATTCGCTGCAAAATTGCAGCAAACGCATTTTGAGCCAACCGAGAGTCAGGATCGGCGGACTAGGCAACATGGGCAGCCAACTCCCCAGGATGTTTGAGGGGGTTGTTCAGAATTGGAGCCGCACTAGAGTGGAGGTTGTATCTGATACGTCCTCGCTGATATGGATGTGATCATAATCCACATCGTTTTCAGGCTGGTTTTGAGGCTGATTCACCTCTTCCAGAACTGGATCCAGCGGTTGATTCTAGTTTTGGGGTGGCTGCTGGCTACTGCTCCTTGTGTGGACTACCATCCTTAGTCAGATTCGTGGGAATATCAAACTCCAAGTTTAGGAATTCCCCACAGACGGCGCCAATATTCTGTCCTTGAGATAGAGATGTCCAGCCTAATAGGCTGGTATGTTACTCTTGGATCTAGTGCCCTCTCCAAGGTATCTATGGAAGAGATATCCTTGAGTTAAGCAGATCACTGTGCATGGAGTACTACTAACGGCGTAAGCCAATGGGGTGTGTGTGTGCGCACAGTGACAACATAACAGTAAGAGAAAGAGTGTGACGTACCTTTAGGGTTTACCTTGTATTTATAGAGGTTTCATGTGGGTAGTGCGAATGGGCCTTTGGTGCCTCTTATAAGGGCCCAGACCTGCTTGCTATGCTATCATACTAGGATTAATATCCTTGATGGATATCTATCCGTGATTACATTAGATTTATATCTTAGATAGCCCCTTATTGGGCATGTCACTTACTGGCCCCTTATACGGTCCATAAAAAAATCCAAAGCCAACAAAAAAAACTCCAAGATTGTCCACTAATTAAACAATTTGAGAAATTGAATCTTGCACAACGTACTATTCCTGTGTGCAACATCAATTTCTTCCTGTTGTCCAAGGATATTATTATTATTAGTAGTAAATGTAATCTCGAGTTTCAATCAATACATTTTGTTACATATTATAGTTTTGGACCTGTTGAGCATTGCTTATGAGGTATGACATCATTATCTATATTTCATTGCTACCACTATTATATTTCCATCAATGCTTCTTCCAATATTATACAACCCATGAAAAAAAAATGAGAACTGAATTGAATCACGTAACAACACCATTGCATTAACTTCGAGCTCCGTTTAGGGTCTTTTAACATTCAAATTAGCTTTAGGTGTCTTCATCAAAATTGTAGTTCTTTTTTAAAGTTTGTGGAACACTACAGAATTTAAAATTTCATGGAATCTAGATCATGATATGATCAAAATACTAAAACTAGACCAAATCATATAATAGAACATTGTACTAACGTTAAGCCCATCTTCCGCTACTCTAATACCAAAATTATATTTTGAATTCTTCATAAAAGTTATAGGCTTGAGCCTTAGTTTTCTAAGAAAAACTAAATAATGGTCAATTCCAATTTCTGTAGCTCCACTTATGACAAAGAATAAGAAACTAGGCCAGATTTTGTGATAAAATTGTTGTAGTATCTTCAAATTCAATTTAAGGTCTTTTAACTCTAAAACCATGTCTCTAAGTTTTTATCAATGTTAAACATCCAATTATATGGTGTGTAGCTGAAGTTATAACCAAAATAGTGAAGCTAGATCAAATTATATGATAGCATCCATGTGATAACTTGGAGCTGAGTTCCTTCAACTCTAGATTTGGCTTGGAACTGTACATCAAAGTTGTAGATATGCCTCTTAGCTTTTTAAAACACCTAAGAATACTCAAATCCATGACCTTTAGCTTGAGATGTAGGCTGAAGTGCACTTGTGAGTCATATGGTGGCAAATTAGCTATTTAGGGGATGAAACTTGGACCTTGCAGTGGTGAAGGAGTAGTGTTTTAGGTTTGGTATTTTCTATGAAACTCAATTATGGTTCTCCACAAGCAACATACATGCTTGTTATGCAAGAAAAATGGTGATTAATGAAATCCACCATTTTAAAAGCAAAATCTTGATGTGTGGTGTAGCTAAAGTCTATTATGATTCTTTCGTTGAGAGAAACATACTAGTGTTGAATTTCACACTTGAGAGAAGATTGTTGGAAATTAAAGTATATGGAGTCTCACACTCGATGAGAATAGATCAAATGAGAACCATATAAGTGAAATGTTTCATAAATCCTGGCTAAAGGCTTTTGGTGAAGATATGGTGTTGGGTTCACTTATTGTGGTAATTCTCCCTTATCATAGACTTCCCTTCGTCTTGTCATAATTGTGGCACCTATATCTCTATATTTGTTCATTTTGTTGGATTGCATAAATTATGGTGTTGTTTATATACTTTTTGTTAACGAATGATTTAATTATGGATTTTGGCTTTAATTCACGTACAACTTTGCTTGTATTTTTTTTTTGGATTTGTAACATGAGGCTAGCTATAAGATTAGGTTTTTCCCTTAATTTATTTTAAGTTTACAATACATTTTGTAGCAAAAGATACTTAAAATTGCATCACCCGAGAACAATGTTGCAACTATTTGTGCACATTCCGATGAATCTGGTGACTTTTTAGAATCCCAACAAACATCACAAGATGGAAGGAGAAAAAAAAAGAACAAGCCATAAAATATTGGGTAATAGTTTTCTCCTATTACAAGAGAAGAAATTTGTATCCAGCTGATACAATTTATAGGTGGGTTCACTTTATTTTTTTCTCTTTTCTCTTCAAAGTGGGACCCACCCATATATTGTGTCAACAAGAGACAAAATTTTCCTCCTATAACAGTAGAAAACTATTACCCTAACATATTTTAGGCTGAAATATTGATTTTTTATTTTATTTTATTTTTCTCTCGTAGGAAAATCATAGATTAAGGCTATTTAATTATTATTCTTTATGAATGGTTATATTATAAGATTGATAACATGATTTTTATGGTAACATATTATGTAGATTAAGTGGTTTCATATTGATTATATGTACATAATAATTATTATGGTAATTATTTGTTATATTTTGAATTATTTATTAAAAAAATTAATGATGATTATTATAATTTGATTAAATAAGGATTAATTAATTATGTTGTAGAGGAGGTTAAATAATGACTTCTACGTTTAATCCTTAACTCCCAACAAATATATTATCATGGTTCTTCATTCAACTTATTTTCAAAACCTCATAATTAAAGTACTTTATACTCAAAACTGGGCAAAACATCGCTCTTTGAAAGCAAACTTGGTTAGAATAAACTTAAAATTTTATTTCTGCAAAATAATATCTATAAATATAATAAGTCGTTTGGACATGTTTATGTGTCATACTTGTTGATATTCAACTATATTAAAGTCGACATAATTAGCCTAGTTGTCTGCCACTTTCTTATGCACTTCTCTAGGAAGCTATGTTCAACCTATCTATCAGATTTTGCATTTATTGTTGTGTTAGTTATTAGTAGCATTAACTCTGTTAGTTGGTAGATTAGTTGTTATTGTATTTATGCTCATCTGGTATAAGTATTCTGGTGTAGAGCTGAATATCTACAATGAACAATACAGTCTTTTGTGTATGCTATCTCTTTTTTTTCTTAAGTTATTGTTTTAAGATTTCTTCATGGTATCAGAGCTTTCCTCTTGAGGGCTGATGGGACAAAAATTTGTTCCCATCTAAGCCCATTTTGATGGCAAAATACCATCTGTTCCCTCATCTGATGAGCAACTTTAGCATAAAAGCACATGTTTCATATCTTTATGACAAAAACACAATAGGAAACGGATGGTGACGTAATCCTTTGAAAAATATATAAAAAGGGGAACGGATTGGGAACATTAAATACGCTTACTCAACTCATTTAATATTTCTGACCACTCTGAGGGAAATGTTGAAAAGAAGTTTCCATAAAGCATAAGAGGTGCAGCAATCAAGCAAGAGGAAACGTGTGCAGCAGGGAATAAACGGTTCCTATTGGCTAAAGAGGAAAGCAAGGCATGCAGATGATCAGAAGGGAAACAACAATAACTGTCTCATCCAGCCACTTGCGCCCCTCAAAGCATTGTTCACACCGCCCCTTTCATGCAGTCAAGAAAATAACTCCAAGGGAATTACTCACTTTGTCATTCACTCTTCTGCCTATAAATAGGACGTTCCAGCACGAAGAAAAGAATCGAATTCCTTAAAAAGAGATCACTTAGTTTATTTTGTAGTTTTTCTTTTGTATAGTTTGTTGTAGTTAAGTGACAACACTTCTTCTCTATTCTGTATCACCCACTTGAGACTCCTCACGAGCAACAACCATCTTCTCCACTTTCTATTTTGTTGTAACCTAAGTTGTTTCCATTTAAATATAAGTGTTATTTCTCTCATTTCCACTCGTTATCTCTGAACTAAATCTCGAGTCTATGGGATTTCAGTCCAGAATAATTATGTTTAAAGTATTAGTCATGGGCTAAACTATCTGTGGGACGAAAAACTGCAAGTTTCTTAAAGACTTATTTTCAAAACTTTTGTACTGAGCTTGTGTATTTCTCTGGTTAAGTAAGCTATATTCATTGTGTATCAATGGAAATTGAACACATACTGAAAAAAGAACTTCCATAAGGAAGGAATTTCAGATAGCTTAACCAGAAGGGGAAGGTAGTGTTGTGGAAACAACATTGCTGGTTGCCTTAGGAATAAGGGACCACCTCGTTCATTTTAAGGTTTTGTGCTAAGTAACTGTTTGAGTCAAGGGAGCCATAGGAATATGGAAACTTGTGAGCCATTTAGTCCATAAGCTGAGGAATCAGACGTTGGCAGTGAAGAGACTGGAACAAAGACAAAAGTGTTAAGTCTTGAGTAGAGAGAATAACTATTTAAGAATGGGTTCCTTCTGTTAAAACTATTTTACAACATCCATACTGTTGTCTCTTAATTACTGTTAATAATGTTGTTATTTTTTTTCTTTATTTATTCAATCTTGTATCTATAAATCCCCCATGAATATTGTTTTTCCTTCTCTCAACAATAAGGGCAGCATACATAACGAAGCAATGAACTGTTTGCTGTCAGATTGAACCTATTGTTCTTGAGGAACGTTGTCAAGACAGTAAGGAAGGTTTGACCAAACAGGTCAATTACTAACTTTTCTTTTCATTTTCATTCTTTATAAAATAGTTTAAGGCATTACTTAGAGTTCTATCCTCATGGGAATGATAATCTGAGCATTAATAGTCCCTTTATTACTTGATGCGTGCACTTGCGCACTTGGGTTGAAAGTAAGAGAACACAAGTGTTTTCTCATACTGAACTAGAACGTTCTCCATCATAATATATTTTTCACCCAACAGCTTTTGACCCAACAAGGGCCTGACCACCATCCCTATCCTATGTCCACACAAGATTTTGGCTCCATGAGAGCCTTTCAAACCAATATTGATGGGGAAACTTCAAAGCCCAACAATGAAACACTAAACCCAACAACCCCATCTCCTATCTCAAATGAAAGCCCATCTCTTATCATCACTAGATATCAATTCAATGGAGAAAACTACTTGTTGTGGTCTCAAAGTATTCTTATGCACCTCAAAGGAAGAGGAAATGTTGGGTATCTCACCAGTGTCACACAAAATTTTGTCCTTACTACTGTTTTAAGTACATACTCTGTATATTTCATTTTCATTTTCTTATTTTTATTCTGTCACATATTCTGTTGTTCATATTATCTGTGTTTTTATGGTTTATGAGTGAAGAGTCTGAAACAGATTCTCACCACTTCACTGAAATACCTGAGTTCTTCTTTGACCCTGAACCAAAACGTACTTTACATAGGAGAAAAAGAGATCTCATGGAAAATATTGGTAAAAATATGGTTGATCATAATAATAGTAATGATGAAATTCCTCCTGAACAGAACTTCAGAGCTTTGGCTGCTCCTTTCAGAAACAGACCAGAAAGGGGAGTGATCCTTCCCCCATTAGCTCCCAACTTTGAACTCAAACCTATCATGTTTCACATGATTAGAGAAGCAGGAGTCTTCAATGGACTCCCTGCAGAAGATCCTTACATACACCTCACAAACTTCCAAGATATCTGTGATAATTTTAGAACTGAGGGTGTAACAGAGGAGAGTATGAGAATGAGGCTGTTTCCTCATTCCTTGGGCTCGAAAGCAAAAACATGGATGAAAACCCTCACCCCTGGTTCCATACACTCTTGGGAGGAACTTTCTAATAAGTTCATAAAAAGATTTCTCCATATGTCTCGCCAAGCTGATGTTAGAGCAGAGCTGTCTAATTTTTGAATGTTTTATGGAGAAAATCTCTATGAAGCTTGGGATAGATATAAGGACATCACTAGAAAGTGTCCAAACCATGGGGTGGAAAGTTGGGGAATTTTACAGTCTTTTTATAAAAGGATTGATCATACTTCTCAATCACATTTAGAGTTTGTTGCAGGAGGATATTTCTTTACAGGAACTCTGGAATCCAGGTACGAAATCATAGAAGGCACTGCAGAAAGATGTCTCCAATGGTCACTAGACAGGGTGAGCCCAGTAAGGAAGCCAGGCATGCTAGAATTAGACAAACAAACTGCCATGGAATCCCAACTGGCCACACTGGTGAATGAGGTGAAGAATCTGAAAGCTGATCAATAACAACCAAGGATGAAAGTCTTAATCCTCACAGCAACTGAGAGTGAACCTTGCTCAGCCTGTGGTGATCTCCATGATTCAGCAGACTGCCCATCCACTACCTTGGTGTGTTATGCAAAAAAATTTGGGAACAGAAGATTCACCCAATCCGGAGACAATCAGCAAGCAGGAAGCAACAATAATCAAAATCCCGGAGGAACCATAGTGAAAGATCATAACCATAATCCTTAATGGAGATCACCCACAAACCAAAGACCATACAACAATCAGCAACAGCAATATCAACAAGGCAGCAGAAATGGAGCATATGAACCACAAAGAAGAACCAATTATGCTCCATTCCATAAAGATGACCAACGCATCAATACCCTGGAGAGTTATGTCAAAGAATATGTCACTAGGAACGATGTTGTGGTCAGAAATATTGAATCCCACCTGGGACAGATAGCTGCTAGCCTCGACACCAGAACACCAGAAAAACTACCAGGGGATACTGAAGTTCCCTCAACCTCTTCCCCACAAGAATGAGAGGTAAGTAACATGTCTAGCTAAAGACATTAAACTAAGCGCTAACTGGGAGGAAATCCAGTGGATACCTTTGCCTTTTACACAAAGAGCAAAGTTTTGGGGTGGTCAAACTTAACCACACAGCTTCCAAAATGGAGGGAACGTCTGATGTTCGACTCCAAGTCCAAATAAGATATGTTCCGTTCCAGGAACGTAGTTTTGAGGTGGTTCAATAACCACACATTCCCATATAATATATATATATATATATATATTTAATGCAATTTTAATATTAATCTTAATAAATAAGTAGTATTTCTTTACAATGCAATTTATATTTCGGTTTCTTTTATTAAGTATGTTTGCATTTTAATTATTAGGAATTAGTATATTATTATTATTGTATTTTATAGTATAGGTAAAAGACAAAGGGAATGTTCCCTGGCTTAGGAGATAAGAGTGACAAGGACACCTGTCCCTGCTGAGTCACTTACATATACGCAACCGTTATCAAATCTGCACTCATTGCAGATTTTAAAAACGTGCCCTAAAAAAGCAACTGTCTCCTCAGCCATTAATGCAACTGCTCATACCCTATTTTCCTCTCTCCCACGTTTCTAACCTAAACTTTTCCACCTCCTTACCACCATCAGTAGCAGTTGAATACCACTAACCCTGACCACTCGTTCCATAACGTTCCCCTTCCACTACCTCTTCAACTTCCTGTCTTTAACCTCCACGTCCTGAAAAACTCCTCATTTTCCCTTCTCTACATGCCTATTTAAACTCATCTCTTTTCTCCTTCAAAGCCTTACTACCTTCTGCTAACTTAGAAACTTTTTCTCTTATTAAACCCTTCTCCTTCATTTTGCCCTAACATTTTCTTCTTTCATAACCATGACTAGACTTTCAGTAACCATTATCACTGTGGCCAGCCGTGGCCAGGAACTTGAAATCACCGAAGATGTTGTGGCTCTCTACCCAGAGAGAACATCTTCTTACAAGACAAGGCTCCTCTTCCATCATTCGTGAAGAAGACCTTGACCAAACTCAGGTGGACTTTGTTCGCCACAGATGTACGAGAACTCAACATTGCCTTGGTGGTTGAGTTCTTGTATCACACAAAGAGGTTGCATGAGGGGTACACCACTGATGAGGTGACTGTAAGGGGGAAGAAAGTATCATTCTCCCCTTCATCCATCAAGGAAGTACTAAACCTCCCAACTATTCCCAATTCCCGTACCAAGGGTACATCGAAAGCAAAGAGGTCCCACGGTTCGCACTGGAAGTAAAGAACTTAATCATCATTAGTGATCATGTTTACTCAAAAGGAGCCCTCTGCAAGGGCAGTCTGAAGGACGAGGCCAGATTCTGGTCTCTTTTTGCTAACACCAACCTCACCCCTCCACTCATGACGCCACTGTCAAGTGGGCATTACAAGTGCAACTCTACTACATCATGAAGAACATTCCTTTTGATGTAGTACCTCTCATATATGGCAGCCTGAAGAAGGAGATCAAAAAGACTATTGTATGCCTTCCCTACCTAATCACAAAGCTCTGTCTAAGAGCTAAAGTAAAGACTTATGAGGATGAAGACCTAGTGTTGGGGTCTGTCATCGATTTCAAAACATGGAATGGTCTGAGGACTACTTGCATTGAGACAGACATTCCATGTCTTGAAGGTTACGACGTTAGACGTGACGTTGATGATGATGAAGAGGGCCCTTAGGCCCCAAAGAAGACAACCACAAAGGCCACCCCTTCAAAATCAACAACCACTTCTTCCTACACCCAGGCAAGAAGAACTGTTCCCCCTCTCACCAAGGTAAAGAAGGAAGCCCCTGTTGCTACTGAGAGCAAACAGGGCAAAAAGAAATCTCCTGCCAAAGCTCCCCCGAGAAAGGGGAAACATTCCAGTCAGAGGCTGAAGAGATCCTTCAGCAGCATCAAAAGGCCAGAGGGAACATCCTCTGAGAAATCTATCACCCTCTCTGACAAGGAGGGGGATAGTGAAGACAATGAGCCTATTGCGAAAAGGCTAAAAACAAGAGGAACGTCGAAACCTACACCAGCTGCTAGGGAGACGTCCCCAAGTAGCTCTGCTACTTCTGAGTCTTTTGACGTTTCGTCCCCTCCACCATCACTTGCTCATTCTTCACCACCACCAAGAACACCACAACCATCTCCTAGGCAACAACAAGAAGAGGGAATTAAAGAAACAGATGCAGCCCCTACTGCAGAAGAACATATGGCTAAGCAAGAGGCTCAGCCACAAAAGAAACTTGACAAAGGAAAGGGGATTCTTGTTGAATCCCCTAAAAAGAAAAACCAACTGCTCCCAGGCAAATTAGCTTGGGAGGGCCCCTCTCTTGCCCCACTATATGTCCTGATACAACTGGGAACGAGGCCCTTGCTAGGGCTCTAGCAGAAGAGGAAGGCTTGGAAGTTCCTCCACTGATGGAGGAACAAACTACAACAGCCCCCTCTTCCTCAAAAATACAGGAGGTTGCAGTCAGGCAAGCACCTGAAAAACCTCCGGCTTCTGGCAGCAACAACAACCAGAAGAAAAAAAACCAGCCTCCCCCATTCCAGCAATCCCTCTTGCATCAAGGATAAAATCTCAGATAGGGATTGCTGAGATCTTTGAAATGATAGGGAAGAAGATGGAGAAGCTGCTACCTGAAGCACCATATGTTCCTCAGCCGGACATGACCAGCACTACTGAAGAGCTGAAGGCTCTAAGGAACGGACTAAACCAACTTTCATCTGCCTTCACCAACTTCCAGGAGCAACAGAAGGCAGATAGAGAGCAGCTTCTCAACACCATCAGAGACAGCATCAAGAGCATCAGTGTTGCACCCTCTGCACCTACCCTTCAAGCTGTCAGGAATGAAATCAGAAATGCTGCTAATTCCCTAAAGTTTTCTCATTCCATGCACAACACCAGAGCTGAGAAACAACTCAGAAAACTCTACCTCCAAAACACTAAAGAACGAACAGAAACCAATAAAGCTCTTAAGGCTTTTGGTACATATTTGGAAGGGAGAATCACTCAGCTGGAAAACCGACTGGTGGATATAGAAGGGCAGATAGTGCATATCGACAATGGCAGGATAATGATGAGATCCACCATTGTGCACCTCACTGCTGTGATCAGCGATCTACTGAAGGACGCTGAGAAGTGGCTCGCTGAAGCTGAAGTAAGAAGATTAAGAGATCAGCTTGGGAGAAGGCCACTTACGCAGGAGGAACTAGATGCTGAAAAGAATTCTGAGCTGGGAAAGAGACGTCCACATTGAAAAGGATAAAGACCCTCCTATTTTGTTTATTTCCCATTTAATGTTTTTTCTGTTAATTTCCATTTGTTTTCTTTTACATTCCCTAGTGTAATTTTAACTTCTTTTTGAAATAGAAAAATCTTTTTTGTTCAAACTGTTTGAAGCATACAGTTCAGTTATAGTATTGTGGCTGTGAAAATTTGAATAACCAATGGCATGAAGCACAAATTCAATAAGTAATCATTCTTGTTCTTACTCTGAATGCTTAAAATAGGAAAGGTGAAATGAATTTAATCTTCAGATTTTTGAAGGAAACTGATCTGTGTGAGCTAAAGCTAGTGAGGAACGAAAAAATGCCAAACACTTACTCATGAGAGCATTCCTGAGGTGTCACCACAATGAAACTTCTAACTTGCCTTGATGTTGTAAGTACTGCTGAAGAACAGGTGAATTTCACTAAAAAGGATCAACCTTCAAACACTCACCCCCTCAAAACCTTCAAACACTTCCATTCCTATTCATACCACAGCTCAACCCCACACACTCATACTCATTCCCAGGTCAAAGGAGCAAGGAACAAATCCAAAATGAGCAAAGAGGACAAGAAGAAAAGAAAACAAAGAAAAATGGGAACATCCATTCAAAAGAATTCAGAAGAAAATACTAGAAAAGATTCCTCCAAAGGAGAAAAAGAAGGTACAAAAAGATAAGGTGTTCCCTCAAACAGAAAAGTCCAGCTCTGAAACAGAAAAACTGAAAAATGTTCCTTGACCCGAGACCTGTATTTCTAAACCCCCCCATCAATCATTAGATCCTTGATATGAAAGACACTTGCACTTCTTAGGAAAGCAGCAGATAAGCAAGTTTGAAGAATCACATCCAGGAATGGACAGAGAAACACCAAGCCCTGAGTGATAGTGAGACAGAAGATCAGCACCCTTCACTTACCTGGGAACAAATTCTTTTTACTTGTCACCTATGGAGAGTAGTTCATTCTTTGAAAAGATTAAGATTACTTACTGGCTCAAGTTTCTGAAGTTAAGCTATTCTTTGAATTTGAGCAGCCTAAGCCACTATTTCTGAGTCGTTTGAGGACAACCAACAGTTTAGTTTTGAGGTGTTTGATGGGACTAAAATTTGTTCCTATCTAAGCCCATTTTGATGGCAAAATACCATCTTTTCCCTCATCTGATGAGCAACTTTAGCACTAAATGCACATGTTTAATATCTTTATGACAAAAACACAGTGGGGAACAGATGGTGACATAATTCTTTGGAAAATATATAAAAAGCAGATTGGGAACATTAAATACACCTGCTCCACTCATTTAATATTTCTTACCACTTTGCAGGAAACGTTGAAAAGAAGTTTCCATAAAGCATAAGCAGTGCAGCAATCAAGCAAGAGAAAACGTACGCAGCAGGAAATAAATGGTTCTTATTGGCTAAAGAGGAAAGCAAGGCATGGGGATGATCAGAAGGAAAGACAAATCTCAACAATAAATGTCCATCCAGCCACTTGCGCCCCTCAAAGCACTATTCACACCGCCCCTTTCACGCAGTCAAGAAAATAACTCCAAGGGAATTACTCACTTTGCCATTCACTCTTCTGCCTATAAATAGGATGTTCCAGCACGAAGAAAAGAGTTGAATTCCTTAAGAAGAGATCACTTAGTTTATTTTGTAGTTTTTCTTTTGTATAGTTTTAGCTGTAGTTAAGTGACAACACTTCTTCTCTATTCTGTATCACCCACTTGAGACTCCTCACGAGCAACAACCATCTTCTCCACTTTCTATTTTGTTGTAACCTAAGTTGTTTCCATTTAAATATAAGTGTTATTTCTCTCATTTCCACTCGTTATCTCTGAACTAAATCTCGAGTCTATGGGATTTCAGTCCAGAATAATTATGTTTAAAGTATTAGTCATGGGCTAAACTATCTGTGGGACGAAAAACTGCAAGTTTCTTAAAGACTTATTTTCAAAACTTTTGTACTGAGCTTGTGTATTTCTCTGGTTAAGTAAGCTATATTCATTGTGTATCAATGGAAATTGAACACATACTGAAAAAAGAACTTCCATAAGGAAGGAATTTCAGACAGCTTAACCAGAAGGGGAAGGTAGTGTTGGGGAAACAACATTGCTAGTTGCCTTAGGAATAAGGGACCACCTCGTTCATTTTAAGGTTCTGTGCTAAGTAACTGTTGGAGTCAAGGGAGCCATAGGAATATGGAAACTTGTGAGCCATTTAGTCCATAAGCTGAGGAATCAGACGTTGGCAATGAAGAGTCTGGAACAAAGACAAAAGTGTTAAGTCTTGAGTAGAGAGAATAACTATTTAAGAATGGAGCAGCGAATCCGTTCCTTTTGTTAAAACTGTTTTACAACATCCATACTATTGTCTCTTAATTACTGTTAATACTATTGTTTTATTTATTTATTTATTCAATCTTGTATCTATAAATCCCCATGAATATTGTTTTTCCTTCTCTCAATAAGAAGGGCAGCATACATAACGAAGCGATGAACTGTTTCCTGTCAGATTGAACCTACTGTTCTTGAGGAACGTTGTCAAGACAGTAGGGAACGTTTGACCAAACAGGTCAATTACTAACTTTTCTTTTCATTTTCATTCTTTATAAAATAGTTTAAGGCATTACTTAGAGTTCTATCCTCGTGGGAACGATAATCTGGGCACTAATAGTCCCTTTATTACTTGATGCGTGCACTTGGGCACTTGGGTTGAAAGTAAGAGAACACAAGTATTTTCTCTTACTGAACTAGAACGTTCTCCATCATAATATATTTTTCATCGAACAGCTTTTGACCCAACAAGGGCCTGACCACCACCATCACTATCCTATGTCGACACAAGATTTTGACTCCATGAGAGCCCTTCAAACCAATATTGATGGGGAAACTTCAAAGCCCAACAATGAAACACTAAACCCAACAACCCCATCTCCTATCTCAAATGAAAGTCCATCTCTTATCATCACTAGATATCAATTCAATGGAGAAAACTACTTTTTATAGTTTCAAAGATTTCTTTTGCACCTCAAAGGAAGAGGAAAAGTTGGGTATCTCACCAGTGTCATAAAAGAACCCAACGAGGACGATAAAAAACATGAGCAGTGGGACTTAGAAAACAACCTCATTATGTCATGGTTAATTAATTCCATGACTGTTGAAATGGGAGAAAACTACATTATGTGCAAGTTTACCAAACAAATTTGGCATGGAGTAAAGGCTGGTTACTCCAAGAAGGATAACACAATAGCTTTATTTCAAGTTAAAGGGGTTTTAATAAACCTAAAACAAGTTGAGTTATGTGTGTGTGTGTGTGTGTGTGTGTGTATCTACCACTTCCTTCTTGACCTCAACCCTTCACCATATCATGGCTACTCGCCGCTTACCCTAATTAACGGAGGTGTTCTTTGAAATTAAGTGGGAAGAAAGCCGTCAATAACTGGAAGCTAATGCTCTTATGGCAGGAAAAAAGTTCTTCACTAATGACAAACCTAGGCGCAATGGGAGACCGTGGTTTGATTATTGTAACAAATCTGGTCACACCAAAGAAGTATGTGGAAGTTACATGGGAAACCTACCAATTGGAAGTCATAATACTCAAGGAAAGGTAAAGAATATTCAACCTCTGTATAGGATTCAGTCACAACCCCAACATCCAATGATAGCATGTCATCTTCCAAATCTTCTAATATGTTAAGTAAGGAACAAATTGAGTTCATTCAGAAGTTATTTGCCTCTCGTGATGCTGAAAAAACTCCAAGCACTAGTGCCATTGCACAAGCAGGTAAATTAATTGCTCTCCACACCTTTTCTAACAAAGATGATACTTGGATAATGATTTCGGTGCTTCTCACCATATGATTGGTAATATCTCTCTCCTATCACATCTTCATAAGAATTTTGAGAAGAAAAAATCACCTTGGCTTATGGTAACTCAATAGAAGTTTAAGGAATCAGGATGACAATGGTTTCTACAGGATTTACATTGCTAGATGTTTTGTTTGTTCATAAGTTATATTGCAATTTGATTTATGTTAGTCAACTAACAAAAGACTCACAATGTGTTGCCATTTTTAACTCAAATGGTTGCTATTCTCAGGATTTGGTTTCAGATTGAAAAATTAGCAATGCTAGGAAGATGGGTGTTTTTACTAAATCATTGCAAAAAAATTGGATGCCTCAAATACTCATGACTCTTGCTGAAAATGACAAGGATGTGATGTTATGGCATTATCGATTAGGTCAACCAAATTTTGATTACATGAAAAAAGATGTACCCCAACTTATTCAATAAAAGATCGACTTTTTCTACCTGTGAGTGGTGTCAAATATCTAAACATGTTAAATCCACTTATCCTCCAAAGGCCTATCAACCTTCTCAACCATTTTCTTTGATCCATAGTGATGTATGAGGACTGCTAATATGAAAAATGTCAATGGGGCTCTCTGGTTTAATCTTTATTGATAACCACATTTGCTTTACATGGATTTACTTGCTGCACTCTAAATCAAAAGTATATGAATCATTCCAAGCCTTTCACTCCATGGTTCAAACTCAATTCCAGGCCTAAATTAAAGTCATTCAAACAGATAATGCAAAGGATTATTTTAATTACAACCTCTTATCATACCTTACCAAACATGGTATAATCCACCAAAGCTCTTTTTTCTATACTCCTCAACAAAATGATATTGTTGAAAGGAAAATCGCCAAGTTATGCGTACCCTTGTCTTCACCTCCAATACTCCCAAATATTTTTTGGGTGAAGCCATTCTTACCGTTGCCTATCTTATTAACCGCATGCCTTACTGAATATTAAATTTCAAGCCTCAAATCCACCAAATCCTTCTCACTTACCTTCATTTCCCAATAAATTCTCTCCCTCCTAAGGTCTTTGGTTGCACTGTCTTTGTCCATGGTACTCTTGGTGGTAAACTTGAAACTCGGGCCATTAAGTGCATTTTCACAGGCTATTCTCTTACGCGAAAGGGATACAAGTGTTATGCCCCTCTTACCAAGAAAACTATGTCATCATGAATGTTACGTTTCTTGAAGACCAATTCTATTATCACCAATTGCCCATTCAGAGGGAGAGTGATCCAAGACAGCTAAATGAATGTCCAATTATTTCTCCCACAGAAGACCAATGCACCCTAAACTCCTTCATACTTGAGCCAATCTTCCTAGCTACTCTACCTGAAGCTAACCCCATTATGCCACTATAGACTGACATTATTATCACCCATAACCAAGAAGAACCAAGAACCATTGATGCAACCAGAGAGGAAGCCTATGAAGAGCAAACAATCAGTCAGCAAAACAACCCTCCTCCTAGACAAAGCCAAACAATCAGTCAGCAAAACAACCCTCCTCCTAGACAAAGCCAATATGAGTCTCCTACACCAAATCTTAAAGATGACTTGCACTAGCCTATTGCTCTCCAAAAAGGGGTAATAACTTGCACTAGACATCCCCTTAGTAACTATGTTTCATATAAAAAATTGTCTTCTCAGATGCAAGCCCTTGTTAACAATGTTGCTCTTGAGGCAATTCCAAACAACTTCCAAGAAGCCATCAAATGTTCTGAATAGAGGAATGCAATTAAGGAAGAGTTGATAGCCCTCAACAAGAACAATACTTGGGACTTGGTTGACCTACCAGTCGAAAAGTAAATTGTTGGTTGTAAGTGGATATTTAATGTAAAATATAACTCTAATGGTAACGTTAACAAGTATAAAGCTAGGTTGGTTGCTAAGGGCTTCACACCAACTCATGGCTTTGACTATCAAGAAACCTTTGCTCCTGTAGCAAAATTCATCACCATTAAAGTTCTCTTGTTAATCACGGTGAATTCAAATTGGCATCTATACCAGATGTGTAAGAACTCGCACCGTTAATTTAAGAAATTAATTAATTAATTATGTGATTAATGAGATAATTCCATAATTGACCATAATAATTATGATAAGGCTTGGATAATTATAGAAAGTGATTAATAATGTTGAAAGTCATTTTTTTGACGAAAAGTGCAGATATCGGTTTTGCTCCACGGTATAAATGTGTACCGGTGAAGTATCACGGAAAATTATAATAAGTGTGAGAGTATTCCCAGAATAATATTTAGGACTGGAATCCTAAGTTTGAAGTTAAAATAATGAGAACTAGTGCTAGAACTGATACTGGCTATGTAAAAGCGCGTACCGAAAATGTGTTGCGAAAAATAAAAATATGACAAACCTTAGAAAAATGAGTAGGTTCAGAATCCTAAGTTTGGGATTAAAATTCTAAGCGTAGCTATGAGTGCTAATACAGTGAGATATATGTTAATACGCATATAAATAGGTGTGCACACATTTCTAGGTCAGTTTGCATTCCTCCCAAAACTGATTCTATGTGCCTCCTTCTGTTGGGAGCTGAGTTCTCCAAGTTGTCACCTTTCTCTCTTCACATTGTGAGTCCAAGCAATCACCTTTCTACCTAGTTCTTCATTCTATCATCATAACTTAGTATGAGCTAGCTTGGTGTGAGAGTTTGGCCTTAGTTGCTGAGTGTTGGCTACTGTGAGGAGTGGTTTTGAGACTGAGTTGGTGGGTTCTTTTGGTGAGAGCCTTGTTCTTACCATTTTAGGCTTTAAGAAGCAACCTTTGGAGTGAAAGGCCCTAGCTTTTGTTGCATTTTCGTGACTCGACAAAGTTAGAACCTTTGAGCCTTGTTATGAGCTCCAAGGAGGAGTCTTTTTCTGAGTTTGAGCCCTTGGAGGTATACCATGATCATAGCCTTTGTATTTTCTTGTTTTAAGCTTGTTTAATCCATTAAAAAGTAAAACTTGGATCATTCGAGTTAAGGACTGTGTTTCTGAGTTCCTTACATGCTAATGAACATCTGTTTAGGGAGTCATTAGACTCCCAATCCCTTTTGAACACTTAAAATTGGAATTATGCAGATGGCAGTTCGAATTTCTGCATTCTGATGGATAAGTATTCGAATACTTTTCGGGTAGTATTCGAATACTTGTCCTCTGGTAGTCGAATACTCCTTGCTGGAGTATTGAGATGCTTTCTGGGAAGAAAAGTATTCGGATACCTTCATGAAGTATTCGAATACTTTGTAGTATTCGAATACTTGGGTATTGGTATTCGGATACTGGGGGAAAAAGTATTCGGATACCTTGTGGTATTCGAATACTTAGGTGAAAGTAGTCGAATACTTTCTGGAGACTAGGAGTATTCGAATACTCATCGAGGAGTATTTGAATACCTCCTGCAGAAACAGCATGAAATGACTTAAAATAAGTTAGAAAGCCTTAATCACTTAATGGAATCTTGTGCAATGATTATTGATGATTAATTATTGTGTAAACAGATTGTGATTGTGCTGTTTGTGGGCATTGAGCTATTGTGAGCTTGGCTTGGATAGTTAGCTTGCAAGGTAAGCTTTCGTGTCCTCGGTTTAGCCATTGTTGGCTCCACCATACCCCATGGGGGAATGATTTATATGCATGATGTGTTTTCATGTATTAGTTTATTGAAATGCTTTTGAGCTGTTAAGTGCAAATGCTTATGATATGTATGTGATGTTTCGCCTAGACAGGATGTGATCTTGTGGGCAAGTACGACATGAACGTGTACTGTGTGGGTAATAGACGTATGTAAATCCTGCATTTCTCTGACCAGTAGAATAGTTAACTCACATGACATGATTATCTGCTGCATTGCACTGATTTTGGAACTTATATTGTTAAACTGCTTTTAGAACTTATATTGCACATGTAAGTGAGCTTGGGGTGGAGAAATCCTTGAGGACCCCTTGCCTTACTAAGATTTCTGTTTAGAGATCTCACCCCACGTTTGGGGTGCTTATTTCAGGTTCAGGTTACCCAGGGGTTGAGACCTCTAGCGGCAGGAGGCCAGAGCTTAGTTGATTGATATGCTTGCTGATTATGCTGATGTACCTTTTTAGTGACTATGTCTTATCCATTACTATGTTGTTTGTATTGAGACTTGATGAGTATGCTGTTTATTTGGTGAGCATGGGGATTGTCCATGTCAAATTGATTTGACGATGTTTTAGTTCGGTTGAGTTGTATAAACTATCAGGATCTGTCCGGTCTACATGTTGTAGTTCCGTGATTAGAGACACATTCAGTTATTTATTTATTGAGGTAATTCAGTTAGATGTTTAATTGTGATTTATATAGAGGCAATGTTTTAAAAGGCTTAAGTAATCAACTTGGTAATTGTTAATGACGTCATAATTGAAAAGAAAAAGTTTATTCCACAATTTTAATTAAGCGTGGCTTAATACGATGACATGTTAACAAACCGGGTATACACGGGGTGTTACAAGATGGATGTGAAAATGCTTTTTTAAATGGAGATCTAGAGGAGGAGGTCTACATGGAAGTTCCTCAAGGAGTTGATACAAAAGGAAATTCAAACAAAGTGTGTAAACTCCGCAAGTCATTATATGGCCTAAAACAGTCCACAAGGGCATGGTTTGAAAAGTTTACCGTAGTTGTAAAAGGCCAAGGGTACTATCAATGCCAAATTGATCACACTATCTTCATTAAGTCTGGCCTAAATGACCGGGTAACCATCTTTATTGTATATGTCGATGATATAGTTATCACAGGTAATCATTACGAGAAAATAGAAAAGTTGAAATTATCCCTTGCAAAGGAATTTAAGGTTAACGATCTCGGCTAACTCAAGTATTTCTTGGGTATGGAAGTTGCAAGGAAGCAAGATGGCATCTCGATAGCTCAAAGAAAGAATACTCTTGACCTTTTAGAAGAGACAAGTATATTGGAGTGCAAGCCTACTGAAACACTTATGAAAGCCAATTATAAGATGGGATTGGTTCAAGAAAGTCCATCAGTAGATATCAAAAGGTACCAAAGATTGGTCATAAAGCTCATCTGTCTAACCCATACTCGGCCTAACATTTGCTTCCCTGTTAGTGTGGTTAACTAGTTCATGCACAAACCAACAGAAAAGCACTGGGAAACTGTGTACAGAATTCTGAAGCACTTGAAAAAAATGTCGGGAAATGGTCTATACTTCTCCAAAAATTGCAAAAGAGACGTTGAGGTTTATTCCAATACAGATTGGGCTGGATCAATAATTAATAGAAGGTCTACCACCGGCTATTACACCTTTGTATGGGGAAACTTGGTAACATGGAGGAGCAAGAAGCAACCTTTTGTTGTAAGGAGCAGTGCCGAAGCTGAATTTAAAGCTCTTGCACTTGAAATTTGTGAAGGAATATGGATACTAAGATTACTGAAGGAATTAAAACTCTAGCATAGCTCACCTATACAAATCTTCTGTGACAATATGGCAACTATTGGTATAGTAAAAAAATCCAATTCATCATGATATGACTAAGCATGTGGAGATTGATAGACATTTTATCAAGGAAAAAATAAAAGCAGAAATCATTGCTTTACATCATGTGTCCTCCAATTCTCAAGTGGCTGATGTCCTAACCAAAGCGCTGCCAAGAGTCAAGCTTGAGGAGCTAAGTAGCAAGCTGGGCATGATCAACATATACAACTCAGCTGGGGGAGTGTTGATATTCAACTCTATTAAATTCAACATAATCAGCCTAATTGTGTGCCACTTTCTTATGCACTTCTCTAAGAAGCTATGTTCAACTTAGCTGTCATATTTTGCATTTATTATTGTGTTAGTTCTTAGTTAGCAGGTTAGTTGTTAGTTGGCATATTAGTTGCTATTGTATTTAATCCTCATCTTATATAAATATTCTGGTGTAGAGCTGAATATGTGTAATAAAAAATACAACCTTTTGTGAGTGTTATCTTTCTTTTTCCTAAGTTCTTGTTCTAAGATTTCTTTAATAGTGGCCATCACCAACTATCAATTAGTCATGTAATTTATTATATAAGATTTTTAAAGTCCTAATAAATGTGAAACAAAGATAATTGGTTTGAAGAAACTATTATAGAAATAGAGTTGGCATCAACAAAAATCATTATGGTATATAAGTTAGGATACCATCAATTCTTACAAATACAAAGAGTAATATCTTTCTTCTAAACAGGGTGATAATTTGAGTTTTACAAAACATGACACAAATTCGACATGAACACAAATACACTTAACACGAACATAACATGGATTTGAAATCGGGTTAAAATATTCCACACAAACATGACATGCTTATTTTGCAGCTTGACATGATACGACATGAATAACCCGTAACCTCAAAATGTGTTGCTTATTATGAGGGCTGACACAATACAACATGAATAACCTGTCAACCTTAAAGTGTGTTGTTTATTATGGGGGTTGACACGACACAATAAGATATAAATAATATGTTTACGACACGAATAATATGTAAGAAGATTAAAGCGGATCAAATTCGAGTTCAAGGGTTGACACGCGATACAACACAAATTTTTTAATGTCTATTTTTTGCCAACACAAATACAACAAGAATTTAAAAATAGATTAACCCTAACACAAATTTTTCGTGTTATGTTCGTGTGTCAATAGGTCGTATTGAAAATTGTCACCTTTACTTCTAAGCAAAACTCAAGACAAAGTTTATACTCTTTCCACATAGCTGCGCATCTATAGATTGAGAAAGCAAGTTTTATCCTTTTTTTTGAAAGTCCGTTTTATCTTATTTATAACTAGCAAAAGCAAATTTTACTTTATTAGCCGTGTGCTGAAATTATAGGTGTAAATTAAACCACTAAGAGTGCTATATTAACATGGGACTTTAAAATTTATATGAAATTACAAATTCAAATCTTAATACAATTAATGTGTTAAAAAAATTATAAATACGAAATAAAGTTGTAAGTACTGAAGTTATACATAAAGATATTATGTGATTGTTCCATCTTATTTTGTGATTTTAACTTCAAGTTCTGAATAAGTGTTAAAAATTTGGTAGGAAGAGATTTGCCAACTTTATGATCTTGACTTGATGAAATGAATCCAGTAATTAATAAATTGGTAAAAAAAATAAAATAAAAATTATATAAAGAATCCAAAAATATTTGTACTTAGGCTCGTGCTCTCTAACCTTGGCGGGAGTCATGACATTGAGAATGCAAATTGAATACCTTTCTTATTTGGACATGTTTGCTTAACACTTGGGTATCTATTAAACTCGATTTCTTTACTATAGTGTTATTAGACCCGAAATCAGTCTGGTCAACTCAGAACTCAGAACTTGACGAATCGGTGATCAGATCGGTTTGAGTCAAATATCGAATCGGTCACATATTGGACCTTGTCAAAATTGATGACTCGATTGGGTCATGCAAATTGGCAGGTAATGTAATTTTATAAAAAAAAACCAAAATTATCTTATCTTATCTTAAAAAAAGTGTGGAACTCTTTTAAATTTTTTTTTTTTAGTTTTGTTTGCTAGTAGTATACTTTCATACAATAACCTCAAATTTTAGCTTTCAGGACTGGAGCAATTTGCGGAACAGTAAATTAAGAGAATGAGACATATTAATTCCTTATAATTCCATTTTTATGGAAAAAGTTATTGGTAAATACCTTATAATTATTAAAGGGTTATATTTATCTTATGTTGTAGGAAAATGATTGTCTCATGTTATAGAAATAAATTTATAAGTGAGACCCACATGTAAGAGGAGAGAGAAAAAATAGATGTGAGACCCATATCCACTTTGTGTGTGTAGGAAGCTTGTTTATCCTATGCAACATAAGATAAATATAACTCATTATTAAATATGGTTAGTTGATGATACTTGGTAGAGGAATTATATATGTTACCTCATACTTGAATTTTCTTTTTTCTTTGTTTATTTCTTCTACAATATATTGTAGGGAAATATTTTTCTTATGTTGATGGAGATAGATTACCTCATGTTAGTGATACAAAATTATGAAAGGGACACATACATAATTAGAAAGAGAAAAAATAGAGGTGAGACCCACCTTTGTTATGTGTGTGTAGGAAATTGATTTATCTCATGTTGAATGAGATAAATATAACCCTATATTGTATGTGATTATCACATATGATTTTTTTAGGGGAATACTCCTCTTATATTACATGAGAGTAGTTCTCTAATGATATAGAGAGAAGCCAAGTGGGACCCACCATTAAAGAAAAAAAAAAAAGAGGGCGTGCAATTTTTGAAGTGAAAGAATATGAGATAACTATCTCATGTAAAATGAAAATAATATTTATTTATTTTTTTATCTGGAATGTATGCTTGTAGCCCATTATAACGATTTTTTAAATGTATTTGAATATTTTATGGATTTTTATATATAAAATATAGGTTTTTATATACTAATCTGGGTTATGCAGTTCAACCGATGGAACCAACGACTCAGTACGAGACGGTAATGATAATATTGCTTTAGTAACTTACAAAAAAAAAAAAATCATGAAATTCACAAAAGGAAAATTTTAATAATCAATATTTACTTACAGTATCAAATTATTTTCTAAATAGTAAATACAGAAAGATTTTTATGTAGTTATTGCAGATAAGTTATATGCATTTATTTCTAAAACGACGTTGTTTTGGGATTGAAATATTAGAAATTATAATTATAAAGACTATAATAATCATGCAATAAATTAAAATTACAAAAACACTATGATTTCGGCCCCAAAATGATGTCGTATTAAGCTTACTGTATAACTTATCTGCAATAATTACAGAAAAAACGAATCCTAGTAAATATATTATTATTATTTTCATGGGGAAGGATATTATAACAACCAAGTTGTGTTACTACCATGTTACTACTAATCAATCTCACTGTTAGATCAATTATGTTAATCTAACAGTTATATTTATTTCTATATTTGTATAATTATGATTTCTCAAATTTAATACTTTATATTTATTTTCAGCCTTGTATTATTATGATTTCACTTGGTAGTATACAATATCCTTCCCCTATTTTCGTTAACATATACCTTGATTTGATTTTGAGTATGTAAATTGAAAGGGTTAAACCCTATCTTATCCCCCATTTGTGGAAGAAGCATAAGGGTAGTGTGTGTGCAATGATGGGTATCATGGCGTTGCCACTCGTCATCTCCGTTCTTAAACCCCACGCCCCGCGCCTCTCACTGTTCCGCCACGCCAACCCCACACTCCTCCTCCGCCGCCGCAGCCGCCAATTCACTGCCGCCTCCGCCGCCACCACTCCTCCTCCTCCTTCCCTCTCACACCACTCTTCTTCTTCTTCTTCCTCAACAAACCCGAACATTCACGCCCACAAGGCCTCATCCCTCACCTTCCAGCAAGCAATTCAGCGCCTTCAGGTCCTCACAACTCCACCCTCATCCCATTTTTTTATTCAGTTTGTGAGAATCATATTGCAAACGGGTCATTTTTTATTTTTTTTTGGTTAATTCTTTCAATGTTGATGTTGCAGGAATATTGGGCTTCCGTTGGATGTTCCATAATGCAATGCAGCAACACTGAGGTAGTTAAACTTGCTGTGTTGCCATTGATCCATTCAATTGTGTTCTAAAATTGTTGTTGTTGTTGTTGTTATTATTATTATTATTTGCTTTTAAAATTAGTCTTCAGGATATGAAGTCCAGTTTTGAACTTTGGACCATGTTAAATTATATGTAAGGAAAATATTTGTAGGCATGTGTGATTCTTTTTTTCTTGTTTTTACTACTGAATGCTGCAAGGTACTAGGCTAGATATTGGATTCTATGTGCTGGAGTTATTGCTACTAGTTACAAGTGGTAACATTTTGTTTTAAAATTATTAATGTGCCATTAAAAATGTGCGTGTGTCTTTTAATTTGTTGTTGTTATTATTATTCTTTTATTTTAAGATTTGTCTTCAGGGTATGAAGCGAAGTTTTGAACCTTGGACCTTGTTAAGTTAAATTATATGTGAAGAAAATATTTTATGGGAATGTGTGATCTTTTTTTTTTTCCTACTGTTTGTTGCAATTTACTTGGCTAGATATTGGTTTCTATGTGCTGGAGTTATTGCCAGTAGTTACAAGTGTTAAAATTTTGTTTTAAAATTCTTAATGTGCTGTTAAAGGTGTGTCTTTTTAATTTTGATCTGCAATAGCTGCTTTCAAGAAGTTTTTAGCATGTTGGTTTTGTCTGCTACTAGTTCATTCTCATGTGATAATTATTTATGGTACATATTTCTTTTTGGCTATATTGAGCAGGTTGGAGCTGGGACTATGAATCCTCTTACATATTTAAGGGTTCTTGGTCCAGAACCATGGAATGTTGCGTAAGTATGTTTTAGATGTAAGTTCATTGGTTTATGCATCGATTTTCCAAAATATAAAAGTTATGTCCTTCCCCCCTGTAGGATTAGAAAGTTGTAGCAGATACCAGTTACTGAGTTCCATTATTTTTAATTGTATTCTTTTAGAAGGTCGCTTCTTTTCTCAGAAAAACTTTTGCTTCTAAGCCTACTTGAGTGGATGCTATTTGCTTTTAATATTTTATTTATCAGTTTTTGTTATCTCTACTTGTAAATGATGAATGAGGAGTGTGAGGGTTTTGGATCTGAAATTCCTGGTGTTTTTGACTTTTATGATGAAAGGTATGTGGAACCTAGCATCCGCCCTGATGATAGTCGATATGGAGAAAACCCAAATAGGCTCCAAAGACACACTCAATTTCAGGTCAAGTTTGATAATATGACCAAATTCATAATTTCAATTTATTAGATTGCTTTTCTAGGATGTTGTGTTCATTTCTATCATTGAATTCTTGGTTGCTTTCTGATCTCAGGTGATATTGAAGCCTGATCCTGGAAATTCACAGGACCTTTTTATCCACAGCCTTTCAGCGATAGGTATTAACTGGGTCTAATATTCTCTGAATTAACTAAAATAGACTAAATTATTCTGTTCATTTGCTATTATTGTTTTGATTTACGAGCATTTCAGGGCACCAAAAAAAAATGGCATGAAAATGTAAGAGAAATCTTACAAAAGAAGTAATGAAACTTCCTGTTAAGAAAACTTAGAAGCTGTTAGAGAATAATATAAACCATTAAAATGATCCTCACCCAATAGCTTAAGCTTTTGGGTTGAATTGGTTCTTTACATGGTATCAGAGCCTCGTGTATCGGGTTCGATCCTCACCGCCCCCCACTTTCTTTCTAGTGGAATTTCTTTCTTAGCACAGGTAGGTGGACCTATGTATTGTCCACACTTCAAGCCCAATGGGCTTTCTTGTGAGGGGGTGTGTTAGAGAATTATATAAACCATTAAAAGGGCCCTCACCCAACAACTTAAGCTTTTGGGTTGAATTGGTTCTTTACAGAAACTTTGGTTGGAACATGTTAGAAATATAATATAAATATAAAACCATTCATCTGCTTTCACCTAATAGCTTAGGTTTTGGGAGATTTGGCTGTTTGACATATTATCATAGCCTCTATGACCACATGGTCTAGAGTTCGGTCCTTGTTGACCTTATTCTTCTGATAAATATTTAATTGTGAAATTTTTTAGCATAAGTAAGTGGGCCTTTACATTGTCCACTCTTCAAGCCAAACAAGCTTTTGTGAGAAGGGGCGTGTTAGAAATATAATAGAAATATAAAATCATTCATATGCCTTCACCTAATAGCTTAAGCTTTTGGGAGAATTGGTTATTTGACAGAACAGAATGATGGATTCTGGTTGATGATTTATAAGTTATTTCAATTGCTCAAGGTTGTAGAGTGCACAGAATCTAATTGTCTCTGTGATATGTCTTTGGCATCTTCAATGTATATACTATAGGTGACCTCCTATTTGGTTTTCCAAGCATTTGGGTATTAAGAGTTTAGATCAGAAGGGATGATTGGTTTGGGAGTTAGGGGTTGTTGATGGTTATTGACAGTTAGAATACTAGTATAGATTCATTAGCATTTTTAAAACTTGTTATAATATTAGTCAACTATAGTTATCACTGCAGTTAATTGCTGTTGATTAGCTCAGTAATGACTAATTAGCTCTTGTACTTGATGCACCAAGTATAAATGAGATAGACTGTGTGTAAACATGACGCACAATTTCTCCCAAATACTTTCTGTTTCAACATTGATCATTGATGTTTTGAGTATCTGAGCTGATATAAGATACACTTGGGGTGGAAAGTAGAATAAGCTATAATAGTTGATAATGCATGCCGTATCCATGGGAGTCATTGACTACTTTTATATAAACTTGTTTCTTAGATAGAATTCATTAGGAAATGATAGAAACCATGAGCAGAAACTCACAATGAAACTGTTAGAAATAATATTATTTTATTATTATTAGAATAGTCTAGATTGTGGGCTTGGCCCATTAGGTCATCCCATTAGGTCTTTTTAGTCTCTATAAATAGAGAGTCTCCTTGTACAGACTTATACACTTGAATATACAATATATTTCAGATTCAATTTGGTATCAGAGCTCTCGATCTGAGGGCTCTACTTCCGCATATAAATTTTTTCCTTTCGTTGTACTGCCGTGCATCATACCGGCAAACCTTTTTACCGCCGTGCATCATACCGGCAACCTTTTTCAACCCTCCGAACATTGTTAGACCCTTTTCGATCTCAGATCGTCATCCTCCTTCATTATTTGACCAGAAAACACTGTTCACATCGCCAGAAACACTGTTCCGTCACTGTTCATCACTGTTCCGGCCACCTTTCAGGCGAGAAACCACGCGATCAGGATCCCCTCACGCCGGCGACCATTTCTGTCCAAGACCCGTCCCAAACGGCCGCCGCACGCGCCTCCACGCGCCACCACAGCTGTCTGCGCGTGGGCCTCACGCGCCACCTCTCTCCGGCGCGTGTGCACTGTTCCGGCCACCTTTTCCGACCAAACCAAGGCAGACAGGCTCGCCTCTGCCTCCTCCTTCCAGATCCAGTGACCGATCGTTGTGGGTCTCTTCCGTTCGAGGGTTTCCAGTGCAAAAGTCGCTACTTTGTTCCTTTTTCGCGTAATTTTTACAGTTTTTTTGGTTGTCTGATCGCTGTTCCTGATGGAAGGAACCAGTAAACATTCTTCCGGCATCATTTCAAGTGCTATTCCATCTATCACAACTCTGAAATTGACCGGATCTGCCACTTACAAGACCTGGTCTACCTCCGTTAAGATCTGGTTTACCGGTCAAGGCCATGACAAACATCTCACCACTAAGAAGACTAATATTTCCCAAGATCAGATGACTGAATGGGAGAAAGTTGATGCTCAGCTCCTCAGTATTCTTTGGCAATCCATTGATTCATCTCTTCTCAATATTTTCATTCCTTTTGAGACCTGCTATGATGTGTGGACGGAAGCCAAAATCCTCTACACCAATGATATTCAACAACTTTATTCCATTGTCTCCCAGATGATGGATTTGCGCAAATCACCCGAAGCTCGTATGGAAGTTTATGTTGGTAAGATTCGTTCTTTGATGCAGGAATTTTTGGCTATGTTACCTCATGCTGCGGATGCTACAGTGTACAAGACGCAAGTGGAGCGTCTCTTTACGGTTGTGACTCTCTCTGGTCTCCCTGACGGATTAGAAAGTGTTCGTGAGAACATTCTAACCAGTACTGCGATTCCCAGCATATCCCAGACCTTTCAGCGCCTTCTGAATCTTCAAGATAAGGTGGCTCCCGCACACGTCACAGCTACTGACTCTACTGCTCTCTTGTCTGATTCTGCTGCTTTAGTCTCTCGTGGTAATTGGAACAATGGTGGACGCGGTCGTGGTCGTGGCCGCGGACAAGGCGGTCGCGGGCCCATGACTTCATATGGCCCAGGCGGGCGCGGACAGACGATGTCGTATGGACAGGGTGGCCGAGGACAAAGGCCTCGGTGTAATTATTGCCAATATCTGGGCCACATTGAAGAACGTTGTTATAGAAAGTACCCTCACTTGAAGCCACCACATATGAACTTTGCTCAAACAGATGTTGTGCCGCCCTCTACCGGATCAGTGACTATTTCCGCTGCAGACTATGAGGCCCTTCTCCAGAAGAGTTCTTCTCAGCCACCTGCTCCAGATACTGGTAATCATGTTGCTTGTTTTTCTCAATCGTCTCTTGGACCCTGGATAATAGACTCAGGTGCTACTGATCATCTTTGTGGTAATAAGGATCTTTTTACTTCCCTTACCTTTTCTAATAATCTTCCCTCTGTTACTCTTGCTGATGGCACCAAGGCTCCTGCTCGTGGCATTGGGCAAGCCAAACCAACTCCCTTCTTGACTTTAACCTCTGTTTATTACATCCCTGGCATTCCTTTTAATTTAATTTCTGTTAGTCAATTGACCCATTCTCTTTCTTGCTCTATCACCTTTTCTAAACAGTCTTTTTCTATGCAGGATCTGGGTACGGGGAAGACGATTGGAGCGGGCGGTGAGTCACGAGGTCTCTACTATCTGCATGCACCCTCTGCTCCAGTTGCATGCTCTCTCACAGAGTCTCCTGAGCTTCTCCATAGCCGTCTGGGTCATCCAAGTCTCTCGAAGCTTCAGCATATGGTTCCTTTTTTGTCAGGTCTTAAGTCTTTGAATTGTCAGTCTTGTCAGCAGGGAAAGCATACTCGTTCTTCCTTTGCTAGTAGAGTCAATAAAAGAGCTGCTGCTCCCTTTTCTATTGTTCATTCTGATATTTGGGGTCCGAGTCGGACTATGTCAGTTTTGGGTTTTCAGTATTTTGTAATCTTTATTGATGATTTTTCCCGTTGCACTTGGGTTTATTTAATGAAAAATCGTTCTGAGTTATTTTCAATTTATCAAAAGTTTTATGCAGAAATAAAAACTCAATTTGGTGCTTCTATTCAAATCTTGCGCAGTGATAATGCAAAAGAGTATGTGTCTCTTGAATTTTCTAAATTTTTGGATACACATGGGACGATACACCAGACTACTTGTCCCCACACTCCACAACAAAATGGAGTCGCTGAACGTAAAAATAGACATCTAGTTGAAACTGCACGTACTCTTCTCTTTCATATGAACGTCCCACTTCGTTTTTGGGCAGATGCTATTATCACCTCATGTTTCCTTATCAACCGCATGCCCTCTTCTGTGCTAAATAATGATGTTCCCCACAGTATTTTGTTTTCCGGAGCACCTTCTTATCCTCTGCCTTTACATATTTTTGGCTGTACTTGTTTTGTTCATGATCTTACTCCAGGTAAAGACAAGTTGACATCCAAGGCCTTCAAATGTATTTTCCTTGGGTATACCCGTTTTCAAAAAGGGTATCGTTGCTATTCACCTGATCTCAAGCGTTATATCGTTTCTGCTGATGTCACTTTCCTTGATCAGCAGCCTTTTCACTCTACTCTGTCTCCAGTGTCACAAGTTGATCAGGTCCTTCCTGTTCCTTTTCTTGACTTGTCTTTACCAGCTGCAGGTGCCCCTATTCCAGAGGAGCAACCAATTACCTCCATACCTGCTGATCGTCCTCTCCTCACATACCAGCGTCGTCAGCCTGCACCTCCTCCGACTTTGCCTCTTGATGACTCGTCGCCCTTTCCCGTCGGCTCTTCTCCTCCGGATCCTCCATCAGAGACTCCTCCCATTGCCCTTCGGAAAGGTATTCGATCCACTCGAAATCCTCATCCCCTTTATTCTTTCTTGAGTTATGACAGACTTTCTTCACAACATTTTACTTTTGTTTCTAGTCTCTCTTCTGTTTCCATCCCTAAAACCACAGGTGAAGCACTATCTCATCCAGGGTGGCGCCAGGCGATGCTTGATGAAATGCAGGCACTTCACTCTAATGGCACTTGGGATCTTGTTCGTGCTCCTCCCGGGAAGTCTGTTGTTGGTTGTCGATGGGTGTTCACAGTTAAAGTTGGTCCTGATGGCACTGTTGATCGCCTTAAAGCTCGCTTAGTGGCCAAGGGATACACACAGATCTTTGGTCTTGATTATGGGGATACCTTTTCTCCTGTTGCTAAGATGGCTTCTGTTCGCCTGTTTCTTGCCCTTGCCGCCATTCATCACTGGCCTCTTCTCCAACTTGATATTAAGAATGCTTTTCTACATGGTGACTTGCAGGAAGAAGTTTATATGGAGCAACCACCAGGTTTTGTTGCTCAGGGGGAGAATTCTGGAATGATATGTAAACTTCGAAAATCTTTATATGGCCTGAAGCAATCTCCTCAGGCCTGGTTTAGCCGCTTTAGTTCAGTTGTTGAATCCTTTGGCTTAATCAGAAGCAAAGCTGATCATTCTGTCTTTTACCGGCATAGCTCTTCTGGCCAGTGCGTTTATCTCCTGGTCTATGTTGATGACATTATCATTACAGGCAGTGATCAGATCGGGATTGATCAGTTGAAAGAGCATTTATTCAATCAATTTCAGACCAAAGATCTTGGCAGACTTCGATATTTCTTGGGGATCGAAGTTGCACAGTCTAGGCGGGGCATTTCCATCTGTCAGAGGAAGTATGCACTGGATATCCTAGATGAGACTGGAATGTTAGGCTGTAAACCCATTGATACACCTATGGACCCCAATGTTAAGTTATTACCAGGACAGGGGGAGCCACTGCCAGATCCTAGTCGCTACCGCCGACTAGTTGGAAAATTGAATTATCTTACTGTGACAAGGCCAGATATCTCCTTCGCAGTGAGTGTTGCAAGTCAATTTCTTGATTCTCCCTGTGACTCCCATTGGGATGCAGTTATTAGAATTCTCCGATATATTAAAAAGGCGCCAGGAAGAGGTTTATTATATACAAATTAAGGGAGTTCAGAGATCTCTAGTTATTCAGATGCTGACTGGGCAGGTTCTCCTTCAGATAGACGATCCACCTCAGGGTATTGTGTTCTTTTCGGAGGAAATTTGATCTCTTGGAAGAGTAAGAAGCAAACTGTGGTCGCCAGATCCAGTGCGGAGGCAGAATATCGGGCAATGGCAAATGCAACCTGTGAGCTCATCTGGCTGAGACAATTGCTGAAGGAACTCCATCTCTGTGAACAAAGGCCTATGAAGCTCATTTGTGACAACCAAGCCGCTTTGCATATATCCTCTAACCCAGTCTTTCATGAGAGGACCAAGCATATAGAAATTGACTGTCATTTTGTTAGAGAAAAGATCCAGTCAAGGGAGATCGAGACAGCATTTGTCAATTCCAATGATCAACTTGCGGATGTATTCATTAAAGCTCTTAGAGGTCCCCGAATAGATCATATTTGTAACAAGCTGGGAGCTTTTGATATATACGCACCAGCTTGAGGGGGAGTGTTAGAAATAATATTATTTTATTATTATTAGAATAGTCTAGAATAGTCTAGATTGTGGGCTTGGCCCATTAGGTCATCCCATTAGGTCTTTTTAGTCTCTATAAATAGAGAGCCTCCTTGTACAGACTTATACACTTGAATATACAATATATTTCAGATTCAATTGAAACTAAGAAGACTAGCCTGTCCCTTTAAAGTTGTGCTGGTAGAATTATTGCTAGAAATTCTGGATTTACACTTCAGCATAATTGAACAATCTCCTGCAAAAGAATTTTATATCTTTTCTACTCCTAAAACTGTGATAATGAGTAGTAAAAAAAATTCAGTTCAGATGAGTATCTCCAACAACCTACAAACAGCTGACACCAAAGCTGCCATGCTACCTCCCAACGTGAAAAGAGGTGGCTATTTGTTTCAGAACTTTAGAAGGACATGAAGCAAGCCTTGGGAGAAATGGCCTGGCCATTTGCATTAATCCTATCAAGCACCACTGTTAAACAAAGGCTGTAACTCGTAACTTTGAGGGGGCATTTGACCTTACAAAAAGAATTAGCTAAAGCTAAATTTTGTGGAGCTGGGGATTAGAAATAAGAAATAGAGAATTAATCTTCTCCTTTGTTTTGGATTTAATGGCCACAAATTGTGTCTTTCTTGGGGATCTAAAACATGTTCTGCTGATTTGAAAACTAGTAACTGCTATTTTAGGAAAGAAAGCATGAATGACTAGATTTCTTGATGCATTTGAATCAAACCAAATAGCATTAGCATCATTAATAGTCTAAGGTGGGCGGTGGGTGATTTCAAAGGAATTGGAAGAATGTACAGATATGCATTTGCTTATCTTTTGTCCTATTGACTCTACCATTGGTCAAAGATTTTGTTCCTCATAAGCCTCTTATGTGTATTTGCATATTGCAAAATGTGGTAATGAAGCAATTTAATAGTATTAGAGATATATTTTATGGCTGTAGTGTTCTGTGATATCTTGATCTATTTTATGTGTCACAAAGCAATTTGATCCTATTAGAGATATATGCCAATGTTTCTACATGATTTGACTTACATACTTAACATATATATGATATTTATTTTAACAGATTGTCATATATCTGTAGCTGTAAATGTATGTTCTATGTACAAAAGTCAGAACCTTAAGCCCCTCCCCTTACTGGTTTAAGCACCGGTTTGGTTTTCATATCATTGTGTTAGCCATATGAGCTAAAGGCTCTAAACTCTGCCATCGGCATTAAAACTCGGGAGACCACTCTTAGCCAACTTTCTACAAAGACCAGAAACAACCTCAAAAACATTAAAAAAAAGACCAGATATTTCTAAAATATTCATGTCTTCAGCAAGGAAAAGAGAATTATAATCTGCAAACTGCAAATTAGACACCTCCACGCTCTCCAATCCCACCTAGTGATTGACCTCTGTTCAAACCTTGCTTGCAACCTTTCCTTAACAAGTTGCTCAAAGCATCATCCACCAAAATACGCAAAAAAGGCGATAAGGGTCTCCCTGCCTCACACCTTACTCCCTTTGAAAGTTGTGACTAAGTTACTGGTATACCTTGACCATAGCAAAAAACGTTTAAGAAGTTTAGTTTAATTAGTTATTCAAAATGGGGAAAAAACTCAAGAAGTTTGTGCAGTTCTTACTGTACCTTATTTTTTATATTTCCTGATTTTAAAATCCTGGGTCTGAACTTGTGGAGTTCATTTATGTGATAGGTATTGATGTGACTGCACATGATATACGGTTTGTGGAGGACAACTGGGAGAGTCCGGTAATATTTATTGTTTTGGTTTATAGTTATTTTAATGCTGCTTGCAGAAATGCAATTGAAACATTTTGTCTTTTAAATCTCATACTGGTAAAATTGTCATCTCCCTATCTTTATACTAATTGAAAATGCATATAGGTTCTTGGTGCTTGGGGTTTGGGCTGGGAAATCTGGATGGATGGGATGGAGATTACTCAGTTCACCTACTTTCAGCAGGTATGTTTTGTTGCTTAGAGCGAATTATTATTATTTTTAATGGAGAAGAAAAATTTTCGGGGAGAAGAAAAAATTACAACAGGTAAAGAACAAAATATCCTGCTTTACAGACATGGGAGCTTTTTCCATAATAAAAAAAGAAAACAGCGGGATTTTTTTTATGTACCATCACTTTTTTATTTTTATTTATTTATTTATTTTTATTTTTATTTTTATTTTTATTTATTTTTTAATCTCCTCTTATTTATTGTTGGATTCATCTACCACTAACCCCAATTAGCTTGGGTGGTGTTGAGAAATATAGTCCCACATTGGTTGTATGGGCAACTAATGTGATGTTTATAAGGCCTTGGACACTCTCACCCTTTGAGCTAGCTTTTGGGGCAACTAATGTGGCCAGGCCTTGAGCACTCCCACCCTTTGAGCTAGCTTTTGGGGTGATGTATTCCAAGGTTCTTTACATGATATCAGAGCCTCGCCGCCGCCCACTTTCTCTTGTGGAGTTTCTTAGCATGGGTAGGTTGGGCCTGTTGCATTGTCCACTCTTCTAGCCCAATGAGCTCTTTTGTGAGGGGGTGTGTTGAGATATATAGTCCCACATTGGTTGTATGAGCAACTAATGTGGAGTTTATAAAGTTTTGGGCACTCCCACCCTTTGAGTCAGCTTTTGGGGTGGTGTATCCCAAGGTTCTTTACATGGTGTGGCTGCTGGGATACCATGTTAAGAACCTTGGAATACACCACCCCAAAAGCTAGCTCAAAGGGTGGGAGTGCTCAAGGCCTGGCCACATTAGTTGCCCCAAAAGCTAGCTCAAAGGGTGAGAGTGTCTAAGGCCTTATAAACATCACATTAGTTGCCCATACAACCAATGTGGGACTATATTTCTCAACACGCCCCCTCACATGAGAGCCCACTGGGCTTGAAGAGTGGACAACATACAAGCCCTTCTACATGTGGAAATTCCACTACAAAGAAAGTGGGAGGCGGTGAGATTTCGAACGCTCTGATACCATGTTAAGAACCTTGGGATACACCACCCCAAAAGCTAGCTCAAAGGGTGGGAGTGCCCAAAACTTTATAAACTTCACATTAGTTGCCCATACAACCAATGTGGGACTATATTTCTCAACAAAAGGTGCTGTTGATCACTTTTTTACTTGCATCCTTTTGAGTGCTGATCTTTTGCTGAAAATAAAGAAGCCCTTTTGAGTGGTTCTTTATTGTACCATTTACTTTCATGGTCTCATCTCTCTCCCCCTCCAGGCTGGAAGTCTACAGTTATCACCTGTATCTGTAGAAATCACTTATGGCCTTGAGCGTATCCTCATGTTACTGCAGGTCTGTTGGCTAATATTCCTTTTTCTTCACTCAATCTCTATCACCCATTAAATAACTTCAGAAAAGTTTCATAAATTTTGTGACAGGGAGTTGATCACTTTAAGAAGATCAAATATTCTGATGGAATCACATATGGAGAGCTGTTCTTGGAGAATGAGTACTTGATTACTCTGACTGCTGTTTTTTGAATTGCATTTTATTTTATTTTCTTTGTGGTGAAATATTGTTTGGAGTTATCATCAAGAATGTTACCCTTTTTCTTCTATTTTGCATATACTTTTATAACACAATTTTTTTAACAAGACAAAAACACTTATGATTTGATGGCTGTTCTCTTGGCTCGAAATGAAAGGAGCGTACAGAGAAGGACTAGGAAAGCTAAAAAAAGGCCACTAAAGTACTGTAAAGCAAGCAATTAGTTTCATTTCATAAAGAGTTCATTATTTGAAAGGAGAGTTCAGTTAAGGACAAGACATCCTTGCGAGACAACCAAAGTACTGGAAAGCAAGCAAAACAAAATTTAACACATTAGGTTAAGAGACCTGTAGTTCATGAAAAAGGCTGAAGAGAGGAATGAAAGTGATAACTAAAGCTGAATGGAATGAACTGTATTGCACCTCCTCTTTTTTATTCCTCATCTTAATTATTTCATTTTTCACTGAAACAAATCAAAGTTTTGCTTGTACAGTGGATGAATACAAATGCCTTGGTGTGAAACAGCATATGCCAAAGAATTTAACAAGATACAGGAATATTAAAAGAGAAACTGAGTAACTGACTCAGAGATGAAAATAATGAAAACTGTGGTAGCGGTTAAGTAGACTTTAGCCTTTGGAAATTATGTGTAGCATCACAAAATGTGACGAGCTTATGTCAGAAAAAATTGGGGACAGATACAAGTAGCTTATCAGCCATCGAGTACACCCCAAAGCAGATGGTGGTACTAGACAATTATAATGTAGGATAATTAATGTAAAGAGTAGTTAAATTTGCTATGTTGACTTTATTAACCATTCTAGTAGTTTGTCTATCCTAAATTATAAATATGTTCACTGGGATATCCTATAATATAATTTTCTATCACCCAAGAATATTTGGTGTGATGGTACACCCAATGGCTAGCTAAGGAATAGGTTTTAAGGCCTGTTTTCTTCTTGTTTCTGCATTTATGAGGATATCTTATCCTCCTCCCTTGTAATAGTTTTCCTACCTGTCATTGATAACTATGTATTTTTATAAATAAAAAATATCACATTTAAACAACTGTCACACTCAAGCTTCCAAGAATGATGTTCTTAACACGTGATTTTTACTTTAATGTGCAAAATGTGTTTTTTTGTTCCATATCTGTTTTGCGCTGCTCATACACTTTGTTGCAGTTGATTTGGTTCATTTTATTATATCTCCATTTGTGAAAGCTTGAAATTTGAAGTAATGCTCAATTATATGATATTTCAATATGAAGCTTGTTATGTCACATAATGATGTCAATTGAAATGATTGTTATGATATGCAAATCTCAACATCTTTAGGGCATGGTCTGTAGTTGCAGAACTTTCATTAAATTCTGAGTATATACCTTTTTTGGTCCTCAGCAAATTTTACGATGCCCGTTTTAGTCCCTAGCAAATAAAAAGGCCCATCGTGGTCCCTAAGAAATTCAAAATAGACCCATTTAGAATTGTGGTCCCTCACAAATTCAAAAAAGATCCATATTAGTCCCTAAAATGACTAAAATGAGTCCATTTTGAATTTTTTAGGGACCACGATGGACCTTTTTATTTGCTAGGGACTAAAACGGGCATCGTAAAATTTGTTGAGGACCAAAAAGGGTATTCACTCTTAAATTCTTAATGCTATGGGTCTCTTATTTGTGTTGTGCTAATCTTGACTGCATTGTCTGTTTATGGTGATAATATTTTGTTTTTTGTATTCTAGAAAGGAAATGAGTGCATATTACTTGGAGCATGCCAGTGTTGATCGTGTCCAAAAACATTTTGATTTCTTTGAGGAGGAAGCTCGTTGTTTACTTTCTTCAGGCCTTGCAATCCCTGCGTATGTTTATGGCATTTTATTTTTCTGTTATTCTTACCCTTATCGGCTGTTCAAAATGCTTTATGTTTCTTCGCTGTCTTTATTTCTGATGGATGTTTTATTACTGCATGCTAGGTATGATCAGCTTCTGAAAACATCTCATGCTTTTAATATCTTAGACTCTAGAGGCTTTGTTGGAGTAACAGAGCGCGCTCGATATTTTGGTCGCATGCGTAGGTAATGCTTGTTGCCCAACTGGTAACTCGAGTACATTAAGGAGCTCTTTGTAATTGCATTACTTCGATAGTTTGATAAAATCTTAATCATGATTGAGAATTATTCCTTGAGATTTATCATGATATTGTCCTGTGAAAATCTCTCAAATCAAAAGTTGGGTACATTGGTAATATTGTGTTCTCAGCTCTTATCTTTAACATGACAATCTGTGGTATTCTTGTGCAATTGTAATAAAAATGGATCAGAATTTAGGAAAGAAAACATAATATTATTGATAAAATTCCTCTACCTTTGAACCTGTATCAATGGGATACAAGCTCAAAGATGAAGAGATACAATAAAATGATGGTAACAGAGAATTGTTATCTCATACCAGGATATTCTAGAGTCCTGTCTCTCTTTTCCCTTCACTCTTCTGAAATCAGAACCCTTGACTGAATAAAATCACTGGCCTCCCTTCTTGTGACAGACCAGCCCCCAACCCTTTACTGGAAGCATCAGTTTCCAGAATAAAGGTTTTTGAAAATTTGGAACTGTGAGTACAGAAGCATACTGATGCTCTTTTAGTCTGTCTTGGTTTTCTGATAGCAGGTTTTGGACATTAAATTGTTATGCAATTCTGTTCTTGACATTTTTGTCAAGTTTCCTAGTGCAAAACTTTCCTCACATGTCAATCAGATTTGGAAATACAGGATTCCATAACATTAAGCCATTTCTCTTGTCTTTAAAATTTGTCTTGTCTTTAAAATTAATAACATTGATTGAAAGATAGTATTACTATGTTAGTGTGTCTTTGGTGATTTATTATCTGGGCTTTAACGATTTTCGTGGAAACGGGATCAAATCACACTATCTATTGTAATATTCTTCTGTTGATACTGATATTAGTGTGATATTAGCAGTGTTGTAAAAACGTAGTGTCGAAACGTAAAAATGGACCGTGTCTATGTTTTTATGACCAAAATCGAGTCAAAACGGTAGTTGAAACGGGTTTTGAGTCGAAACGGTTCAAACGTAATGTCGAAACGTAATATGGATTTGTTTTTGCATAGTTCAAATATATATATATATATATATATATATATATATATATATATATATATAAAACACGTAATAATAAAAAAATTATATATATTTTTAGTCATTAATTAGCTTAAATTTAATAACTTATATAATTAATATATTAAAATTATTCTATATAAATTAAAACAAAGATTAAAATTGACATTCTTATAAAATAAACATGTTTGTGGGTTTTGGTATTATATATGTTGGATATATATTTTATTTTTAATACGTTAGTAAACTTTTACGTTTCGTTTACGTTTTGCGATTTTACGTTTTTGCTCACCCCTACCGTTTTTTCATAGACTCTACGTTTTAACAACATTTGATATTAGTATGTGCATGGTGGATTTACAATGGAAGATGAAGAACTGAATCGGAAATAGGTTAAACAGGATATTCGAGAGACTCTGCACTCTTCCTCACTCTTCTACACTTCACCACCTAGCTTCTTCCCTCTCCTTTTTATGTGCGTACAGATCAAACTTTCCCTCCCAATTCCCCTTGATTGCCTCACTGGCAATCTATTACTTAACTATTCCCTCTCTTTAGATCTCAGTTCCCCTTGATTGGCTCTATTGCAATCTGTTACATCAACCATTCCCTCCCTGAAAAACCTGGATACTCTGTGCTCCTTCCTAATATACACCTTAGTAATAGGTGGCTTCCTAACATATTTGTGCTGCTCCACCTAATTCTCTAATATAATACACTCACAAACGGAGCCTAACAATCATCAAGTTTGGGCATCTCTATACAAAGTAACTCTTTTGATCTGGTATTTCTTTGAGGTTGTTTAAGGATTTTCATATACTTTTGATTACATTAGTATATTATTTATTTTGTCAGCACTTACGATCCCTTCTCTTGGATTTTTGCATTTCATTATCTTTTCCTTCATCTTGGTTTTTTTCAGTTTAGCTCGCCAGTGTGCACAACTTTGGTTGAAGACTAGGGAGATGCTTGGCTTCCCCCTTGGCTCCATCTCTGAAACTGATCATTTTGATTTGCCAAAAGAAGTTGTGGAGGTTGCATGTGAAAAGGTAAGTTTGCACATGTGGATCAATCGAGTCACTTTATCTTGGCTTAAATTTTGATATTGCTAGTATTTAGGCAGTTGTTTTGCTTTGGATATGCTTTTTCTGCTTGTAGAAAATGTATGTGTGAATTAGGTTACGGGCCGCTAAACCGCTACCGTAGCGAGTAGCGGCGGTCGGCCGCTACAAACCGCGACGCTACGCGACATTGGCCGTAACGGAAGGTAGCGGCATAGCGTAGCAGCAATACCTCTACCCGCTACCCCACTCCCACGTTGGAATTTGATGGAGAATCCGGAGACGATGATGATTTTCTTTATTAGTTCACTTCTTGTACTTGACTATTTGACAATTTTATTGTTCAATTGTGTTTAATTTTGGATCCTTCCTTTTTGTTCCTTGTATTTGACATTGATTGTGGAATTATGTGTTTGATTTTGTGTGACTTCTTATGTTTGAGCATTAATACTAAAAGCGGTATTGCCTCGTTTCTTGACTGTTAGTATAATATATGTGGAATTAATACTTCACCGTAGCCGTAATACCGCTACACCGCTATACCGTTTTCGGGGTCGACCGCTACCGGCCGCTAACTGCTATTGACAACTAGTGTGAAAAACAAGGAAATACGAAGAGAGAGTTGAGAGAAAGTGAGAATGTGTGTGAAGAGAGAGAAAACAGTTGAAAAGAACAAACTGAAATATTATTAATCTATTGTGTAGGAAACATACAATGGGTACTTATTTATAGAGAAGCTAATGGGTCTAAAGAACTAAACCCAAATCCTAGAATACAATTTGACTTATAAAGGAAACAATCGGGCTGATAAAAGAAACAAATTAGTACAAATATTTTTCATATTTACAACAAAACAGAGTACCGTAAACCCTGAAACTGAAAATACATTCTCCCGTTTTGTTTGTGCAGTGAGTTGAATATTTATAGTACAGAAGTAGATCTAGAATCTGAACTAATTCTGTTAGAAACTGTTAGAGATAGTTATATGTTAGAAACTGTTAAGAGATAGTTACAGGTAGCAGTCTGTTTGGAACTCAATCCAAACAGTTTTATTTGCATTTCATCAATCTTTTCTTCTTTCACACTTTACGATTAAATTTTTGCACAAGGAATGCTGCAAGCCCAAAGGGCTATTGGCATGAGGTTTATGTCAGTGATATGAAACTATTCTTGGGTTTTCATCTAATAGCTTAAGCTTTTACAAGAATTGATGCTTGACATGAATTAATACTAGCAAAGCAATTTTAACATATTTATCACAAAAATCCTCTAACAACAAATAATGCAGTTCTTTTGTGGCTTTCTTCTGGTGATATTTAAGTCATGGCTGCATGATTGGAAACAGTTGATATGATATTAATGCTGATTTAATTAGATTTTTTGGTAGGAATGAACTTCTTGGAGATCAAAATCACTATATCAATAGATGAAACATGATTGTACTGTTAGCATCTTTACAAAATTTGGTGAATATTTGATGATGGTGTTTAAGGTTTTACAAACAGAAATATTTCTTCTAGATACATACATAGGTAATGGTTTTGTGTCTTTCGGTGTACCTGAAAACAGAGGGATTATACTAAATTGTTTCAACATTAACATCAATAACACCTTTATCCCAAACAGAGGGATTGTACTAAATTGTTTACTGTGTTATAATACAAAGAACTAAATCTAATTATACTACTAATCTAGGTCAAGTTTTAGTTTACTACTACTGCTGCAAAGGCTTGAACTATAGTTTTGAAGCATTTAAACCTGGCTTGAGGAGACTGCTTCAACCCAAACAAAGATTGTGATTGATTAATGGAACCATGGGACCAACTTTGACTGTAATTCAGTAAACACCCACCAACAGCCAAGTGTAAATTTGCCAACCAGTTTAGAAACCAGATCCTATGTGCCATTAAAATGTTGGGTAGATGTCTAATTTATGATTGCTCATTGCTTGGTGCTAGCCTGGATTGGATAGAGCTTCACTTGTGGTTTTTGGAATGGAAATAGAGGAAAAACTCAAAACAAAGGTAAACAGCTACGAAAAACAACATTCATAACTAAGAAAAGTATAAAGAGGATGCAGGTTACTATTAGACTGTTTACGTTTTGGATGGTCTGTTGAAAGGGCAATAACTAATGTAGTTCTTTCAATCAGAATAAGGAATAAAGAAAGCTATGAGGATGTTACAGGTGAGTTCAAGCAATATAAAGCCATCTTAAACATTGCCCCAAACTATGCTCAGAATCATAATTTTTTTTTTAGAAAATAGCCCAATGCTTCCTGGATTGATATTGTGAGTTTGGGACGAATTGGAAGCTTAGCAATACTGACTTCCTGACATATCCAATAGCAATGTTTTAACCATTTACAGGTATCCTTGCTTCAAAGAACATTGGCATCTTGGATTTGATGTTACTGTTAAGAACCTTAAGGTCATCACCCCAAAAGCTAGCTCAAAGGGTGGGAGTGCTCAAGGCCTTATAAACCTCACATTAGTTGCCCATACAACCAATGTGAGACTATATTTCTCAACACGCCCCCTCACACGAGAGCCCACTGGGCTTGAAGGGTGGATAACATACAAGCCCACCTACATGTGGAAATTCCACTACAAAGGCGGTGAGATTTCGAACGCTCTGATACCATGTTAAGAACTTTGGGATACACCACCCCAAAAGCTAGCTCAAAGGGTGGGAGTGCCCAAGGCCTTATAAACCTCACATTAGTTGCCCATACAACCAATGTGGGACTATATTTCTCAACAGTTACAATTGTTGGATGTAGTTTGTTTGACTTTTAATTCAACACAAACTTATAGACAAGATTTATGAGCTATTCCTCCCTCAAGTAAAATATTGACAATAAGAATTATATTATTTTTAAAGATGAATCGTGTTCATGTTTAACTTGTATACGACTTTATTTATTGATTATTGTGTGTGAATTTATTTATCAATTAGTGTAAAATTCTATCCTTTCTTTGGTTACAGGTGCATGATCATTCAAGAGCATTTGTTCTTGAAATTGGAACTGAGGAGATGCCACCTCAAGATGTTGTTGATGCATGCAAGCAAGTATAACTTTTTCATCTGATTAAAATAATGAAATTTTAGATACTCAAAAAAAAAATTAATGAAATTTTTTACCTCCAATTTATTGCTTGTGGGACTTCTCTTCTATTGACAAATACATTTTCCCCTTTTTTCAATTTTCTGTTTTGGATTTCAAGTGTCTTCTTTCTCTTTTTGTCACATAAACTTTTTTCAATCATTCACAAGATCTTCATTCTTATATCCCCCATTATTTTTTTAAAATTAAAATATTAGTATTCTCCGTCATCGTTCAATATTGATTTTATTCTGCTGGTTATTGTAGCTGAGAGATTTAATGTTGCAATTACTTGAACGGCAGAGGCTAAAGCATGGGGAAGTGCAAGTTTTTGGCACCCCACGTAGATTAGTGGTGCGTGAATAAACTTTATTTTTGATGCAAAATTCTTGTTTCTAGATGCTTTACATTTTTGTAATAATTGTTTCTGGGATGAAGCTGTTATTTTCTGCATTCTTATGGAATATTTTTAATAGTTCAATGTTGGATTTCCTTATTTATCACAAGAAAAATAAAATAAAATAAAAAGAACAAAAGAACAAAATAAATAAAAATGATGGATTCCCATTTGTTACTCACGTGCGCAGACAAGGAAAAAGAAATTTGATATCTTACAAAATTGTTTAAATGTTAGGAATTTTGTCTCTTGTAGTACACTCTACATTAAGAGAGAGGGCGAGTCAAGAGTAGTGGTAAAATTGCTTTTATGTGATTGGATGTTACGGGTTCGAGTTCGAATCCAGTAAACAAGAGCCTCTTTGCCAAAATGCAAGGATAGGGTTGTGTAGAAGGATTTTCCTCACCTCTACCCTCGCATATCAGGGTTTCATGGGGAGCAATTTTTTAGTACTCTCTACAGTAAGGTATATAAGCTGTGATAGGATAATTTAGACATTAGATTACTGTGGAGTTTTTTCTTTCAAATTCCTATTCCAACTTCCAAGTGGTAACTCATCCCCCAGCATTCAAAGTTTCCTTTTCACAAATCCATTTGGAAATCCAAAGTTCCTTCTAAGGTCCAGGACTTTTGTTTGGACTGCAATACATAATAGAATTAACACAAATTGCTTGTTATAGATACATAGGCTTCACACTTATGACATAGTTGAGTTTGAAACAGATGGTAAATTATCTTGCTAGCATCATATACTAGTATATGAGAGTAAGAGTCTTGATGTTTATAGAAAGGCCATTTCCTCTTAGTGATATTCTGTTACGATCCAGTTGTAAGGTATCTGACTTGGATTCCCACATTGGAAAATAAGGTTCTAGTGTAGGATTTATATGAACTTTGGACTCTTCCACCTTACGAGCTAACTTTTAGGGCGAGGTCTCCCAAGATTCGATTAATTGGTATCAGAGCTTTCTCTTTGTCTCCCAGTTGTAATCGAGTGGCGTGAGGGGTGACATTGGCATTGTAGTGTTCGCGCAAGACTAGTAAAAAACTGGTGCCAAGCCAAGTCGCATGGGCGCCGGGGCTGCGGAGAGTGGTGGGATGTTATGATCTAGTTGTAAGGTGTGGGACTTGGAGTTCCAGTTAGAGAAATATAAAACTATTAATGTAGCTTCACGCAACAACTTAAGCTTTTATGTTGAAATGATTCTTTACATGATATTAGAGCCGACATGACTAAGTGGTTATGAATTCGATCCTTACCATCCCCATTCAATTAATAAAATAATTAAATATTGTGGAGATTCTTAGCATATGTAGGATATACTTGATGCATCATCCACCTTTTAAGCCTAATGAGCTTTCATGTGAGGGGATGTATTAGGGATATTATTGTAATTATATTCTTTGCAATTTTATCTGTTAGAATAGGATGAGCTGTACATATTCTAGAACATTTCTTTTCTTGCTGAGTTGTCCATCTACAGCTCTATATATGTATTGTACAGTGCCTCCTTTTAATTAGGTCAAGAATATAATATTTTAGCTTTCTCTCTCTGCTCTTCTCGTCTTTTCTTCGATTCTCTCTGAGGATGTGTTAGAGAAATATAAAATCATTAATGTAACCTCATTCAACAACTTAAACTTTTGGGTTAAAATGGTTCTTTAAAGCTCCACACTGGAAATATAAGGTTCTGGTGTGGGATTTATATGGACATTGGGCTCTCCTACCTTACAAGCTAGTTTTTTGGGTGAATCTCTCCCAAGTTCGTATCATATTCATATAAGGTTGTATTGGAATCTTTATTGTGCTCAGCAAACAGCTATTTTACTGGGGTTTCTTTGTTTGACATACAGAACTTTTTTATCTCTGCTTACTTGATATTGTTTTTGTTTTTTTTTTTTTTTTTGGTTTTCCCCTTTTTTGGTTTCTTTTAGAAGGATATTTTATCGTGACTTTTTTGTATATGTCCTTCTTTTCTTTTCTCCAATAAAGTTTCTTATCTATTTCTTTTTAATAAAAAGATAAGTTCTACCATTAAGCATTTACTTTATTTGTACCAATAAAGTCTATATACTTTTAGGGGTGTTATGTTGCACCTAAATTTGCCATGGGCATAGGATTTTGTTTATGGCTTCTCTTTGGTGTTTTGCTCATATCTATTTTAAGGGAGTTGTCATTTCTCATATGCAGAGATTGGACAGCTTTCTTGCATTCTTGATATTTTAAAGTTTCTTTGTTGTTTCTTTTCTTTTTTTTGCTTTTTTTGGGAGAACGCGTAATCCTTCTTTCCTTACCCTAGTTTTACGGACCCTCTTAAGGTTTTCTCTCATTATAATCTATATTTTATGTAAAAAATATCTTATGTGAAGAAATTTGCTTTAGTTCCTACTTAGGATTAATATACGGAATCATATGTTCTAGAATTGAAAGTTATGTGCAGTTATGCAATGCATACATCATAGAATTTTCAATTTTTAGAAATGTTCATGTAAGAAATGATAGCAATCATATCTGTTCCCGGTTGTATCATTACAGGTTACTGTTGAAAATCTTTTCACAAAGCAAGCAGAAATGGAGGTTGAGGTTCGAGGTCCTCCTGTTTCAAAAGCATTTGATCATGAAGGAAATCCAACAAAGGTTTCACAATACTTAAGATTTTTCTTTTGTCCTGAATTAAGGTTCAAGAAATGCTGCCTAATTTAGTTTTTTCATGTCAGGCCATAGAGGGTTTTTCCCGTAGATACTCTGTTCCACTGGACTTGATATACAGAAAGGTTGATGGTGAGTATCCGGAGGCAAAACACTTGTTGTGTGGGTTTAATTGTGTTTCTTCTTGTCCTACTCATTAACTTATTATTTTGTTTTATTTTTGGTTTTCATTGTATGCTACTGGCAACCAGGAAAAAAAATTATTAAAAATAATAAATAGCTAAGATAAAATACAATCACGTACTGTTATTTCCAAATGCAGCTGATTATCAGGCCATAACTATGTTTTACATTGTTGGCAGCTTATGGAGGATTTCTGATCATCATATTTTGTACTTTTTTCACCCGTTACATTCTTCGTGTATCCAAGAAAAAAAAAATTCTGAGTTATATAGCCACTAGTTTTTCCTGCAGAAAAAAGAGTGACTTGATCCGTTTTCAGCTGCTGCTTTGGTAGAAATTATATTTTTGCTACCAGAGCATGCTTGAACTTTTAACTTGATTTTCAAGCACTGTAATTTAATTTTGTATAACTCATAAATTTTCTGGTTAATATGTCACTGCCAGAATCCCACTCCTTTAATAGGGTACTTCAATGCACTTTCTTGAAATTGCAGGGAAAACAGAATATGTTTATGCTCTTATAAAGGAGACTTCAAGACATGCTTTGGAGGTTTTCTATTCTGCTTTATTTTTATAATCTCGCCCTTTTATGTTTGTTTATATTCTCTTGATAGTGGGTTCATTAGAAAAATCAGTATAATATTGCAAATGTGGGTCTGTTTCTTAAAGTTACATGTTTGAACCTTTAAATCCTAGACCAAATATTGAAGCCAATATACTAATACATATCCTAACAACATGATTTAAAAGTGGTTTAGAGTCAACTGAGCTCTTCATCAAATGAAGACTCTTGATTTCACTGAAAGTGCTTTATGAACTTGATAGTCTTAAAAACGGGTTTTAGAAGAAGTATAAACACAATGGAGTGTAGATAAGGCTAGCTGATTTGATTAATGATTTGTGTGCTTATCTCCAGTTAGTTACCTATATTAAAATTAGAAGACTGATGTTGATTAATGTCTTATTACCACAATTTATAATATGTACTTGTTAGCAAAAATATATATAATTTCTGTGTACATTTGTAGATAATGTCAATGTCATTATAAATATGCATTATCGTTCTGATTATTTTTCATCTAATATACAATTATCGAAAAGGAAATTCCAGGCTAATTAACTTTAGATTGACACAAGGACATTTTCTGACCACAGTTTTATGATACGATACAAGAGTTTTGAGATGTGAATCTTACACCGATCCTGTCTTGTATGATTTATTTCTTTGTGCTTCTTACACTCTTTGTAAGAAAAATGCTATTGCTGTTGATTTATTCTTCTCTTACTAGGTTTTGTCTGAAGATTTGCCTGCTACTATTGCTAAAATTTCATTTCCAAAGACAATGCGTTGGAATTCTCAGGTACACTGGATTTTAAATGTGTTGTTGTAGGCAATGTGATGCTATCAGTAGTGATATTATAAAACAAAAGTTAAGATAGCCTTTGTTCTAAACCAACTTTCCCAAAAGCTTAAGTTGGTAGTGAAAGGAAGGCGCACAAACAATTAGGACATCAATAGAGGAGACGATTGTGCAAATTACTGGAACTAATAATTACAGTTGACCTAAGATCGTAATCAAAATTATTTCTCAACAGTTATTTCTTATACTTCCATAATAGCTATATTTATAATGCTTTGTCCGTGATATTTACACTTAAAAGTAAAGCTGTAGTACAGCTAATAGTATAATAATCATACTACATGCAGGGAAAGGGAGTGAATGTTCTAACCTGTTTGGATGAAAAGAAACTAAATACAGTCATTTTTTCTCTGTTTTATTTGCAAGAATCTTTCAGAAATCTGGCTTTCTGACCACTAGATGAAACATTGGAAAAAGAATCTATCCTTTGTCCCATGAAGTTTTAGATAATTGAAAAACATATCCGCTATCTTGTGGCCTTATTTTGGAGTAAAGGAAATAACTGGATACCTAACATATGTTTTCATACTTTGAATATATAGGTGATGTTTAGCAGGCCTATCCGTTGGATTTTAGCCCTGCATGGAGATGTAGCAGTCCCATTTATGTTTGCTGGGGTGACGAGGTAATGTATTCTCTTTGGATATTCTGTCGAAAGTATGTGTTCATACTACTGGACTTTTATCCTTTTGCTCCGTAGGCACCATTTCAAAATAACTTATTGGAGAGTATATATTCTCCAATAGAAATTGGAGATTATATACTCTCCAATAGAACTATAGAACTGTTTCCTTGTCTTGTGGTGATTTTGGAAGTTGAAAATATTCTGGCAAATGGTCTAATTCTAAGAAATACTTTTTGTAAGATATGAACTTCGAAAATACTTGGATTTTCCTTTCTATCAATTCTATATAAATAAAATATTTGAATTTTATTTTCTCATTCTGTTTCAAAAAGAATATTTTGTTTTTTTTAAATGGAAGTCATCTATCAGAGTTATTTATTTTTTTGACGATATCATGGTAGTAATATCTAAAGACTGTGCATTAACTACATCATATAATTGATGTGTCTAGCCTATTCCCATTAATGAAAGAGTGTAACTTTATACTCTTGTTTGCACTTCACACAATATCTTTATTTTTATAAAAGAAGACTTTATTAGAAACAGGAATATTATGAGGCAGTGAGGCATAAGATTTCCGTCTAAACAACCAAAAGCAGTAAACAGATCAAAGAATAAAACTAGAGAAACGATAATATCTTGTCCACTTATTCCAAGGCCTTATGGCACCCAATTACGATAAATTCTTTTTCGTTTATCAGTTTCCTTTTTATTATCTGATACGTGAATAACACTTACCATGTTTTGTTTATATTATGCAGTGGAAACTTGTCTTGTGGTCTTCGTAATACTTCTTCAGCCGCTGTTCAGGTGCATGCCTGAACCTAAATTATTTATTTTGATAAATGGAAAATAAGTGTGTTTCAATCAATGTTCTATTCTTTAGCCTTCTTGCTGTTTTCAATTTTATGGTTTTTAGTGTGATGCATGTTTGAGACAACATATTTCTTTGAAAAAACAATGTGTCTGTGTCGTTTGTGTTGAGTAAAACTCTTACATTAATTCGTACCATTGACTCCATTTTAATTCGATGGTTCAAGATTACTTAATGAAGAGAGAATAGTAAAATCTGACATGAATAAGGAAAGATATCTGTGAAATATGACTAACGATAAGAGAATTTGACACATGACTCTTTTCATTAAATTGAGAAATAATATATTTTGTGTACAAAAAATATTGTTATTAAAAGAATATGTATAGATTAATAAATATTTATTAAAATTGAAAATTTTCAAAATTTTAATAGACAAGTATTAAATTTCAAATTTATGAAAAGTACTTAATAAATATGAGACACAAAAGCATAAAGCATAAAATGATATGATTTAACTGGTTAGAAAACTGTTACAAAAAGAATCCACTTCTTATACTGATATATGATCTTGCCAGTTATATGCATGAAGCGTGTTGTCTCAGGTAATTAAATCTTTTTAGAAAATTTGTTTTTTTAATAGAGGGAGATGTAAATCATAGGATTCAAGCTTGGGTGGATGAAATGGAGGAATGCTTCAGGTGTTATTTGTGATAGAATGGTGCCTCTGAACTTCAAACGATGCTTTATGGTACGGAAAGTTGGGCAATAAAGTGTCAACAACAGCATAAGATAAGTGTTGCAGAGGTGACTGTTGTGTTGGATAAGTGGTTATCTGATACGAATCTTGGAAAAGCCTCATCCCAAAAGCTAGCTTGTAAGGTAGGAGAACGCAAAGTCCATATAAATCCCATACTCCGATGTGGGACTCCAAGTTTCATACCTTACAATTGAATCGTAACATTGTCATAAACCTACTATTCTGAAAGATTGAGTTATTAGGTGAAGACATGTAAATGATTTTATATTATGTCCATTTACTTAAGAGTCCTTTGAGCTTGAAGTATGGGCAATGCACAGACCCATCTAACTTGTGCTTAAATTCCATTTTTATTAGAGGAATGGGGGGATGCAATAATGAAACTCTAGACCATTTGGTTATAGGCTCTAATGCCATGTCATAAACTAGTATCCCAATAGTTTGAGCTGTTAGTTGAAGACGCATGAATGATTTCATTTCACATCTTTACAATGGTCTCCAAGAAAAGTTAAGATATGGAATGAATGTATTAGAGTGAAATTAGGAGTGGCCCCTATTGAGATAAAGACGGTAGAATCTCACCTAAGATGGTTTGGATTTTAACTCCTGTGAAGAAGGCCAATAGAAGCCACAAATAGTAGGGTTGATCAAATGGAGGATAGCCCAATAATTAGAGTAGAGGAAGACCGAGAAAAACTCTAAGTTAAACCTTTAGAAAGGATTTAAAATCTAAATGGCTTTTGTTATGGTAGGAGAAAATGAGAGTTTGATGAAATCGGTGTGCTTCAATTACACAACTATATCTAGATTATATAGCTAAAGAGTAATAAATACAGATATCACTAGTATCCTAATTACTATCATTACTTGATTTTGACTACCCTATTTACATAATCAACACGATACTGAATACCCTATTTACATAACCAACATGATACTATTAATATAGTTACTGAAATTACCAACAGCCTCTTTGAAGAATTGGATTTTGACAGAACACAGTGGTGTTGTTTGATCATTGTAGCCAACCCCAGCTAGTGGGGAAATGCTTTGGTGGTGGTGGTTGTAGAAAATCTATTTTTTTGGAGTTTTTTTGTTTACATTTAGACCTAAGCAAATCATTTTTTGGTAATTCTAATCAGATTTTATTCATGTCAATGATCTTTTGATACCTTCAGTAGGTGACGATCAGCATATTCCTAAGAAATATATTTACATTACTATATCCAGGCTGTCAATTTCTGTCGATATATATGCTTGTGTGTGTGTGTTTATTTAACAGCTTCCATACTTTACTTTTCTTTGTTCTCTATTGTTTTCTTTCTTTTTCTTTTTCTTTTTTAAGGTGGATCTCTTACCCTCCAAACTCTTTGTAATCATCTTCTGTTGCCTTAATGAATTTCTTCTTTTATATAAAATAAAACTACTGTACTTAATTTGCAGGTAGAAAGTGCAGAATCATATTCAGTTGCAATGAAAAATGCAGGAATCAATGTTGCAGCTGAGGTATGAATAAATAAGTTTGTTACTATAACAAATACATACTTATATACCTATATAATAAGATTGGTATATTTAATTGGTAGGACCGCAAGAAAATTATTTTTGAGCAATCTAATGCATTAGCAGAAAGTGTCAATGGCCAAATTCTTATTCCAAAAGGTTTGCTTGACGAGGTAAGATTTGCATGTTCCCTTTTCTCAATATTGTCACATATGTGCATTTTAAGAATTTCCGTTTACATCTAATCTTAGGTTGTAAATCTTGTTGAGGCACCTGTTCCAGTGCTTGGAAAGTTTAAAGAAACCTTCTTACATCTTCCGAAAGATCTTTTGACTATGGTGAGCGCTTCAGTTTTGCTTCGTCAATTTTGTTGGATATCCTTTTCCCTGTTGATCATTAAACCAATTAAAATTGTGTTTTCATATCAAAGACTGCATGTAGGGGCAAGTCTTCATGAAGTACTTCAAATGGATGATTTCTGCATTCTTATTTCTATTTAATTAACCGATGTTGCAGTATCCAAAATTTGCTCTTTGCTTGTTATTCTTTGTCCTTTGTCGTATCTAAATTGTGCAAGTGTGTCTTTTTTTTAATAGGAAAAGAAATTTCATTAAGAGAAGAAAAGTACAAAGATAGAGGACAAGACATCCTCACTAGAAAATACAAAAGAAACGCCTAGAAACTGTGAGATTGAGTTATGTAACAAAGCGTGCCAATCTCTCTGCATGTTTAACAGAGAAACACCTCTAAATAGTCCGCGAGCAGAGCACCACATACAAGCCAAGAAAGTAACCCTGTCCCTAATGTTATCTAGTAATGACAAAGTGCCTTCCAAAGTTCTAGCATTCCTTTACAGCCAAAGACAGAGCACTGCCACAGAATTTTAGCTTCTTTATGTGAGTCAAACCCTCTAATTTAAGGAGAAATTGATTCAAGTTCTTAGGGCAGACCCAACTCTCAAAAAAAATCCCAACCAGTTTGTTCCAGAGAAAATTTGCAGGAGAGAACTGAAAAAAAATGATTGTCAGCTTCCAAACTAGAACAGCACATTGCACACGTTAGTAGACAAAGTTCTGAGAGGTCTGCGCTTTTGTGGCATGTAATTAGTGTTAATCCTATTTAGAACAGTAGTCCAGACAAAAAGATTTAACCTTAGGTCGAGCTTGGAATTTCCAAATGGGTTTATATGAAAGGAAACCATCTCTGTCAGGGGACTTAGTCAAGAACTGAAAATATGATTTACAAGAAAAACACCCGATGAGGTGCCTCCCATTATTCATAAGTCTGTTCATTTTGTTTTGTTGGAGTGCCAAATGCTACCTACGACAGTAATAAAATGATCAAAATAGCCCTGACTGAAAATATCACAATTAACGCCAATATCAAAATTAAACCAGACTAGTGATATTTGTGGATCTTTAAATTTAATTTCTTCTGGATTGTACTGCTTGGATTATTATCAATTATTACATATATAAAAGCCGGAAAGTTTTAAAGAATATTGAAAATAGAAGCTAACCATTGTGCACCATGCCTCCAGGTTATGCAAAAGCACCAGAAGTATTTTGCTGTATGTGATGCTAATGGACAATTGTTGCCTTACTTTATTGCTGTAAGTTATTTTCCAGTTATATAGTCTCCTAGAACATCTGCACTGCATGTTTTGTCTTTTTATCTGTTAAATGACATGTGATTTTCTTTTAGGTTGCGAATGGAGCAATTGATGAGACTACAGTGAGGAAAGGAAATGAAGCGGTGCTCAGGTATTCTTATCTCAACTTCTTATCATGTATTATATAGTTTATTGAACAGGAGTTGCTATGAATCCCAGGCTTTCTTCTTGGGTACTAGTGCTCTTAATGATTGTTAAATATTTATATTAGTTGTTTATACTTGGTGGCCTCTGTTTAGGACTAGTTCTGCTAAAAGTTTGAATTATTAGGTGGAGGCCCATGAATGAGTTTATCTTTCTAACATTCTCCTCCAAGCAAGAGCCTTTCAGGCTGAAGCATGGATAATAAATAAGCCCACTTTACTTTTTATGGAATTTTATTTTATTTAAAAAATTTGGAGCAGTAAGGGTCAAACTCTTGACCACTTGGTCAAAAAAACTCTAGTATCTTGTTGATGACCAACCATCCCATAAGATTAAGCTATTAGGAGACCTAGTAATGATTTTTATATCTCTAAAAGACTCCAAACATTTATTGTGAAAGCAAGCAACCAGTAAGATACTAATACTTGGGGAAAAATGGGTATGGGAGTTATCTAAACAACCATACTAGCTTTCATTTTATTTGAAATGAATTTTAGAGATAATCTGTTAGGATACCATCTTTTAAGGTACATTCTAGAAAGAAATGTAGAGAATCAGGACTCAAGGCACTCATGTTGAGTCACCAAGGTAGTTAGAGGGAGAATATTTTGGAAGCGCAATATTTTGTATAAGATTTAATATGTCTTATACAATTATTAAATCTTTTAAGCCTAGCTCAAAATGAGCGAGACATTATATCCTCACTTCCCATTGCTAGCCCCAACCTTCAAAACCTGCTTCACCGAGGGTCTTTGCTCCCCCCAAAGGATCATCACAGCACACAAACACAAACAATAAGCAAAAAGCTGGTAATCTCAATCCAAAACACATTAAAGATAATCATAACTCAAATACATCATAATCAACTCAAGCATCAATCCAAGTATGCCATTTCCATTATTGATCTTATTTAGTTTCATTTAGTTCATTTAGTGGGAAGAGAATCATGGTAGACCCGGGAAACCTTGTTGCCAGCCACGTACAATCAAATTTGGCCGTCATCAAAACGTCAAATCCTTAGTGTGCACACCACTCCACCAAAGTTGTTACTAGTACCCCAGGAAACTCTATTGCTAGGTACCACTTTGGGAAGAAAGGATAAACATCATTTTCACATCATATTACATCATAGGCATAAAGCCCTAAGGTTGTGTTCATTACTTTCAGGAGGTAGCATCCCAAAAGGTATCTTCCCACTATTATCTTATCACTCACAAATTAGGGAAATTCAATCTTGTCACAAATCACATACTTAAAATTTCCTCAAAGAGTATCATAATTTCCACATCAATTATCTAACATTCATCAAATATAAGATTCATATCACACATAATCAATCATCCAACATCTTATTAGAGGTAAAATTCATACCTCAATCAATTATCCAACATCTATCAAAGGTATGATTCATCTCACACATTATCAATTATCCAACATCTCAACCTATTATCATTAAGGAATTAGGATTATACCCAAGAAAATAATTATATAATTAATCTTGTGATTTCCTAGAGATTAAGGTTAAACCCATCAAAATTCCCAACAATATTCATATATAATTAACCTATGATTTTCTAGATATTAAGATTGAACCCAATATAATTCCCAACACAATTCATATATAATGAACCTAGGATTAATTAAGGGTTAGGATTACATATAACAAATTCCTTATAAAACTAACCTATAATAACCTAAGGATCAAGATTACATATTACAAATTTTATATAAACTACCCTATGATACCCTAAGGATCAGGATTCTATATAACAAATTTCAAATAAAACTAACCTATGACACCCTAAAGATTAGGATTATCTGAACTCTGTGTTTGAAAGCTTTCTTGGGAGAAGAGCGATTAGTGATGGGAAGTGCAGTTGGTAGCTAAGGGGAAATAATTGCATCAGAATTTGAAAGGGTTGGGAATAAGAATAAAAAGGAGAAGAATAGAAGGGAAATGGAGAGATGCATGAAATTGGAGAGAATATGGAAATGATTTGGTTTGTTAGGTTCAGCTCTTATTTATAGTTGAGGTTTTGTAACGGAAAAATGAAATTAGTTGCAGGTAATATTAATAGTAATCATAATTACTTTAATTATCATTAATATATCTTAACGGTTACAAAATTAAATAAAAATAACTGTTGAATGTTACAAATTAAATGATAACCAACAATAAATGCTGAACGTTACAAACTAAAATCACCATCAATTAACGTTACAGTTTTATAGTCAAATAATGACACATTGGTAACAATCAATGACAACCAATAAATTTATCAATGCCTCTAACACCACTTTATACTAAACCCAATATGTCTAATATAATATAATGATACACACAAGTAGGGGTGTTAACGGGCCGGGCCGAGCCGAGCTTTGTTCTTAAAAGTCTAAGCCTGTGTTTAGATGTGTCAGCCTGACCAAGCTTGTTACCTGTTATAAATATAATTATTGGCCTGTGGCCTGACTTGTTTACAAAAAATAAAAGTCTGGTTTAGCCTGTTTTAAAAAAATAAGACAATACAAGTTTATCCAAACAGAATATATAATCAACAACACTAACAATTTCATAAATATTTATAAATTCAAGGTACATCCAAACAGCATAATATAGAACAAAATCATTCAAAAATTCTGTTTAACCAATAAAATAGGATGAAATGGATTGAGGAAAAAGAGAGAGAGCTATTACAAGTAGTATAAAAAATAGGGAAAACTTCAAAAAAAAACCCTACAAGTTTTCTCAAAATCACTTAACCCCCTCCCCGAAATTTTTAATCATTTACCCCTTTACTCAAAAATTTTTTATCACTTACCCCCCTAATTTGATTTTCCATTCAAAATCATGTTAAATTGTATAAAAGGTACCAAAATTACCCTTAATAGAAAAAAGAAAAACATGATTTCCTCACAAACTACTTTGTAACTAGTTTAATATGTCTTTTTAATTTAAGGGATGATTGCTTAATTTTAAGCTTGCAAACAATTGGTACCTTTTAAAAAACTTTGTTTTATCATAGCTAATTCTCGAACCGCAAGGTGATTTAAGGGGACTAAGTGAGAATACCTCCTTGTTATAATAATAATAACAAATGATTTGATATAAAGCTTAAAATTAAGCAATTGTTGGCAAGCTTAAAATTAAGCAATCATCCCTTAAATTAAAAAGACATATTAAACTAGTTACAAAGTAGTTTGTGAGGAAATTATGTTTTTCTTTTTTCTATTAAGGGTAATTTTGGTACCTTTTAAAAAATTTAACAAAATTTTGGATGGAAAATCAAATTAGGGGGGTAAGTGATAAAAAAAAATTGAGTAGGGGGGTAAATGATTAAAAATTTCGGGGAGGGGATTAAGTGATTTTGAGAAAACTTGTAGGGGGGTTTTTGAAGTTTTCCCTAAAAAATAGTATATATATACTAGGCCGGCCTGAGAGGCTCTAAGGCCGAGCTTTTGAATTGGAGCCTGAGGCCTTTTTATTAAACGAGCTTTTATACAAGTTCAAGCCTGGTGCCAACAACCAATTTTAGACATGTAAGCTCAGGCCTTCACGAGCCGAGCCAAAGATCCCTGGCTCGTTTAGCACCCCTACACACAAGGGTATACACTATTATTATTATTATTAATTTTGTTACTATTATTTTTTCTTGGGTTAACTTATCACACTTCCTATACTTAGATGGTTGAGTCTGGTTTGGATTCAACTATAGCAATACAATCTCAGTTGTTTCTTTTTGTTGTGGGTTCTGATACTTAACATAATGAGATATAGCCTCAACCTTCGTGCCCGTTGGGTCAACTCTCATTTACAAGCAAGAGAGAATGAAGAGTACTATCTTTTGCTTCAATTGTTTGCTCTCAAGTATAAAAATAGCACAGTTGCACTATGTAGCAAATGCACATCTCGTGTTTGTTCTTTTATGGTGACTCCACATTAACCTTGCTTCTCAATTATAATTGCAGGGCTCGCTATGAAGATGCTAAATTCTTTTATGAGATGGACACTCGTAAAAGGTTTTCAGAATTCCGAAATCAACTGAAAAATATTCTCTTTCATGTAAGTTGTATATTAAAATTTTAGCTACACCCTTTGTGATAAAGCACCTACTTTCCAGAATATGTAAATATTTATTCTATCTTAATTGGGAAGTTGAATAAATAGCCATTTATTTAACTATTTTGTTTTCATCCTTTACTAGTTTTATTTTCTTTTAAATGAGGTACAAATTATTTCTGACAAGGTCATTGTGGATTTTGAAAATAAAACGAGGGGGAGAGTTAGAGACTTTAATGAATAATACCAGTATGGGAGAGTTGTTGAAAATACAATGCTTAGCCTCTTATAGCTGCTTTTGTTTTAATAACATGAAATGAAACAGGAGAAGCTTGGAACCATGCTGGATAAGATGACTCGTGTTGAAAACATGGTTACTAAGTTGAGTTGCATACTGGATATCAATGAAGATATGCAACAAATAATCCGAGATGCTGCCTCACTTGCTATGTCTGATCTGGCCACTGCAGTTGTCACTGAATTTACCTCACTTTCAGGAATAATGGGGCGTCACTATGCCCTTAGAGATGGATACTCAGAGCAGGTTGTTTAACTTTTTGGTTGGCTATTATTTGGTAATCTTAGAATTTATGTTTCATCCTTGCAATCTTTAATACTGCATCCTATTTGGTTAATAGCTAATTTAACTCTTCGTACATTAATTTGGGTCACTCTACCCTTTAGAGATGGATACTCAGAGCAGTTTGTTTAATTTTTGGCTGGCTATTATTTGGTAATCTTAGAAATTATGTTTCTCCTTTGCAGTCTTTAATAGTGCATCATATACGGTTAATTATCAATATATCAACATCATCTTTATCCCAGACTAGTAGGGGTCGTCAGTCGATAAATCCAAATGCAAAGCAAGAAAAGATTGAGGGAAAAGAAAAATAAATAAGAGAGGAAAAATGAATAAATAATTATATAAATAAATACCTGTGTACATAATTTTGGTTAATATATCTTTGTACATAATTTTTCTTTTTTCGTTGTCACTCCATATCTTGCAGGTTGCAGAGGCCTTACTTGAGATCACACTTCCTAAATTTTCTGGGGACGTACTTCCTAAAAGCGATGCTGGCATAGTTTTGGCTATTGCAGACAGGTGAAACTGATGCCAGAATATGAGTTTTTTTATTTATTCTAGTGATAATTGGTATCTGACATAATACCCATAACTCATTGCTGCTAGAAGAAACAAATGCTATATAGGTTGTGTTTTACTCAAGAATGCTCATTGAACTTCAGATTGTTGAAGAGCTACAAATCTTTCGATTATATTATCTATTAGTTTGCCTAGGCTATTATCAAAGTTGAAGAGATATGGATGACATAGAATGGATTTAAGATACCCTCCTACTATGGCTTATAGTGGCCTTCAAGTTAACAAAATTGTGAATTTTAAGGTTTAGTTTGAAAAAGAAAAACTATTGAGTTCAGGAATTTGGTGGATTGACATGTAGAAATGTAAAAGGGTGGCTGATTTAAGTAAATTCAAGATGATGATGATCTTGCGATCAGAAGATGAATTTTGCTTTTCAAGTGTTAATAGTACTTTCCTTCATCCTGACATTGGCAAAAGCAAGACAGCAATGATATTGTGCAATTCCTCCTTCCCCCTTCCTCTAATTCCTTAATAATCCTATTTCTATCATAAAACTTTCTTTCACTGCAATCTGAAATGAGTCTATGATACACCTTGTTGTAAAGGGATATTTCCTGATTGATTTCAACAACGCAGCTCTGCATCTTATGTGATTTGATAGTTGTCTGCAGATTAGATAGCCTGGTAGGTTTATTTACTGCTGGCTGCCAACCTAGTTCCACAAATGATCCATTTGGTTTGCGAAGAATATCATATGGTCTTGTAAGCATAACAATACTTTTCCCTTCATTTTCATTCATATTCTTTTCTTTATTCTCTTAGAAATTTTATTTCTCTTAAAAAAGCATAAGTTTAAGTTCTGGAAAGATAAATACTTGCACTCAAACAGATGCACTATATACTTCAGGTACAATTATTGTTGGAAAAGGATAAAAACCTAGATTTTAAAGAGGCTCTGGAACTTGCTGCAGATGTCCAGCCCATTGAAGTAGATTCTCATGTAATAGATGATGTAAGATGAAAGTCCTTTTCTATAATTCCCATTTCCGCTTGCTTCTTGTTATGCCATTTACATCTTATGATCATGATTTTCCCTTTAGGTACATCAATTTGTTACTCGAAGATTAGAGCAATATCTGGTATGTATTATTTTCATTATAATTAGTTCTTTGCTTGCCCACTATTATATGATATTTCATTTTATCATCATTTATTTGAAAGAATGTTCTTTATTTCTATAAAGACAACTTATAGCCAAAATTAACTTTTAAAAACATTAAGATGAATGACTTGAAGATATATGTCAATTGTTTTATGAGCCGTATCTTTAGTTGGCAAAATAGGGTATATGGTTGAGGGGGTGGACACGGGTAAATTGTTTGGTCGCATCTTGGATTTGATTATTTTTGGGAAATTTTTTTTTCACAAGCTCTGGCAGGAAGCTTTTGATTGTAAGTTGCTTTCAACACAAAATAAGCTAATCCGAAAATACACTGGATCTATGTGAGGTTATTGCTAACATGCTAATCTTCACTTTTCTCCTGTACAGCATATAAAATAAAAATTGTGATTGTGATGGTAGAAAAACCAAGAAAATATTGCATAAGTTGTAGAGCATGATGTAAAAGACTCAGATTGTAAAACAATTTGACTATTTCTTAATCAGATTGAGTCTTCTTTCTGCAAAAAGAAAAAGGGACAAATTACAACAAAGGAATTCTGTTAAAAAATTTCCTATTTTGGAAGAGTTGACCATTCAACTGGTTAATTGTGTTTGTAGAGTTAATGAGTAATCACTTATGTTGACTTAATTCACCACTTGTATGGTAAATTCTTCCTAAACTGAAAATATTTTTACAAATAATACCTTTTTTTTAATAACTTCCCAGAAAGTATCATGTTCTTTTCTCATTAATAACATATAGGGGCAGACAAATTAATTAACCTTAACCAATATGATGAAGTGCTGTATTTCACTTTTTGTTGAAGATCAAATTTGTGATGTTTATTCATATTATCTCAATAGCTTTCTTTATTGGATCAGAAATAATTGATACGTTGTGATGTTTATTCATATTGTTGAAATTTCTATGAAAATGAAAGTTCCGGGATAAGATATGATCTTGAATGGAATAAAATTAGAATTATGCTAGGTAGAGACGTTATAAGCATGAGGAAAAGCCTCTACAAAATGCAGACCCTACCCAATTGTTCTGCCAAAATCTGTTGCGAGAATCATCATCCAATATCAAAGAGATGAGTGGTTTGAGAGAGATGTACTCTTGGGAAATAAATTCGAAGGATTAAGCCACTAGGAGTGGGCTATTGGTAAGAAATTTGGGTAGTTTGTATGAGGTTATAGGTTCGAACCTCGATACCGACATTGTATACTGTTAGAGATGTATAAAACCATTAATGTAGCCTCATCCAATAGCTTAAGCTTTTGGGTTGAATTGTTTCTTTACATGGTATCAAACTCATGTCCCACGTTCGATTCTCACCGCCCCTACTTTCTCTTGTGGAATTTCTTAGCACAGGTTGGTGGGTCTGTGCATTGTCCACCCTTCAAGCTCAATGGGCTCTTTTGTGAGGGGCGTGTTAGAGTATATTCTAAATTATTAAAAGGGTCCTCACCTAACAGCTTAAGCTTTTTGTTTGAATTGGTTCTTTACATAGTATCAGAGCCTCGGTGTCCCATATTCGATCCTCGCCGCTGCCCATTTTCTTTTTGGAATTTCTTAGTACAGGTAGGTTGAGCCTGGTGCATCATCCACCTTTCAAGCCAATGGTCTCTCTTGTGAGGAGGCGTGTTAGAAATATATAAAACCATTAATGTAGTTTCACCCAATAGTTTAAGCTTTTGTGTTGAATTGGTTCTTTTACAAAAATTTTAAAGGATTCAATGACTTTACACATATTTGCTAATTACTAGATATTTCTGACACGAATCAAAGTGTAGGAGCTTATGAATGCAGACTATTGTATGATTTGGGGGAGGTGTATTTTTGTAACACCCCCGAATTTTTAACAATTTATAATAACATAAAATTTCTAAAATCATAAATAACTGTGAAATTTAAATTAACCAAATTTGGGAAATGTTATCGCCGCATTTGTACTATGGACAAGTGCAAGGCTAAATTTATTACATTAAAATAAAACCAAAGACTAAAGTTTGACTAAAGGAAATATGTCTTATGCATTTATTAAATCTCATAAAATTTCTAAACTTTAGAACTAGCTAGAAATATCTGAGTCGTTATCCTCACTGCCCACAGCTAGCCCCATCCTTTGCAACCTGTTTCCCTGAAAATCTGCTCTCCCGAAGGATCATTGCAACCAAACAACCACAAACATAAACGCATAGCTGGTAATCCCAATCCAAAATACAAAAAAAAATATAACTCATAATAATCAAATCAAGTAATATAACTCAAAAATTCAAATCAAGTATCAACTCGTTATTAATCATATTAATCTTTATTTAGTCCATTTAGTGTAAACCTGGGAAACCTTGTTGCCAATCTACCCCGTGACCCGGGAAACCTTGTTGCCAGTCTACCCCGTGACTTGGGAAACCATGTTGCTAGTCACGTATAATCAATATTGGCCATATCAAAATATCAAATCCTAGTGTGCACACCTCTTCCCAAAGTTGCTACTAGTACCTCGGGAAACCCTGTTGCCAGATACCACTTTGGGAAGAACGCAAAACATCATTGTCACATAATGTAATATCGAAGGCATAAAGCCCAAAGGTTGTGTTCATCACTTTTAGAAAGTACCAATGTACCATCCCAAGAGCTATCTTCCCATTATTATTTATTACAATCATACACAACCAATAAAATTCAATCTTGTCACAATTCTTATAGTTGGAAAATTTCCTCAAATAGTTTTCATAATTTCCTCATCAATTTAATCAAAAGTATAATTTCCAAATTCAATTTTTCAAGAATATCATAATTTCCAAATCCATCATAGTTTTCAAATCCATTATCCAAGAATATCATAATTTTCATATTCGACATCTACCAGAGTAAAACCCAAATTCAATCATCATATCATAATTCAAATATTCACATCTATTAGAGTAAAGCCAAAGTCCAATAATTAATTCAATTAATTTCTAGAGGTTAAAATAATTTAATTTAAATACCCTTAAGGGTTACATATAATACATGAAAACATACTAAAATTCCCAAAGGATTAAGATTACATTTAACAAATTTAATATAAAATTATCCTACGATCACCTAGAGGATTATGTATTCCAAATTTCATCTAAAACTAATTTAAGATGCCCTAAGGATCAGGATTATTTGGTCTCCGTGTTTGATGACTTCTAGGAGGAAAAACGAATAGAGAGAAGACAAGCGCAGTCGGTAGCCAGAAAAATAAAAATTTTAAATAAGAAGAAAGAGTAGAGGAGATGGAGAAATGTTGAGGATTGAAAGTGATTTGCTTTGGTTAGGTTAAGCCCCTATTTATAGTTGAAGTTTTGTAACTGAGATATTAATTATGGTAATATACTTATTTCATTTATTGAAACTGCTAGTAATATCAATGGTCATAATAATTACGTTAATTATCATTGATATATTGTAACGGTCACATTTAAATGAAAATAATTGTGCATATTACCAATTAAATGATAACCAATACCACTAACATTCACTATCAACCAAATAAATCAATGTTTATAACACCACTTTATGCTAAACCCAACATACACATAAGGGTACACACTATTATTATTATTATTATTTTTCTTGCATTATCACAATTTGTTAGCACTAGTTATACAGTTATGAAGTTAATCTTAGTTGCAGATAAGAAATTCAGTGAGTGATGACTAGGATATTCTTTCTTTTAATTTTTTTCATGTGCGATTGCTTTGGAGAACTGATGTGATTTGTACACTAACCATTTTATCTACTGTATGTGTTCCTATAGAACATGTGCCCTAAACATGTCGTGCTGTATCCGTGCATAATACCTTATAATGATTTTGATGAATACGTTATGATTCTGAGAATGGCCAAGTGAGTTTTACTAACTGCTATATTTTTTTCAACAGGTTGACAAGGGGGTGAATCCAGAATTTGTTCGTTCCATTCTTGCAGAGAGAGCAAATTTTCCCTGTCTAGCGGCAAAATCAGCATATAAAGTAAGCATCCCTTTTTCATTTCCCCCCATATTTTCCTTTGATAGAGCATTGATGTGTACTCAATTGTTTATCATGATTAACTACCTCAAGGTTCTGTGATAATTGGAACTATGCCATTTGTGGTGATAAATGGTTGTCTTACCCATAGTTGCTACCTATCTGGTATAGGTATATTGGTACACATGGGTATGTACCGAACACAATTTTTTTATTTTTTTTTATTTCAAATTTCTCTATCAAATACATTTAGGTGCCATTTAGCACCCGAAATGGGCTTGGAATGGAACTTTAGAAATACAACTGGACCCTGAATTCCGATAATTTTGTCTCGTGTTAAAAATTAGAATTGGAAATTGGAATTACAATTGAGTCCAATTCCATGGAATTGAAAAGCAATCACATTACTCTAATTTCATTTTAGCTTAGACACTAAGAATACAATTCCACGTACTGAAGGAAAAAGTTAACATAATTTTATATTTTATATTTTATATTTTATTATGAACTATCTTTTCACTTGCATACTCTAGCAACTACTATTGCTGGCATAGTCCAGTAACCATCATTGTTGATGCTGGCTACATCACCACTAGGATCCTCCAATCTATATCTCAATTCTTTATTTATCCCAATCATAAAGATTAAGACTCTCTGTGAATTCCAATTTTGACAAAATTGGAATTGAAATTAGAATCCCAAACTAACTTCAAATTCCATCATCCAAATGGAATGGAACCTTTGATACATTTTTGTCCAGCATTTCAATGGGCCGATATCACTCAGATACAACTTACAGTTTCTAGAGAAGAAAAACCTAACTGTTCATATCAGAAATTAAATGTGACTCTTGTATGAGAAATCACTAAGTTTACGAAAAATCAAAAATAACTGGGCCTGGATTGAGGCCATGAACCTACGTTGGAGCTACAAATGTCTGTACTTTCACCATACATCAGGGCCTTTTCTGAGCTGCAATCTGCCTGAGTTTTGCTCTCAAATGGAATAAATTGTCCTTTAAGCAATACAACCAGCAAAGAACTAACTAGATCATCAAGTTGCAATCTGTAAAATGACCACCCTAGGATCATCATACTAAATTATTTGGAGGCATTGATCAACCTGTCCAAGTAGTCACATTGGGTTTACTTATTTTCTTACGCAGTGGGATTATTTGTCAGTTTAGATGGTAGTCTGATCCTATGATTTGAATCTCGCTCTAGTGTCATGACAATAAACAAGGCAGAGAGACAGACTAGAGATTAGAAATATAGTTAATTTGTTCTTTCTAGTTAGTTCCCCTGCATTTGGAAGTAACTTCTTTTATTTTCAGTACTTTTGAAGATAATTAATATATTCCTGATGGTTTATAATGATTGATTTAGATGGAAGAATTATCAAGAGGCAAGCTTTTCCCTAAAGTAGTTGAAGCATACTCTCGGCCAACAAGAATTGTCCGTGGGAAAGAAGATGAACTTCATATGGAGGTTATTTTTTTTTTCTTATTTTATTCAATTGTAAATGTATAAAGACAACCAGATTACTGTCAAATCTTATCTAAAATAAAAAACTTTAGATACATAGCATAAAAGCCACAAGATTTAGGAATGCATTTAAGTTTGGTTGCCTCTACTCATTCCAAAGCATAAAATACATCAAAGCAATAATTTGGGTGATGATGCTAACCACGGAGTTCTAGTTGACTCTTCTCGATTTCATTAACAGAACTAAAATGAATAATAAATTTGTGCATATAATTTACTTCATTTTTTCCTGATTTATTTTGCAATTTTTCTCCCTGGGAAGGTTTAGTCAGTACATATTAGTATTGACTCAGTTGAATATTAAGTTATGAAGGAAGAGGACTTAATCCTGGAAGAAGCATAGGAATCTTACTCTTTATTCTGAATATGAAATTTGTTGTCTGAATGTAAACGATGACAACGTATCAACAAATTAGTTTATATTCATATATTTGATCTGCTATTATTGACCATTTATGTATATATGAATGACTTTTGTTTTTCTTGTCTATTACATCTATTATTGTTGGCATATCTCTCAAATGCTTAAACTTACATGATTAGGTGGATGAGGCTGTTCTTGAGACAAATGAAGAGAGAGTTTTATGGAGCACGTTTTTGTCAGTTAAAAAGAGTATCAATCCTGGTATTTTTTTTTTTTAATATCTCCAGCTTATTCGCATATTGTTGATGCTAGCTAATATAGCTTCCTTTTATATTTATGAAATATAACATGTTTTTCTAACTTTCCTCTGTATTTTTTTAGGATAATTAATTTCTTTAGACATGGAACACTGGATTTCTTTTTCATTTTACTAAACTATGTAAACTTTCTTCATTGTACAGGTCTTGACTTAGATGATTTTGTTGATATTTCATCTCAGCTAATACACCCGCTTGAGGATTTCTTTAATAATGTCTTCGTAATGGTGGTATGTTAATCTTACTTCTCAATTAAAGAATTAGAAGTTGTGTGTTCATATATTTGTGGTGACTCTGAATATAAGCATTTTTGAAATAGTCTTCCATGGTCTTTAAAGAACTTGATATTGTAGAGGTCTTTTCTTCTAAAATGTAGTCTTATCAGGAATCCTGGGTCTCTTCTAAAATTTTTTTTTTTTTTTTTTTATAACAAAAATTATTATTTTATTCATATTGATTAATTGTATTTTTTTACTTTAAAGTTTGCCTTCTATATATATTGCTTGCAGTTTGAGTTGGATAACCATACCAGAAATATTTAATGGGGGTGAAAAAGTGCTTTAATTTTCTTTTTGGTGTAATTTAGGATGATGACAAGATCAGAAAGAATAGGCTAGCTCTGCTAAAAGGGATTGCTGAACTCCCTAGAGGAATAGCAGACCTTACAGTTCTACCAGGATTTTAAGGATTGGTGAGCTTATTATTTATTTCCCATAGGATAGGCAATATATTTTTAGGCTCCAAAGGTCTTTAACCATTTGGCCGTATTTATATTTTCTTAATTTTTTCTGGCCAAGTTGAGTATCTAATTTTTTGTAGCTATGTATTATATAACCTGTTCGTAATATTCTTCATTTATCTAATAAAAGTTAGTGTAAACAAATTTTTAATCCTCGAAAAATATCCTTGCAATTTGTTTTTTTTTTTTTGTGCATTCACATATCATTTAAAGCATCTAAAATGTTTGGGAGGACTAGAGGTGTCAAAATGGATTAAAGCTCGTTGGTTAGCCCACAAAGCATCATATTTGGCCCTAATCCATTCGGGCTTTTTTTGTGGTAGGGCTTGTTTTAGCCCTAACCTTCATAGCCCTATAATTTAGCAGGCTGGGTTAGGGCTGACCCGCGGGCCTAACTTTTTCTTTAATCAAAATTTTTATTATTTAAAAAACAAAAAATTATATAAATTTAAATCTTTGTAAATATAAGTAAAAATTGTAGTGAATTTGATGGAGAATGTAAGAGAAAGTGAAATATGAAATAAAGGAAAATGAAGTGGAGAAAAAAAATAAAAGAAAGAATAAAATAGGAATAAGTATGAGCAAAGAGTTTGTATAAGGACCTATCTTAGATGCATTTTTAAACATGGAAGTCATGAAAAGACAAAGAGTCATATGTTATGAATCATGTGAAAGATCATTCATAATCCATGTGAAAGGTCATGCATAATCTATGTGAAAGGTCATGCATAATCCATGCGAAAGGTCATCTATAATATTTTACAATACCCCTTTAGATGTATTCTACAATTCAACACACCATTAGTGTGATGATTATAGAATATATCAAAGGTCATGAAAAACAAAAGAGTCACGTCTTATGAATCATGTTAAGTTCATCATAATATTTTACAACAAAAATTAATTTTCCAGTAGTGATATGTTTTAACAGAGATTTTCATTTGCGCATCAATAAAAATAAAATTTCTATTGACATCTAAGCATGTTATATATCCAAATTTGTATTAAAACATTGTATACAATGCACTTTAGTAATTTTGTGGATAATAATAACTAAAAAGTTTTTTGTAATGATAGTATTTAAAGAAAATCAATTATTTTACTTTCAAATATATAACATAATAAGAGCATTTATTTAATACTGGTATTAAGATAATTTTTTCATCATTACTTTTAGTTTTTCACTATAATTGTATTTACTACCGGTGAAATTTTTTTTATTTGATGGCATCATTTAATAATGAATTTAGTAAAAGTAGTAACTAAATTTTAATTTATTTTAAAATTTTGTTTACATTTTCACTTGTATATTTATGTACAAATCTTATTTTGTTAAAAAAAAATTATAAAAAAATTATAATTTGTATAAAATATGCTAAGAAAGTGTTAAAAATTCATTTGTTAAAATATTTTTTAATGTATTGAATATGATAAAAAAAAATTGTGAAATTATAATTTTGGATGACCTGCGGGCTGACCCTAATCAATAAGGCTTTTGATTATTGAGGTTCATTTGGCTCTGCGGGCTTTTTGGCCCTAACTCACACGAGTTAGGGTCAAATGGGACGGGCTAGCTCATTTTGACAGCTCTAGGAGGACCCAATTCAAGTACCCAATTAAAATCAATGGTAGTTGATTCAAGTGGTATATATTTGATTCTGCTTAAGCAATGTCTTAGGTTTAAGTTCTTGTGAATGCAAAAAAAGAGTTAGTCTCACTATGATGTGGATATTCTCGGCTTGCACATGATTGCTTCCTGTGAAAGATATCTGTTGTTTATCCCAAAATAAAAAAAATACTCAATTATAAAAATATAAATAAAAAATCACGAAGAAGTATCAAATTATAAAATGTTGTATTTATAGAAAGCCTAAAACATTAGTTCATTGTTGAAAATTAGCATTTACACAAGAAGGGAAAAGAGATGATGGTGACTAACAATGTATTATGAGATTAATAGTAAGTTGGTATACTAATACAATAAATCAATGGACTTATATATACTACTAATTTGGTCAAGTACTATTACTACTATACAAATTTAAGTTTACATTCAATAACCTTATATAATTTAATATTGTAAGTTTGTTTTAAGTGGCAAATTCAAAAATAAAAAACAAAGAAACTATCAACGTTTAAACAAGCTCGGTAAATCTCAACAAAGAACTTAGGAAACTAAATGCTCCATCCGAATAACAAAGCTTGGGCAATGTCTTTGGCAAAATAGCTCCTTCCTTCTTGGCATATGTTCCAAGCATAGCAAAGTTTACCGAATTGGAACGGTCTTCACACCCCCATCAAGTCTATAGAAGAAACATCATCACAGTTTCAAAGGAATCGAATCTGTTGCAACCTTCATCGCTAGATTCATAATGTGAGACACCAAAGCCGTGGCCAGAAACACAAACGAAAATGAAGGCTAGAAGTACCAAATTCAGGAAATCATGACAACCCAATTAAAGCAACAATAACATAATAATGAATAAATGCACTGGGCAGGGCCAACACAGCCAAGAGTCACTAGGGGGAAAAAACTAGCTAGAAAGTTAAATACCCAACGTTGTTGAGGGTGAGAAAAGAGAGAATGGCTATTAAAAATACAATGAGATTGATGGGAAGATGATACACTAATATAGTATTTTACTGCACCTGTTTATGGTACTAATTAAGTCAAGTATTAGCCCTAGCCTAAGCTCGAGTCCACTTTTAATAACCCTATTATATTCTAACGTTAATTTTCATCATTTTTTTATTTTTGAATTATTTTACTACTTCATCGGTTACTTGATTAATTCAATTTGAGATAGGCAAGACAGAAAGGTGACAAAACTCTTCTTATCAAATTTTTAACAGAGTTGTGTATCTAGATTCAAACTCGAAGTTATTATTTAAGATGGAACAATCCCTTAGTGATTAATCCACATTTTTGGTGATAACATTGGTATTTCAGTACAACAAATCGATAATCTTAACTACTAAACAACAAGAATCAATAAAAAGGGGTTCTAATAATAATTGCTACTCTTCATATATTAGTGTATCAGAGGATTTGAGGGGCTAATTTGTCTCATCTGATTATAATTTATCTATTTATCTCATATCGTATTCTATATATAATTTGATTATGTCACTTACCTAAATGTGAAAAATGTGATGGATTTTCTCAAATTTCGTAAATATTTTTGTCTCTCTAAAATATTTATCATTATCGTTGAAAACCTTTATCATATATATATATGGTTCGCTTTTTCTGCAGTTACTGCAGATAAGTTATCTGCAGTAAGCCCAATACGATGTCGTTTTGGGACGAAAATCAAGGTGTTTTTGTAATTTTAATTTATTTCAGGGTTATAATAGTATTTATATTTATAATTTTTTAAGATTTCAATATCAAAACGACGTCGTTTTGGGAATAAATGCAGATAAGTTATCTGCAGTAAGCCCAATACGACGTCGTTTTGGGGCGGAAATCACGGTGTGTTTGTAATTTTAATTTATTTCAGGGTTATAATAGTCTTTATATTTATAATTTTTTAAGATTTCAATACCAAAACGATGTCGTTTTGGAAAAAATACAGATAACTTATCTGCATTAACTGCAGAAATATTTTTTCCATATATATATATATATATATATATATATATATATATATATATATATATATATATATATATATATATATATGGGTTTATCATTTGTTCTGTTACATAATCTAAGGTTTTGTCGTGTCATCTCAAAACTACATTATTTTGAGTGTTCGAGGAATTAATGAAGAATGTTTTGGTAAAATTTATATAATTAATGAAGGTTGTTTTGGTATTTTCGTTTGTTTGTTTATATATATAAATATATATATATATATATATATATATATATATATATATATAGGGGACACTTTTTCTGCAGCGGCTACAGAGAACTGCTATATGCAGTTGACACAGAAAAGTGGGTCCCACTGCTTTTCTTAAAAAAAAAAACCAGGATACAGAACTGTATCCTGCCTTTTGTATCTGCATCGGCTGTAGAAATGATTTTGCGATATATATATATAATAAAAAAATTTATTATACCATTAAATATTGAACAATGATATAATAAATATTTTTTAACAAACTTATATATAATCTAATAAATTTACATATTTATTACTTTTTCTGGTATTTTTTATTCTATATTATCATAAGAACAAAGTTACTATATTTTTTTACAAAGTTAAAAGTCACTGAAACTAATCAATTGAAGTAATCCAAGATTCCAATTGTAAGCTTGTTGCTCTTACTCAATTTAGTTTCTTAATGGGGAGACACAGTCTAGATTACCCAAAAATTCACCACACAATAAAGTATTATAGAATAAAAAAGACAAGAAGGGATTTATGGAAATTAAGATTGACCTTGAAAAACTTATCACTGCCTTATGGGAATTTGTTGTGGATACCTTGGTTGATAGTGCAATGCCAGAGAAATGAAAATCTCTTAATATGAATGGCCTTTGCCACATTTAGAGGAAGGGGATTTCAAATGAAGTTTAAAACTTGGTGTGGGAAGGGTAAATTATATAAATTAAAAGTAAAGCAACTACCTTTACCCTTTTTTTTACATAAAAAGTTAGAGGGAGAGGAGAGGTAACCTAAATGACCTACATATAAATAAGTCCACTAATGATGGTCTCTACTAATGAAGAGAAAACTCAGTTTTGTGTTATAGTAGAAGTACGAGGAATGGCTATAATATTTTACTCGGATAGCATAGAAACGGTTTTACTTAATATGAATGATTAATGGGTTTCTTATTGGTGGTAGTTCAACCAAGGACCAAGTTTTGTTTCGTTCGAGTGCTTCAATTACTTTTGTCCTAGCATCTTTGCTGATGAGGAACAATTGTTGCTTTCTTATGAGTTAAGGGCTCAGTTTCAGAAGAGATAATATTACAGAAATAAGTATGTTGTGTGGAACATTTGGAGTATAAGAGTACATGAGAAAGGGGATAAGAAACGTCAAAAATCAAACATGGGGACGAGTTGGTGTCTGCTATATTGAACTATCCACAATGGAAATCTATCAAGTATTGAGGGCATGTTTTGATCCTGCTTTAACATCTAAGAGGATTATCAATATTGTTATTTAGGACAGGTTGATCAATAGCAGTGACCATTTTAGAATGAGGTTGAATATCAGGAAGGGCTGACTCAAAGGAATTAGTGTCATGATTGATATTAGAACACGATGAACAATAATCATGAAACAAATTTTAGAATTTTCAAAAAACCGAAAATCGATCCAATCCAAATCGAAAAAATTGGATTGGATCGGATCGGATTTGAAAAAAAATTCAAACCGAATGGATGATTACATGATCAAACCGAATGGATTGGATCAGATGATTTTTGCTCTCAAAACCGATCCAATCCACACCGCGAACACCCATATTTTCTGGCATGAGACTAAAATTTAGTCCTATTTGTGTGTGAGCGTGGAAGCAAAACATATAGATGTAAAGACCTTTAAATGAACAAAAGATGGTGGAGTTTGAAGTAGTACCTCATAAGGGGATTTATCTTGGAGGACAGGTGTGACAAGGCGATTAATTATGTGTATTGTCTAAACAATGAAGAACACGATGAACATTCTAGAGAGAATAGGGACAAGGAGGAGGAACAGAAGGAGAAAACAACATACATCAATTCATTACTTAAATACGGTTATTACAACTCAGGGGTTTTTATATACAACTCAATAACTAAGCTAACTAACTCTTAACAGAACATGGTTTAACAATTAATCATGCAACGTCATTATTTACACCCTCTCGCAAGCTGGACTGTGGATGTCCAGAAGACCAAGCTTGGATACAATAGATTGGAATGGACCTGGATGTAGTGCCTTTGTGAAAAGATCAGCCAACTGATCTTCAGTAGAAACAGGAAGTAATTTCAATAGACCATCAAGGAGCTTTTCTCGGATGATATGACAATCAAGCTCAATGTGTTTTGATCTTTCATGAAAAGTTGGGTTATTAGCTAGATATATTGCAGACTTGTTATCACAATATAGAGAAGCTGGCAGTGATGTATCAACTTAAAGATCAGCATGGAGAAAAGTAAGCCATTGCAGTTCACATGTGATGGAGGCTAAAGCTCTATATTCAGCTTCAGTGGAGGATCGTGGAACAGTATGTTGCTTCTTTGCACGCCATGAGATAAAAGCAGATCCAAGGAAAATACATTGGCCAGTGATGGATCTTCGGGTATTGATCGGACGTAAAAACGTTCCCATCTAGGCCCATTTTGATGGCAAAATGCCATCCGTTTCCTCATCTGATGAGCAACTTCAGCATGAAAATCACTTGTTTTACACTTTTGTGACAAAAACACAGTGGGGGAATGGATGGTGACGTAATCCTTTGGAAAACATGTTAAAAGGGGAACGGATTGAGAGCATTTATTGCACCTGCTGCACTCATTTAATGCTTCTGACCACTATGCAGGAAACGTGGAAACAACGTCTCCATAAAGCAGAGGCGGTGCACCAATTAAGCACGAAGAAACAAGCACAACAGGAAACAAGCAGAGATCAAATCTCAACAAATAACTATCCCATCTAGCAAGTTGCAAAGCCTCAAAGCACTGTTGCCACCGCCCCAGCCCCAGCCATACTGTCCAGAAACCAACTCCAATGAATTTTACAAAATTGCCACTCACTCTTCTGCCTATAAATAGGACGTCCCAAACACGAAGACATAATCGAATTCCTGGGGGATAAAATTCCTTAAGAAGAGATCAACTTAGTATTGTTTATAGTTTAGTTTGTGTAGTTGTAATTATAGTTAAGTGACAACACTTCTTCTTATTCTGTATCATTCACTTGAGACTCCTCACGAGCATCAACCATCTTCTCCACTTTATATTTTTGTAATCTTTCTTGTTTCAATTTAATATAAGTGTTTATTCTTTCCTTTCCATTTGTTATCTCTGAACTGAATCTCGGGTCTATGGGATTTCAGCTTAGAATAATTATGTTTAAGTTAACAGCCATTGGCTGAACCCTCTATGAAACAGATGAGCTGCAAAGCTCTTAACTAATTATTTTCAAAACTCTCGACTGAAGCTTTTTGTATTTTTCTGACTAAGTAAGCTATAATCATTGTGTATCAATGGAAATTGAACACATACTGAGAAAGGAGATTCCATAAGGAAGGGATTTCAGACAGCTTAGCCAGTGGGGGAAGGTAGTGTTTTGGCAACGACACTATTGGTTGCCTTAGGAATAGGGGGCCACTTCGTCCACTTTAAGGTTCTGTACCAAGTACCTGTTGGAGTCAAGGGAGCCATAGGAATATGGAAACTTGTGAGCCATCTAGTCCATGAGCTGAGGAATCAGAGTTGGCAGTTAAGAAACTGGGACAAAGCCAAAAAGTGGTAAGTCTTGAACAGAAAGGATAACTATTTAAGAAGGGAGCAGTAAATTTGTTCCTTGTGTTAAAACTGTTTTTAAAACCATCCATCTTGTTGTCTCTTGATTATAGTTATTACTGTTTTATTTTTCCTTTATTCAATCTTGTATCTATCCGTCTCAAATGATTATTATCACACCTTCTTGTGACAGGAAGGATCACATATATAACGAAGCGAGTAGTTGTCTGCCATCAGATTAAACTTACTATTTTTGAGGAACGTTGTCAAGACAGTAGGGAACGTTTGACCAGACAATTCAATCACTAACTTTTCTTCTCATTTTCATTCTTTATAAAATAGTGTAAAGCATAATTTAGAGTTCTATGCTCGTGGGAACGATAATCTGGGCATTAATACACTCATTATTACTTGATGCGTGCACTTGCGCACTTGGGTTGGAAGTAAGGGAACAAAATTGTTCTCCCTTACAAGTTCAGAATAGAGGAACGTCCTCCATCAGAATATATATATTTTTCCACAATCAGCAAACCACCCAACAGGTATCAAGACAAGCTCCCCAATCAGCATCTGTGAATCCAAATAAATGAAGATTGTTTTCTTTTGGGAAAAATAATCCCTTTGCAGGGGAGCATTTGAGATACCACAGGACTCTAGTAGCTGCCTGAAAATGTAGTGTCATGGGATTAGCAACAAACTCAGAAAGTTGCTGGACAGCCAATGTGATGTTTGGGCGTGTGGTTGTAAGATATAATAATCGACCAATGAGACGACGGTAAGATGCAGGATCAGAATATGGTTCTCCTTGTACTCTTTGTAGTTTGGAAGAGGGGTCCATTGGTGTACTTACTGGTTTACAAGCTAAAAGACCACCATCTTGTAAAAGATCCAAAATATATTTCCTTTGGTTGAGAACTAAACCTGTATGTGAGCGACTGACTTCAAGTCCCAAAAAGAATTTGAGAGGTCCCAAGTCTTTTATTTTGAATTCAGCATCAAGCAATCCTTTAACTTTTGTAATCTCTTGAGTATTGGTTCCTGTGATGACTATGTCATCAACATAGACTAAGATTGCTGTAAATGATGAAACATGTCTGACAAACAAAGAATAATCTACAGTGGATTGTTTATAGCCAAGAGAAACCATAAATGTTGACAATCGTGCATACCACTGCCTGCTGGCTTGTTTTAGACCATATAAGGACTTGTGTAGTTTGCAAACTTTTCCAGAAGTAGCATTACTTAAACCTGGTGGTGGAAGCATGTATACATCCTCATGTAACTCACCATGAAGGAATGCATTATTGACATCTAGTTGTACAAGATCCCAACCACGTGCTGCAACAATTAAGAAAAGAACCCTGACTGTAGTCATCTTAGCTACCGGTGAAAAAGTATCAAATAATCAATTCCTTCTGTTTGGTTGTACCCTTTCGCAACTAACATTGCCTTGTACCTTTCTATAGAGCCATCAGCTTTCATTTTTATTTTGTATACCCATTTGCATCCAATGGGTTTAACATCAGCATGTATATCAATTAAAGACCAGGTATGATTGAGTTCCTTCTTCATAGCATCAACCCAACACTGCTGTTGTGAGTCTTATTTATAGGTTGTATGTTCTATCAGAGAGCTTAAGGTAAGGCAGTAATATGTATATTGTGATGAACAATTATCAAAAGTGTATAATTTGGATAATGGATAAAGGACATTGACTTACCTGGAGATGAGGATTCAGCTGTAGCGGTAGAGAGACTACAATGATAATCATCCAAATATTTAGGTGGCTATTTAGATCTAGAGGACCTTCGAGGGTGGTGATCAATGTCAGCTGAGGGTTGTGTGTTAGTGTATGGTGAGGGTTCATTTGAGCCATGTATTGGAGATTGATTCAGTTCTGTGGTGGAAGTTTGTATTGGTTCTGTCATTGGATTATGATTTGGGTTTAAAGATTGGTTCTGTTTGGGTAGATTGTAGCTAGAATCAAAATCAGTCAAAGGAGGAGGTGGACAAGGTTGGACTATATTGTTGTTGGATGAAGAAGTATGAAGAAGAGGAAAATAGTGTTCAAAGAATTGGACATGTCTAGAAATAAAAACAAAACCTACAACAAGGCCATACAAAATATATCCCTTCATTCCTGGTTTATGGCCAATGAAGATACACTTTCTTTCCCTTTGTGAGAATTTTGATCTATGAGAAAGAAATGTAGAAGCATATGAAAGACATCCAAACACTCTCAAATCATGCAAATCAGGTGCTTTGCCAAAAGTTTTTCAAATGGTGAAACATTATCAAGTAAGGGAGTATGGACTCGATTAATGAGGTGGACAGAATGGGATATAGCATAACACCATAATTTTGGAGGAATGTTTGCTTGGAAAATAAGGGATCTGGCTACATTTAAAATATGTTTATGTTTCCTTTCTACAACCCCATTTTGTTGGGGTGTCTCCACACAAGACCTTTGATGAAGAATTCCTTTTTTTATGAAAGAAAGAGTTCATATTAAATTCGGAGCCATTATAAGTTCTGAGAATTTGTAAGGAAGCTTGGAACTGATTTCCCATATAAGAAGTGAAACCTTATAAATGATGAGAAGTTTCTGATTTACATTTCATGAGTATAACCCAAGTGTACCTTGTTAAATCATCAACAAGTGTAAGAAAATATCTATGACCATGTAAAGATCGTGTGGCATATGGACCCCAAATGTCAGCATGTAACAATTCCAAAAACTTTGTGGACTTTGACATACTAATTGGAAAGGGCAATCTGTGTTGTTTGGAAAATTGACAGACATCACATGGAGCAACATGTTTATTTGGAATGAAAGTATATTGAGATGCCAAAGTCTTTAAAGTGGTATGGGATACATGTCCAAGTCTATGGTGCCAAAGCACATGATCATTGTTTAAGCTAATATCTGAATCAGAAAAATTACAATGTAAGGGATAGTTATGATAAATCTGTGTTTCTAGAAAAGGCTTCCTTGATCTAGTCTTCGAGATGATTAGCACATAGAGTCCTCTTGTGAGTTCAGCTGAACCAATCATTTCCTTGGTATGCTTCTGTACAATAACACAGTTTGAGTCAGAAAAGGTAAGGAAATAAGGTGAAGTCTTGAGGAGTTTTGGAACTGAAATCAAATTGACTTTGAAGTCAGGAACATATAAGACATCTACCAATCTTAGTGTATCAGTTATATCAACAATTCCACTGAACTTGGCTATAATTTGGTGACCATCTGGTAGATTCATGGATAAAGGAGCTATCTCATGCAAAGATGAGAAACTGGATTATTGGAAACAGATGTGGTCAGTGGCATCTGTATCCAAAATCCAGTCATGGAATGGTTTACCTGCTAAGTATGGTGTTTCTACTGTCATGGCAGAAGCTTGCGCCAAGTTAGTCGAATGATGATCTGCTCCTGTGCTAGAATTCAACAATCTTAGTAGTTGTTGATGTTGTTCAACAGTGAAGATTGCACTGTGTTCTGTTTGTGAATTGTTTTCTTGAGTAGCAGCAAAGTTTGTTGTCCTTTTTGACTTGTAACCAGGAGGAAATCCATGCTTGAAATAGCAGCTCTCAATTGTATAGTTTGTCATTTTGTAATGAGTACAATAACGTCCCTTTCCTTTTGCATTGTTACTTCCTTTGTTAAAATTAGCTTTTCCTTTTCCTATGTTTGTAGCATTCTTGGATGCAAATACATAGGTGAAAGCTCGAGTAGTTTCTGAAGCATCAGTATGAACTGGACCACTCAACTTTCTTTCTTGTTGTATTATCATGGAAAAAGCTTTGTTAACGGCAGGAAGTGGATCGAATAACATGATTTGGGAGCTAATATGTTCATATTGATCATTTAGTCCCTTAAGAAACCTAATTACACGGTCTCTTTCTCTGATCTTACACATGCTATTATAACCACCACAAGAGCATGGTACTTGACATGTGCATCTTAGAAAAGGAATCAGATTGTCTATTTCATCCCATAGGATCTTCAATTCAGTGAAATATTGAGCTACTGTTCTGTCTCCTTGTTCTAGTTTGCAAAATATCATCTTGAAAATATGAAATGCAGAATATATCAGCCTGAGAGAATTGTTCCTTGAGGTCATTCCAAGCATCTTCTGCATAATCGATCCATAAAATTGATTGTGCAATGGAATCATCAATCGATCTTTGGATCCAGCCTAAGACCGTATTGTTGCATCGTTCCCAATCTGAGTAGCTTTCATCAGATCTTGGAGGAATCTTCATGGAGCCATCTACGAAAAACAATTTATTCTTTGAACTGAGAGCCATCCTCATAGCTCGTGACCAGGAGTGATAATTGGAGCCTGACGTGCGCTGTCGAACCCACTCAAATTACCGAGCTTTAGGTTTGTAGTGATAGGGCAACTCGGATCGTCTCCCAAAGAACCTGCTAGAAATCAGAAACGCTCTTGTGAAATAGATATAAAGGGAAGGGGGATTTTGTTGATTTGAAATTTAAATAAAACAGATTTGAAAAAGAGATTTAAAAATCAGAATTATAAAGCAATCAACCTAAGGAATCAGGATTCATTAATTTATTTCGTCATTGGATAAAAAGATATAATTATCAATTCGTGATTAACCCCAATCGAATTAGGAATCCTCAAATTTAATTGGAACCCTCTCTAGACTATCGCCTAGAGTTTGGTTGAATACAATATCTCAACTATGCGATTCCAGTAGTTTTGATCTGTTCAACTTATGTTCATCGGGTAAATTAATCTGACCATTAAATCTAATGATCAATTTTCCCTTAGAGAATGCAATCGCATTATTCAGTTTGAATATCTACAATCGCATGATATTCAATCTGAATTGGGAAAAAAATGAAATTGGATTAAAAAGTTAAAAACATACCATCTGAAATAAATTAACGAACCTTTAACCTTAGATTGATTAAAGGTGTTTAGCCTAGCATCGCGAGGTTAAACATAATTCAAATTAAATAGCATAAAAGAAGAAGAAGAAGAAAATGAAAAGAAAAGTGCAGAATTTCGTTAAAGAAAACTGAAAACAATTGTTCAATTCCAAAATCTGAATGCCGAAGGGTTTCCTAACATTTCCCTTAAATAACCCACATTTAGAACGGGTTAGGGTTTCACCACTTCGGCCCATACATAAAATAAAAACTGAATAAAATAAAATAAAACATTAAAACATGGCCTTAGGCCCTAAACACATTGGGTTCTAATTAACTTACAAGTCAAAATGTCAAAATAAAATTTTAGCAAAAACACGTCATCTTGGGCTCAGGTTTCGACCATCTTCCCATCCGAATTAGGCTTCATTAGCTGAAATAGCGATTGCATCCCTTTTTGTTAGCTGAAAAACGCAACAAGAACGGAGTTAATCGGACATCATTAGAGTGAGATATGGACAAAATACGAAAGTAGTGTAAATCTGGAAAAATCTGACGAAACTCAATTAAACCCAATAAAAATCTAGAATTATGATTTGACCCAAAATACCTTTATCTTTATTTAATTCAAATAAATTGTGGTGGTGAAACCAGTATGGTGGATGGACTTTCATTAGGATGAAGATAAAGAGGATTTCGTGGATTGTTTAGGAAATCAGGTGGTTGGATCTGGTTTTCTTTTGCATTATGCATCTGGTTGGAGTTTTGGTTTGGATCTTGGTTTTCAGTTTCACTTGAATTCTCCATGGACGATCGTGAATGATCCATGAGAAGACTCAGAGTATGTACAGCGAAAAACAGTGGATACCAGAGCCAGGAAGCTATGATACCATCTAAACAATGAAGAACACAATGAACATTCTAGAGAGAATAGGGACAAAGAGGAGGAACAGAAGGAGAAAACAACATGCATCAATTCATTACTTAAATACGGTTATTACAACTCAGGGGTTTTTATATACAACTCAATAACTAAGCTAACTAACTTTTAACAGAACATGGTTTAACAACTAATCATGCCACATCATTATTTACATTGTTTACATATTACATGAATGACACAATAACACCAATATATTTTGGGAATGCTAGACTGAATAAAACAAGGAATGAGCAGTGTTTAAGAGGGGTTGATGTTTTCGCTCCACAACACCGTTTTGTTGCGGGCATTCAACGCATATGGCTTGATGAATTATTCCTCTGGAGTTGTAGAATTCTGTCAAGAGAAATTCTGGTCCGTTATCTGTTTGAACTGTTTTGACAATGCCATAAAATTGAGTTTCCACTAAAAAAATGAAGTTACGTTGGTAGGAACATGTTTTAGCTTTTGATTTCATTGGTATTACCCAAGTAAACCTAGAATGATCATCTACAACTGTTAAAAAATATCAAAGACCATGGATTAATTGAGGGTGTCGCATGGGGACCCCATATATCAGCATGCAATAGATCAAAAGCTTTTAAAGATTTAGAAACACTGAGAGGAAAGACAAGACGTTTTTGTTTAGAGTAATGACATACATCACTAAAGTCAACTTGGTCTTTACAAGAAATGAAATGACAATACTTTGACATGTTATGTAAAATAGATTGAGAGCAATGTTCAAGTCGTTGATGCCAGATTGTAGAATTGACCACCATGCTCTTATAGCATAGCATTTATTGGAATCTGTTGAGATATATAAAACCATTAATGTAGCCTCACCTAACAGCTTAAATTTTTGGTTGAATTGGTTTTTTACATGATATCAGAGCCTCGGTGTACCGGGTTCGATCCTCACCATCCCTCACTTTCTTTCTAGTGAAATTTCTTTCTTCACATAGGTGGGCCTGTGCATTGTCCACAAGCCTAGTGGGCTCTCGTGTGAGGGGACATGTTGAGATATATAAAATCATTAATATAGCCTCTCCTAACAGCTTAAGCTTAAGCTTTTGGGTTGAATTGATTCTTTACAGAATCTTTATTCTTGATAGAATTTCCAGTTGTGTAATTGAGGATGAACAAACCATTATAGAGGTCGTTTGTTTAAGCTTTTAGAAAAAGTAACTTTTATCACTTCCTTATTTTAAAAGTACTTTTTACAAAAGTTAAAGCTATTTATATTTTTATAAAAATATTTAGATTTTGAAAAAAAAATTTAGCTTTTGACTTCTGCTTTTCTTAGAAATTAAAATTTTTAGCTTCTGAAAAAAAGTAGGTTTTTGGCTTTTTTTGTGACTTCTCCTTTTTTTTAAAAGCAGACATCCAAACGAACTAAAAACGAGAAGTGCTTTTTTTCTTGAAAAAAAGCAACTTTTGAAGAAGAAAAAACTCATTCGAACGGGCCATATGTAGGTTAGCAGAACCAATCGTCTTCCCATTGATATTCTGCATAATATAACAGGTTAATGAGCGAAAATTTACGTGACAATCAGATTCACCAAGAAGCTTTGCTATGAATATCAAATTAACACGAAAACAAGGTACATAAAGAACATTAGACAATTTAAGTAAGGGAGAAGAAGAACGATTGGTAGAATTCTGATTTTCTTGAGCCATGTTGAATTGAGACACAGCACCACAATGCTGAAGCAAGAAGAAGAAGGATCGAAGATGAATACTAGAGCCTTAATGGTCTGATACCGTCAAAGTAGAGAGAAGAAATTGATATATAGTGAAAACTAAAAACTTCATTCTTGATTAACTAATTGTTCTGATACATAATACAGGTATATAAGCATATGCTAATGTGGCAGCTAATAAATAGGCCTAAAACAGGAGGGAATAAAGCCCAATTGAGATGACCAACAGATATATGCCAGCTAAGCTAAAGTGCTAACTAAAATAACTGATTACACAACAATTGAACTACTTGTATGAAAGACTAGCTGACAAAAGATAAAACTAAGCTTTACTATGTACTGTAAGATAGGGAGAGCGTGCTACTTTGAGCAAATCATACCCATCAATCAAATACCTGAAATATGAATGCTTCCTTAGCTATACAACATGATTCGTATCGTTATTTTCCTTTGTTCATCTTCTCAAGACCGTGGCCCGTTTGTATTCACTTTTTAAAAAAGTCTTTTTTTATCACTTTCTTATTTTAAAAGTACTTTTTATAAAAGTTACAGCTATTTAGATTTTTAGAAAAATATTTGATTTTTGAAAAAAATATTTGACTTTTGACTTCTACTTTTTTTATAAGCTAAAATTTTTAGATTTTGAAAAAAGTAAATTTTTGACTTTTTTTATAACTTCTGTTTTTTTAAAAAACAAACATACAAACAGACTTTTTTCGAGAAGTGCTTTTTTTCCTTAAAAAAAAAGCTTTTGAAGAAAAAAAAAACTCATCCAAAGAGACTTTATATCTATATTCATATCACAGGAACAAGCTCGGGTATAGGTTCCCAATACAGTGTAAATTCCTTAACACATTCTACTTACTTGAATAAAAATGGAAAGTGATAGAACAAGGGTGTTTCGGAGTGAAGCTGAAAGATGAATGAACGTTGACTGAATGAACGAGGATAGATTAGATTCTTGTTCCTCCTTATAATTAATTTTTTCTCTCTTCATCTTTGACTTAATCTCAACCATTCACTTTGAGGCTTATCTGATGGTCCATAAATTTTTTAGTTATTTTGCAAGGGCTTTTTAGTCTTTTCCTTCTTCAATGGTGATCCCTGTCCATGTGCATCTTCTATTAATTCCGCTTGCAAACTCATAAAAGACTCTATTTTAATAATAGTTATGTTTATCTTATTTTATACGAGATAAATAACTTTCATACATATAGGAAAATGTATTGAGTTTTATTATTCTTTTTTTTCTCTTCTCTTACCTGTAGGTCGCACTTATAATTTTATCTCTACAATATGAAATAACTTTTTTCCTACGACATAAAAAAAATATTTCCTTTTTAGTAATTCACATGTTTTAGCTTTTAAGCCAAACTAACTCAAAATTAACACACAGAAACCATATTCAAGCTTTTTGTCATGATCTATATTGTCACCATAGCATGTTGTTACACATTCTTCAGCATTTAACACCTAATTATGTATGAAAATAACTTTTTAAGTCACCAAAACATAGTAGATTATATCATCTAACTCTACTTTAAGAGAGTTAACAATAAATTTTCCATATTATTAGTAACATGCACTCATCCTAATTAATATTTTTACTATTGTCTAAGTTCTTGCTTAATCAAAGATGATACGCGGTACGAACATAATTCACAATTAAACGAGATGGCATTATGCTATAATATTTTTGATTATACAAATATTGAACAACCAAGAAGCATAATATATGTCGACATGATATAATAAGTAAACAATTAAGAAAAAAAAAAAATATAAAAATACTAATCAAATAAAATATTCTTAATCCACCATCATAAAGATTAAAGTAACAAATCCTGTTATGTTTATTTTTTTAAGAAGACCCTGTCGTGTAAAAAAAATAATGATCATAATTTTAACAGTAAAGCTCTTTTTTTTTTTGGAGTTACTCAACCTTAATTATCTCTTTGAGACGAGTTGGCTCCTTCCGGTATCCCCACGAGCTTCGACTCTTTGAGCCAGCTATGAGACTAATCCGGAGTGCGGGGAACAGTGATGGCGATTCAGCCCCCTCCCCAAGAATACATTCAGCGGGAATCGAACACATATCCAACCCCACTAACTCAGCGCCAAGTTACCAACTGAGCTGCACCCATTGGGTCAGTAGAGCTCTTTTTGTTCCTAACAAAAAAAACACGATTCTCGTTTTATTCCTTCACAAAAAAAAAAAATCCATATTAGTTATTTTTTAGGAATTAAATTGGGTCTTCATTGAATTTATGAGAAATCACAATTTCAAAGAATTAAAATTGTAAAGAGATCAAAAATTGACTTTTTTTCATAAGGGACAAAAGTGGAAATCATATTTTGTTGTTACGGACCAAAATAAGCTTTGAAAAAATTTATAAAATAAAAAAAGTATCATTTTAATCAATGATCATTAAGATATATTACATAACGTGATCACATTTAAAAAAATAGAAAATCCATCTCCTTAAAACCCTAGTGTAATATTGAGTAAACAAAAGAGACTAATGTTGAACAAAATAAGAAGAAAATAATAATAAAATAATTGCATAGGCCGCATTTCACGAACTTCTATCTATGTGAGCAAACAAACAACACACTACTATACCAAGAAAGTCCCAGAAACAAAAAACACAAATAAATAAACATATTTGGAGATTAGGTTGAGATTGTTCTGTCTATTCTCTTTTCTCTCTCCTATTGCGGCTAGGGTTTTTCCTTTCACTCTTCTTCTTCACTTACTTACCCTTCATCGTTTTCGTTCTCTTCGTTCGTGCGATTCTCTGTCTTGTTTGTTTTTTATTTGACACGATGGAGTCGTTGTGGAGTTAAGGTTTTTTGTGTGTCTGTTAAGAAGAGGAACGAGTGGTTTGGTTGAGGTTTTGTGTCGGTGGTTGTGTTTGGAAATGGCGACGATGAACCCTTTTGATTTGTTGGGCGATGATGTTGAGGATCCGTCGCAGTTGATCGCGGCTGAGCAGCTGAAGGCTGCGGCGGCGGCGGCAGCGGCGGTGCCGAAGAAGGGTCAGGAGCAGGGTAAACCGGGAACACGTGCCGGTCCGGTTCAGCAGAACAAACCGGCTCAGTTGCCATCGAAGCCGGCTCCTCCGTCTCAGGCTGGTCAGATTCTCATTTGGAGAAGTTTTGTTTGTGTGTGTGTGTGTGTGTTTTGGGTCATAAAAATTGTGGCTTTTTGTTTATGGGTTTTAAAATTGGATTTGTCTGGTTTTGGATTCTTGTTGTTTTTGTTTATTACTGTTGACATGTGTTCACTTGATGCTGGTGTGTTGTTTTGGACTTTTTTAGATATACTAACTAATGTGTTTAACGAGTTATTGCTTTTTTTATAGTGTATGAGTAATTCTTAATGGTAGTGTATTAGGGATTATTGGGAATCTACATATGCGGTTGAATTTTGAACATACTTTGATTATCTTCTGTGTGTTTTGATGCATACAATGTTAGTGTTTGACTTTAGTCTCAAAAGGAACTAAATGCAATTTGTTTTTTTATAGTGATAAACGGTCTTGTCTAAGTTTGCCTGTAAGCTTGTGGATTCTTTGTTGTATCATGCGTTGGATTTTCTTACTGAAAGCTGTGAAGGACTTTAATAAGTTGCAGTTCAAACGTATGCTTCAGTAAGAAATTTGTTCAAATGCATCCCTTCAATTATTTATATTCCTATCCGTCTCTTGTTATTGTTTGCAGTGTGGAAGGTATCACCAGAATTGAAAGTCGATTTGTTTCTGATGACTTTATTAGTCTATTATTCTTTTTGTGTCAGTTGAGTAAATATGTCATTATTTTTTCTCTACTATCTTGATTCCTGAATGGCTACTGTATTCATGATGATCCTTGCGATGTTTTTCTCATCCGTTTATATTTTATTGTTGTATTGATAGTGCGGGATGCGAAAAATGAAACTTCTCGTGGCGGTCGTGGTGGTGGCCGAGGAGGTGGACGTGGTTTTGGGCGTGGTAGAGGTGGCAGTGGCTTTGGTCGTGACTTTTCCAGTGACGAGAACTCATTCCCTGCAAGTGGAGCCCCTCCTAATCAAGGTGCATTTGAAGAAGGAGATGCTGGGAAATCCTCAGAAAGACGCGGTTATGGTGGACCTCGTGGGCCTTATCGTGGCGGTCGTCGTGGAGGCTTCAGCAATGGTGAAGTTGATGAAGAAGGTCGCCCACGAAGAACATTTGAACGCCGGAGTGGGACTGGACGAGGGTAAAACTCTTACTAAATTATAACTAATAATTTCTTCAACCTTTGTTTCTATCAATATTTACATCAATTGTTCTATTTACAGAAATGAAGTCAAACGTGAAGGCTCTGGACGAGGGAACTGGGGAACTCAGTCTGATGAAATTGCTCAGTAAGAAATTTGGTTGTCATGATTTTAATAATAATAAACAGAGCATGATTTCAGTAGAAGATTTTCTTGCTTTTGATTCGTAGTTGTTTATATGTTCTTTCCTTTTCTTTTGATATTGAATTTCCTTAGGGTGACTGATGAAGTGGCGAATGAAACTGAGAAGAATTTGGGTGATGAGAAGCCTGCAGACGAGAAAGATGCAGCAGATGGAAACAAGGAAAGTCCTGCTAATGAAACTGAAGAAAAGGAGCCCGAGGATAAGGTGAATGGCCAGCTCAATTAAAGCTTTCTCCATTTATTCTGAATCTGCTGCTGCATCTTCTAAATTTTCTGCTTTTCATAATCAGGAGACAACCTGAAGATATGTGTCTTAGGAATGAATGATAAATCATTCAAATTTGGCTTGGTTTGTCTGTTAAGTGAATCTCACTAATTGTATGGGTTGCTTTATTTTCTTAAAAGGATGTCTCACTCTGTTTCTTTTTCTTGATTATGAATTAATGTTTCCATCCAATGTTGGCTTACCTTTTGATGCGTTTGCAAGTGTTAGGACTTGGTACTTGGGTGCATTTATTTTTCTTGCTCATATGCTTTCTGATTTTAGTGTTATATTTGAAATTTAAATTCTATTGGCTGTTGTTCATCCATTGTTAAACACTGTTTATATTGTGTGACAGGAGATGACACTGGAAGAATATGAGAAACTGATGGAAGAGAAAAGGAAGGCCCTACAGGCACTCAAGACTGAAGAGAGAAAAGTAGATATTAAGGAGTTTGAATCCATGCAGCCACTATCAAACAAGAAAGAAAATGTTGATATCTTCATTAAATTGGTGATGGTTTTTTGCCCCTCTTCTTTTTGAATTTGTGGTTCATATTATATATTATATTAGTGATGCTTAAAGATATCTTTTGACACTTTTATTTCCTTTCCAGGGATCTGATAAGGATAAGCGCAAAGATGCTTTTGAGAAGGAGGAGAAATCCAAGAAGGTGTGATTTAGTGGCATTTGTTTGTCTTTTTTATTAGTTTGCATTAAGCTCCATCAGGGATCATTTTCTTCTGCTCAACTATCTAAATTACCTGCCTCCAATACTTACCGTTTGAAAGGTTATCAGTTGCTTCTAGTCTAACTTTACCAGTTTTGGTTGCCTAATGAACAGCATTTTCATAACTTTTTCATTCCAAATCATCAAATTTGAGGTGTAATATCTTTATGAACTTATTTTGGCGATTTAACAGTATTTGGAAGATGCCACAATAGTTGATTATAAAAAGTGAGGAAAAACATGTTGCAGTTATTGTGAAACATTAAAATTGGTTTATTAACTTTTCTATTCTTTAAGCAAACCGTAGTTTTCCTATCTATTTTATAAGTGCCTTGACATGGACATCATGTTCTGTCTTTTTCCTACTTGCTGATATCCATGATCCATATTGCTTTTTCTTGTGTTATTGTTGTGGCAGTTTTAGACAGTTGTTTATAGTGAACAGGTTCTTATACCATTACCCACATATCAATTGTTTTGTTTTTCTAAATCCAAATGTTATAATTACATGACCGCGTCATGTTTTTGTTTTTAGATGATAATTTGTTTATTTGTACCACTGCTTTTACTTTTATTGTTTTTCTTGCTAGCTTTATGCGCGATATGTGTTTACTATATTCCTTGATAATCACTTCACTCTGGAGTTGGTTCTGATGTCACTAGAAGAAATTCTTATCATTTTCTCTCGTTTTATCCATTCACCTAAATATATTCTGTGTTGAGATTGGCTCTGTTAAGACTATTATCCATCATTTTCTTTGCTTATTTGCTTGCTTTTTCTCCTAACTAGTTCGTTTCATTTATTGGACTTCATATTCTCAGGCTGTCAGTATTAATGATTTTCTGAAGCCTGCTGAAGGGGAAAGGTACTCTTACCCGGGTGGACGTGGCCGCGGACGTGGCCGTGGTTCTAGAGGAGGTTATAGTGGAAATGCAACCAGCCATGTGTCTGCTCCATCAATTGAGGATCCTGGGCAATTTCCAACTTTGGGGGGCAAGTGAGATTTTTGAGAACCCTTCTGACATTTCCCTGTCCTTTTTTTTATTTTTATTTTTTTTTCAATTTTGGGTTCTATGATTTGAACTTAAGCAGGGAAAGAACTGTGGTAATTGGACTTCCTGAATTAGAGGGGTTATTTAACTTTTTATGCCTTAAAATTGTAAATTTAGGTTGTTCTTCATATGGTCCTTATTCCCTTCTAGCCTTTTCCTCTATTGTTATCTTTTGATGTTACTATGTTTGACATTGTGGGGGGGGGGGGGGGGGGGGTTTTATGGTGGCGGATAAGACATAAATGTTGTTGAGTTCGTTTTACTTATAGATTGAATTATCAGTTTTGTTTTAAAATTTGTGCTCATATATCCTCTATTTCTAGTCAAGAACAATTTAATAAGTCTGGTCTCACTTGAGCCTTGGTTTATGGAAAAGTTTTTCTGTTACCAAAGAGCCTGTGCATAATATTAAAATTTCAATTATGATTTTTCATTGTCATTGTTGCATTGTTACAAATCCTTTGCCGGTTTCAAAGAACTAGAATTTAAGAAGTTGAAAATGAATATCTTTGAAACTTTGACCTTAAGCTCTTGAACTATAGTGACTCAAAATTAAAATAAATGAACCTTGTTGAGGCACGCAATTTGACTTTTGATAGTTAACTTTTGAATGACCTAAACATTTCGTCACTTGGTTTATAGCATGTGTACTTTTTTGTGATTAAATATAACGAATTGATGTATGCCGGCCAACAAACTTGCAAGTGGCACTTGACTTTGAGGGTGATTTTAAAGTTATAATGACTTTGGATGGGCTTTAAAAACAAAAGTTGTTATGCTTTCTCTTTCTTTGGAAGGATTAGAAGGATTTTTTTTTTTCGAAGATAAAGCTATGTTGTCTTTAGATTATTATCTAAAAAGCTTTTTTATGTGCAAAATTGATATTTTTTTTGCTTTTTTTAAAGTTGGAAATCTTAGTTTTTTAAAATAGCATCAATTTTCTTTTCTTTCTTTTCTTTTTTTAACTTTAGTTGTATCCAAACAGAGTAAACATAACTTTCTTGGAAACAACAAAACTGAAGAGGCATGATTGAAGAGTCTTAATTTTCACTATCTTAATTTTTTTAAAAGGAAGTGACCTGCTATGTTTACTATCAATTTAGGTCAATCGTTTTTACTGCCTTTTTTTTTTAAATTTCTGTTAGATCAAATTTTGATCAATGGGCAAGATTGAAGAGTGCGGAAAAAAAAAGCAAACTAGATTTTGATCAACGGTGAGAATGAAGACACCAAAAGTTGGCCACCGTTTATCTAAATCTTTTACAATAATAATCAAAGAGGCAATAAGATTGGCAAGACTAAATTGACGGTTAGTATAAATTATATGGGAAATCATCATCAAATAATTTTACATGAGATAACTATCTCATTATTTTCATATCAAGGTACAATTTTTCTTTTTTTTAATAGGTGGTGGGCTTCATCACATCATGTTAGGAGATAACTATCTCCAACAACATAAAAAAATAGACTCTCAAATTATATATGATATAACATATTTGAGCTGTATATGTACTTTTTTTTTTTTTTTTTTTCAGTAACTGAAGGGTATCCTCACCCCCTTTGGGGGTGAGACTAATTCTAAACCGAGCACTGTAGGACCCTTGCGGGGAGGCTCTACTCAATCCTTTTTTTCCATACCCAGGGCTCGAACTCGAGACCACTGGTTAAGTGAACACAGTCTCCGGACCAACTGTGCCAAATGGTTTGGGTATGTACTTTTTTTTTGAAATAAACACAATTGAGATAGTTCTTTATTTCAAACCAATAAAATATAGAATTCATGTATATACTTTTAATGTTTTGTACAAATTCTTATTTCAATTTCACAAGTAAACTCTTTGATCTTTGTTTATTTTTCCTTAGCAAGCGTTTCAAAAACGATTTCATGTGTCACGAAATTTATAATAGTTTTAGTCTTTCCTTTTTTTTGGGAGTGGGGAAACCAAGAAATATTCTTTGTTTTCTATATAACTCAGTTTGAATATAAAAAGTGAAATATGTTTCTCATATTACATTAAATAAATTGTCTCATGCAAAAAATAAAGAATAAAATACCTTTTGGATCTCCAACAAAAATTACGAAACTCAATTTAATCGCTTAAAAAAAATCGCGAGTCCCTCTTAAATTTAAAATACATCCATATTAGTCATTTCAATGGATTAATATGGGCCTTCTTTAAATTTCAGAGGGACAGTAATTTTGATTAATTGAATCTATTTTGAATTTCAGAGGGACCACAATCCATTTTTTTCCCTTAAGGGATTAAAATAAGTCCCGTGACTTTTGTTGAGGACTCAAAAAGTACTTTACTCAAAAATAAAAATGGATGGGAATCATTTTTTTCTTTCTCTTTCTTCTACTTAATGGGTTTCACTCACTTTTTTTGTGTATTGCATGAGACAATTTGTTTCTTGTAAGTTGTAACGTAAGAAACATATTCCCTATATAAAAAATTAATTTGATATTTTTCATATTATAGGAGATAAAATTATCTCATATATAAAAGTATACGAGGCCCATGTGGGAAGCCATGTTAGAGAAGAGAAAAAAAAATGAATTCTACATACTTTTATGTGTGTGTGTTGGAGATAATTTTATATTATCTCCTGTAAATATGAGAGAAATTAAACACATAAAAAATAGTGGGCCTTTTTTGTCACTGGCAAATTTGTAATTCTACCTTGTATATGAAATCACTTTCTACCTACAAAGGATAGATTTTTCCCCTTCTCATCAATTCATCATACCCTCTTCCATTCTTATTTTTTGTTCATTCTTGCTTTAAGCAATATTCTTTTCAATGGTTATGGAACATTCACTTCAATTATGCAAACTTTTAGAGAAAGATACAAACGAAAATCTACAAGTACTATGAGTGATTTCTATGACTATTTGAAAGCTTTATAATTTAAATTAATTTTTTATTTTAAATTCGAAATTATAGAGTCATATGAACTCGTGAGTCGTGACAAGCGATTTTTTTTTTATTTAGAAAACTCACTATTGGCTTCTGAGCACGGTAACCATTATGATATAGTTGAAATTAGTTTTGATGTAAAGATGGTAAACGATATACAATAATTATGTAGGGTTTTATTAGTGTTACGTTACATGATTTAGGTGTTGTTTTCAACACATACAAAAAAATAGAGAGAGAAAGTGGAATGATGAAAGAGAAAGAAAAACATATGGACCCCACCTCTTTAATGTGTGTGTAGATAAGTGATGTTATATCATGTTACATGATAAACATAAAACTCAATTATGTACCAATCATGGTATCTCTTATAGACATTGGTTTAGCCCAATGATAATTTTTAACGCCAAATGTTATGCTTAAGTTCAAAATTAATTGACAGTTTTCTAATGTTGGTAAATGTTTTTCTTGAAATAATTTTATTTGAATATATCATATTTATTTTGGTTTATCTATAAATAATTTCCACATGACAGTCATGTTTTAAAATTTTAAATTTCTTTGGGGAGGACCTAGTCCATTTAAATTTTAGGCCAAGACAATATGCATTGCTTATAGTTTTGAGCTTGTGAAGTCGTAATTATTATTAGAAAAATATAATATAAATTTATTAAAAATACATCACTTACTAGCTTAAATTTTTGGGTGAGATAATTGTTTTTTATGATATCAGAACTAATGAAGTTTCTTTTCGTGACATCTACAATTCAAACTCAAAGGACTTTTGCATAAGAGAGTGTGTCACAGAGATATAATATCAATCCATTGAAACTCCTCTATTTTCTAGTGAAATTAAGCAAGCACAAGGTAAAACAAAAAAAAAATGACATATATAATATCATTTTAAACGTTTAAGTGAGATATTTACTTATCATATATTTTGTGTTAGTTTCCTGTTGTATGGATTACATTTATATGAATAATGTTGTAGTCTGAATTATTGAAAATTGTTTACTTTGTTATTGAAAAGGCACAAGAATCAAACTGAATTAGCCGAGTGAAACTGATACTCCATATTAAACTCCAACCTAAACCCGAAAAATGACAAATTTCGTCTTAAGAACACATGCAAGATTCGTCACTAGTCATCGACTCGGTTGGAATACCGAGTCAATGGATTACTAGTTAAATTGCTTAAATTAAATTTATATAAAAATATTTAACAAGGAATAAAATATTGTTCCTACCTTTTTTCATGTCTATTTTATCTACTTATCTTCAATATCATTATATCATAATCTCAAAAGGAGAGAAAAAGATTAAAATTTCAATTGAAATTTTAATATAGTGGTATATTGGAGAGAAGTAAATAAAATAGACATGAAAAAAAAAGGTATAATATCCTAATCATTTAATAAATATATAAATAAAAGTAACATGAAAACCAAAATAATTTAACTTAGTGGTTTCTATTTCACTCCACTTTTCCTTTAAGTGCCAATTTTAAATGCAAAGAGTGCAATTATGGTGAAATTTTGGCTTAGTAGAATTTTTCAAAAATCAATTCAACCAGAAAACCAATACCAGGTTAACACCAGTTAAACCCGATTTTTGACCGATTCACAATTTTATTCTAAGTTACATTCATGATTGGTTAATTGACTGAATCAGACCAGCTAATAATCCGGTTCTTGGTTCCCATGTCCCACCGGTTTTAATAACAATGCTCCAAGTAATCCCATTGTGGTCTCACTTAGTAAAGTTGACAACAAATAATTCAACTAACTGCATTTTTTTTTTTTTTGGAGGTTACAAGAAATTGAACACAACACCCTACACTACACACACTCCTAACACACACACCCCACACCACTAAGCTAACCCTTATTATAAAAACTCTTTTACACTTACGGAGCGGAGACATTTTTTTTTATCCGGAAATCACGATTTCCAAAAATATGATGAGAAAATGAATTTTCTGAGAATGTTATTAAAAAATTATTTGGTAGACTAACATATTTCCAGAAATATTGAGTTAATTTTCTTGATGCTATGTTTAGTTGTATTAAATTTTTCCTTGCCATAGAAATCTTAAAATACCACCTTTTGAATGGTATTTCTGGATAGTTTTTTCAAAAAAATTTACAAACAAAATAAAATCCCAAAAAAATTGAATTCCCGGAAATTTTTTAAAAAACTTGTACCAAACGTGAATAAATAAGATTACCACTTTCAATTTCCTCCGAATCTTAAAAAAATCTTTCTAACAAACGGCTCCTTAATGTCACCTGAATCCCACCTTTACCTACTTTTAGTAAGAGTACCTATACTAAACATTCGGAGTGAGACGAGAGCTTAATCAAACATTTATTACAGGGAACAAGTGTGCTTAAATATACAGTTCCAAGATGGCATACGTTTCAAAGCACTCGAGTAAAAGAAAACTACTAGTATCATCTTGATAAAAACATATATGAACATAAAAAGAGATTTTATCATTAAAAGTACTATTTAGCACAAGCATACCATTTAAGTATATGTAAAGAATGGGATCATCTAGGCCAATTCCCAAACCAAGTGACATTGGTCCACTATCTAGTGAAATAACAAATTTTACATGCAATCAGCAAGTAGAAGACCAAGTGAAATGGATCTGAATAACATCAGGTTAGGAAGAACAACACCCACTTTTCTGCCCAACTGGTTGTCCTTTGATCTGCACTGTTGGAGGCCTTGCATTATTTGCGGCTGGTTGGCTTGCCATTCTACATTCAGGATAAAATCATCATAAGATAACGTTCTTGGAAGGAATCAATGCCAGAACAAGAAAATGTTTGTTCAATAGGGAATTAACAAAAGTAATCAAATCATTCTAGAGTAAAGACCCAAATTGGTCCCTGACAAAAAATTCGGTACCCAAATTAGTCCCTCACAAAAATAAACTCGTTAGATAGTCCCCAACAAAGTGAAACAGGACCCACGTTAGTCCTTCTGTCAATCCAAAACTCACGGTGTCAATGAGGGTGATGACGTGTCACGTTAAGTGACATGCTGGAGGCCATGTGGGTTGAGGAACGACGTCGTTTTGAGAGACTCATCCACGTTGGTCAGTATGGTCCCTAACAGTTTTAACAAAGGGGACCAGTATGGTCCCTAACATTTTTTTCGGGGTCCTTTTTAGTCCCTGCTAAAGTTCTGTTAACACCAGTGCCACCATTTGCTATTAACACACCAGCAATGTCATTTCCCCTTGTACATGCTAATATTAGTCATGCATAACACAATCAACTTCTGCATAATTCACACCATGACATTCTTAGTTTTTGTCTTTATATATTGTTTCCATTCCTTTTTTTATCTCCATCGAGTTTATACAACATTTTGTGCCAATAAACATAACTTGAAATACATAAGTCATGCTACATACATTGCATGAACAACAATTCATTACACCAGCAAATCTCAACATAACCACATTTTAAATTTTACTTCAGCCTACTTGCAAGATATATACATACTAGAAACACAACAATAATGGATCCAGCAAACACCCTAGCACACATACACACATGCATCATTTCCTTCTCAACACCCTAGCAAACACCCATACACACATACACACCAGCAAACACCCTAGCACACATACACACATGCATCATTTCCTTCTCAACACCCTAGGGTGTTGAGAAGGAAATGATGCATGTGTGTATGTGTGCTAGGGTGTTTGCTGGATCCATTATTGTTGTGTTTCTAGTATGTATATATCTTGCAAGTAGGCTGAAGTAAAATTTAAAATGTGGTTATGTTGAGATTTGCTGGTGTAATGAATTGTTGTTCATGCAATGTATGTAGCATGACTTATGTATTTCAAGTTATGTTTATTGGCACAAAATGTTGTATAAACTCGATGGAGATAAAAAAAGGAATGGAAACAATATATAAAGACAAAACTAAGAATGTCATGGTGTGAATTATGCAGAAGTTGATTGTGTTATGCATGACTAATATCAGCACGTACAAGGGGAAATGACATTGCTGGTGTGTTAATAGCAAATGGTGACACTGGTGTTAACAGAACTTTAGCAGGGACTAAAAAGGACCCCGATAAAAATGTTAGGGACCATACTGGTCCCCTTTGTTAAAACTGTTAGGGACCATACGGACCAACGTGGATGAGTCTCTCAAAACGACGTCGTTCCTCAACCCACGTGGCCTCCAGCATGTCACTTAACGTGACACGTCATCACCGTCATTGACACCGTGAGTTTTGGATTGACAGAAGGACTAACGTGGGTCCTGTTTCACTTTGTTGGGGACTATCTAACGAGTTTATTTTTGTGAGGGACTAATTTGGGCACCGAGTTTTTTGTCAGGGACCAATTCGGGTCTTTACTCATCATTCTATATCAAAATCATCCTTTGCGTATAACTACAGGAAGGATAAACCAGAAATTTTAAAATTTAAAATTAAGCTGGGAAAACTAGTTTTATATACCGATTATAATTTATGCACTTATTTCTTGGCGTCTTATTATATATGGGGAGAGGATAAACTCGTACCAATGTAAGTCTAATAAGTCATACACCCATTATTAGCCATTGAATCTACTTGCATCTAAGGGCTCAAGTGACTAATAAATTAGAGTTGTTAGATGAAATGGAATTAATGGCTAATAATAGGTGTAAAACTTATACCAGTATAAGTTGATCCTCTCTCTCTCTCTCTCTCTCTCTCTCTCTATATATATATATATATATATATATATATATATACACACACACACATATATATATATATATATTCACCGTTTCATTACTTCGTTATTCTAAAGCCAACAACCAAAATCATCAGATTTCCATGTAATTGAATTGCTTGACCAGTTAGATTGCAGGTTGACCAACTTTGCCATCGGTTGGTAAAAAGATGGCTATATTAAGCAGTTCTAGGAACACCTTAGCATTTCATCAATTTGATTCTTTATTTATTCTAAAGAATTTTATGTTACCTTTTACACATCCGATTTCACAAAACAACAGCCATTAAAACAAAATCACATAACATATTTTTTGCTAATATTCTTAACTCTTATGAATAAAAGCATAAGAAAAGAAAAACGAAAAAAGAATAAAATTTGACATTTGTACTTCATTTGCAATTGGCTTTTCCCAGCTATGGAAACTGACATAGTCAGATTTGACTGTAATTAGAGAATGATGGTACGCTAAAGTTTCATTATTCTTTCTAGAAGTTGGAATTAATTTTTTCCTGAGCTTACTTCCAAGGCCAGTTACATTAAACTTTAGTGATTTTCTTTAATATCTACCATTCAATAATAAACAGGAACGGGTACCTATCCTTGATGGCAGCAGCCATGGCCATAAATGCCTGTTCCACATTTGTAGAATCTTTTGCACTTGTTTCCATAAAAGGTATGCCAATTTGATCTGCGAATTCCTGCAAAAGAGAAAAAATAGAAAGGTGGGTGAGGGATTGCTGGAGCAGGAACATGAATATCATCATTCAAGTTGCAGTAAACATGAACACACACTTGAGACCATTTCCTTAATAAGAACATAAAGTGACATCTGTCAAAGCTATACTTTAGCTGTATCATATGAGACAACTCTATTTGCTGTCAGATCACTCTTGTTTCCAACCAAAAGCTTGTTAACGTTATCACTGGCATAGCGGTCAATTTCACTGAGCCATTGCTTCACATTATTGAAGCTCTCTTCGTCTGTCACATCATAGACAATCTGCCAAATGAACCAGTCAGTAGAGTATACAAAGAAATCCCCCACGAAGGCAGGGAATCTTCTATATTTAAAATGTTATGCTAAGAAAATCATCACCCACAATGATTCCATGTGCCCCACGATAGTAGCTGCTGGTTATTGTCCTAAACCGTTCTTGTCCAGCAGTATCCCACTACAAGAACAGATTGTAAACCAAGGTAAGAAAACTCTGTCAATAAAACTGTGAATTTCAGTGACTCACATGATCTAGGAACACAACAGCTTCAAAGAAGAAGGTCTTAAAAATTAAAATAGAAATGAACAACAATAAACACACAGATAAAAAAATTTCCTATGAAAGATTTAAAATATATCTCAAGCTCACTGAAAGTATAATAGTAATAAATAAAGAAGCAAAACAAATCCAATCAGATACATACAATCTGTAGTTTTATTGTCTTCCCATCCTGCTCAACGGTGCGTATTTTCTGCACAAAAAAACATGAAAAGATCAGTTGACACACAATTTCAAATGAGTTCAAGCTAAAAATTTGCAAGTTGAAACATTGTACTCACAAAATCAACTCCGATGGTGCTTATGTAGCTCTCAATGTATGAATCATCCTGTAACATAACATAGAAATTATCATAAAGTTACTTAAATTTCTGTATTGAGCAGCAGTGTACCATCTCCATGTTAGAACCTTCCGGAATTACATAACCACACAACGCACATCAGAAAGACATATTAAGTGACACTATATGAGCTTACAAAACCACACAAGATGATATTGTTGCACATAGCGTTTTCACTCAGAAAGACCAACAAGGAAAAGAGCCCAACAAGGTAACTTAAGGTATATCTGGGGCAAGCTCTCATTTTGGAATGTTAATGTTAATGTTATTTAGACTTAGCACAAAATCAATGGGGATATTGGCTTGTAACCCATTTGTGCTTTTGAAGAGTCACAACTGTCAATTTAATTGGACAACTACAACCAGGCAGAAACTATAGGGTCATTACCAATTTTCTCATGCAATTCCAACTTCCAAGGTTTTCTCTAAATCTAAGCATCCTGCCTTAATGCCTAAATCAGTGTTACCATGAAATTGTTCAATAAACATCTCGCACTAGTCTATATTTTTGCATCAGAAATAAATTAGACTGAACTTGCTCAGAATACCAAAAGACAGAAAGCAAATGCCAGAGGCAGCAACCAGTTTCCACTCTTTTGGAAAAAAGAATAAAAATATATAAAACGGTGGAAATATATGGTAAAACAGTATAAGGAAATAATAAAAAATGACAATATAGGATATAAAAAGAAGTAGCTTACAGCAAATCTCAGAAGAAGGCATGATTTACCAACACCAGAGTCTCCAATAAGAAGGAGCTTGAACAGATAGTCACTGCAAAGGATGACCGCAGCACAATAAGTTTCTCAAATAAAATAGACTAAGAATCAGCCTTAGAAACTCACCTTACAGACCAACCACATACATGTCATACAGAGAGTTAAAAGACAAGTATTAAAATATCTACAATTAGTGGCCAATATTTTGCCAACTGTTCCATTTAATTAAAATATAAATACAAAGATAGTTCGATGCATTTTCATTTCAAGTATATGAGACAAATGGAGTTATGAACAAATATTATCAACTAATTATTAAGGGTTAATCTTACCCTTTAATTTGATGATTTATCACAAAAGGAAGCGTAGACAGCTCGATTTATCATAATTTGATGATTTCCTCGATGAAATTCCAGTCCAAATTATTCAAACCATGAATCTTTTTCATTCGATATGAGCACCTTATTTTTTTTCAATTCATTTAAACATATGCACATGCTCAAGTTACTCATTGAAACCAAATAAGGAACAAGATCAAGGTGACTCTGCAACTTCGAAATCAATCAATAAAATTACCCCAATACATAATATATTTCCATTAAATCCCCGTTTTGAAAAAAATAGACAATTTAAATTAAAAAATTCAACTGGTTCATATCACAATTTCACAAAGCTGATCCAATCTAGGGTTATTAAATACGATAAACCGATGAAAATTAAACCCTCTCCGACAAACAACTCATCTACACAAATTAACCGCAAACACAGTTACCCTTTTGAGAAACAAGAACGAAAAACCAGAAAAGGGAATGAATTTATCGAAAACCGAACGCGATTCAACAACGGATACAAGAAATTCAAAGCAGAAGAAGAAAAAAGAAAGAGAGGAACGTACTACTCGGGATTCATATCGAGGAATGAAAGGGGGGGAGAGTGAAGTCGCCGGAAAAGGGTGTGGGTTATCGCCGGAAAAGGGTGAGATCCGGTGCTCCACGTGGGATTGGAGAATGGGAAAAAAAACGACGACACCAAAATGAGAAAAAGTTTAAGGAGAAGAGAAGAAGCAGGGAACTTGTCTCTTTCTTTTTGTTGCTTCTCTTTTGAATTAAAATCGTGTGGAGCTGAATATGACCCCATACGGTGACGTATTGGGTTCCAATTTTTGTTTCTTTGTTGCTTTGAGTTTGACCATTCACCAATGGCAACGGTTGAGGTTCCCATTAAATTAAACCAAAGTTCAATATTTAAGGCATGAGACTATTCCTTAGCCATTACTTCTCTCTAACCTATTTTTATTTTTAAATATATTTTAGTTTGTGAAAATTTGTTTTTCCTAGCAAATGAGATAAGGATAAGGGAACGGATCCACTTACTACCAAAAAAGTTTACAACTCTTACAACCAACTTAATCATCGTTGATTTCCGTCAATCTAACGGTTATAATTTATTGAAAATTAAAAATATTTATTGTGTTACATTTATTAATTTTTAATAAATTATAACCGTTAGATTGACGAAAATCAACAGTAATTAAGTTGGTTGTAAAAGTTGTAAATTTTGTTAGTAGTAAATGGATCCTCTCTTATGAAGGAGATAAATAGTCGAGTTTGAAAAATTTGTGAAAAGGGACGACAAAATCAACATTTACAATAATTTAGACATGATAACATAATATTGAGTTATGTTGATACCTAGTCAGATTTGAATAATTTTTTAAATTTTTGTGCACACGAGGAATAATTAGGATAAAGTTTTAATGTTTATGTTTTGCCGCAATTTTTTTTCTTATATTCACGTAAAAGTGAATGAATCACACAAATATCTCTCTTTTTTATAATAGGATCCAGTTATTTTTATGAGTATGACAGAAATTTTTTTTCTAGCAAAAATAAAAATATTTTTTTCTTAGGATTAACGCTGGTAAGATTGATAAGCTTGAGGGACTATCAGTTCTCTTAACTCAATATAATATCATTTTGGGATTTAAAAAAATAATACACGATATTTTAGAAATTACGATTCTCTCTTGTGATAAGAATTTTTCCAATTTTCAAATGATATTATTTTGAATTGCCGAAATAACTTTATCTTTAAGAAACATTAAACTTTTTATTTTTGATAAATAGTTGAATATAAGGAGAAAGGATACGTTAAGTGTAAAGGCAAAATTTAATTTCAAGTTTATTGTTTACCATTAAACTAGTAGGTACAAATATAAAATTATAAATGGATTTAGTGTCAATGATTATTGCATCCATGTTAAAGGAGTTATATACTTTCAGATTACGCTACATGAATCATGTTGCAACTTGCAACCACTAACATCAAAGTATACCATTAAAACATGGGTTTAAACTTTAATGTTTGTCATTTTAAATGCCATAAGTTATATCATTTTAGAAGAGAGATATACACAAGAAATGAAAATCATGAGAGAGAAAGTGAGTGATTTTTTTTAATTTAATTTTTTAATAAAAAATAATTTATTGTGTCTATCTCTCTTGTAAAATGACATAACTTTATGTCATTTAAAATGACAAATACTTGAATACTAAAAAAAAAATGACAAATACTTTACTCTTAAAAGACTTGCTTTTTTTCCCATTATCTGCAGTTGATGTCTCCGTTATTTCCAAAAATATGACGTAAGAATTAAACATTAAGAAGAGGTTAGGGTCGTCGGATTTTAGAATTAAAAATGTAAAATAGCATAAGAAGATGGATAATTAAATTGGAAAAGTTTTTTTTATTTAAAAAAAAAAAAAGCAGAGTGTGCAAAAGAGCTCTTCAATAATGGCACAAATTGACTTTTAAAAGAGCATATAGTGAAATTTTTCAGTCTGAAATAGCAACTCTCTCTCATCCAGAATAATAATGTTGATGAATTTGATGAGAATGAGTCATAACTTAAAAATGCTCTTAAAATTGTCAGCTAATTAATCTAATCAAAATTTGCCTAAATATGTTTTCTTGGAATAATTAAATTGGTATGAATTTTGATGAACGAAGGACTTTGCTATATCAATAAAGAGGTGTTGGGTTTTTACTGACCAAGAAAGAGACTTTGTGGACTAGAGTTCTGCGAAACAAATATAAAGTTGGGGAGGGGTTGATTCCTAGAATCTCAAGGTCATCTGGAGACAGCAATATATGGAGGGGACTGTGTTCTAGCCGGAATCACATTGTGGCTGGGTCTAGTGTTCTTTTGGGAGATGGGAGTCTCACAAATCTCTGGCTGAACTGCTGGATTTCTGGAATGGGAAGGCTCATTGATAAGGCCATTACTCATGTTCCTGCTAATGTCCAAACTAGGAAAGTGTCTAATTATGTCACACTGAATGGAGATTGGGATTGGGATCAATTGAGTTATTTCCTTCCTGTTGAAGTGTGTGCTGTTATTGCAGACATGGAGGTCCCTAAGGTGGAGAATGGTAACGATAAAGTTATATGGAAGCCTTCTAGCAATGGTTCCTTTTCTGTCAAATCAGCATACCAATTCATCAGGGAAGAGGCAGCTAGCATGCCAAGTCAGAATAATTTGTGGGAGTGTGCTTGGAAATGGCAGGGTCCTGCAAGGATAAAGCATTTTTTGTGGCTCCTTCTAAGTAATAGTCTCCTGACTAATGCACAAAGGAGTAGGAGGCATATGGGAGGAGAGGATCACTGTCCAAGATGCTTTATCCCTTGTGAAGATTGCAATCATATAATGAGGGAATGTGCCTGGACCAAACAGATTTGGGAGATGATGAATTTTAAGACTAATGGTATCATGTTCTCTGTTAGCAGCTTCCAAGACTGGCTCTGTGAAAACCTGAGGACAAAAAAGGGACAGAAGCTCGAACAGAGTTGGAGCCTCATGTTTGGAACCACTTGTTGGATGCTATGGCAAGCTAGGAATAACCTAGTTTTTCGTAATGAAGTGTGCTCTCCTGAAAGCTTTTGTTTTAAGGTTAGAACTTATGTGAATAATCTTATCCATGCTGGGAAAACCTTAGAAGTTATTGATGATAGTTTTAAAAATATGGTGGATTGTACTGAGAAATGGCAGCTTCCCCATGAGGGTTGGATTAAAGTAAATTCAGATGGAGCATGCTCCCTTGATGGTATGAGAAGCGGTTGTGGTGGGGTCCTGCGCAATAGCCATGGTAGATGGATTGTTGGCTTTTGGAAGAAGGTTGGTCAAGGCAATGCTTTGAAGGCTGAATTATGGGGTGCTTTTTTGGGTCTTCAGGTGGCATGGGATCATGGATTTAGACAGGTACAATGGGAAGGAGACTCTCTTGAAGCCTTATACTTTATTCAAAATGGCTGCTCTTCTGATAATCCTTTGTTCCAAGTTGTGAATCGTATACAGGAAATGAAGAACATGGATTGGAAGGTGATGTTTAAACATATTAGTAGAAATGGGAATACAGTTGCTGACTGTTTGGCTGGGCTGGTGGATCATGGTACTTGGGACTTAGTGGTGTTGCCTAATGCTCCTTTGAGTTGTACTAGGCTTATAGAAAAGGATCTTGTGGGGGTTGTCTATACCCAGAATGATCCTTAGTTAGTTTGTTTTGTTTGTTTATTTTCGCTAATATCCAAAAAAAAATAAAGAGGTATTGGGTTCAACATCTACAACTTCACTCTAAAAATATAATATTATATTAATATTAAAAAAATAAAAAATATTAATTATGTCAAACACTTATAATGACCCAAATAGTTATATTGAGTAATTAGGAATTACTTAATAATTAAAAGAGGTTCATTAGATAAAAACCTAAATTTTAAGTTAAGTCAGTTTTCGAGATAAAAATGCAAGTAATAAAAGTTTTAGGGTAAAAATATGATTAAGTAAAAATTACTTAAAATATAGAAATATTTTCATGAAACTCATTCCATGTTAATTTTACAAGTCTAAAATTAATAATTAGTGGATCAAAATGAGTGTATAGGAAATAAAAGATAAAAGCCTTGTAGGAGAGAGAATATCACTTAAAAGTCACACTTTCTCATTTTTCTCCTCACTTTCTCTCTCTTCTCTCATGTTACCTCCCTCTCCTTTTCTTTTTCCTTTGGCCGTGAGACACCCATTTCTTCCTCCATTACTGTTTGACCAACCACCTATGAAGGACCAAGCATTTCTTCATCATTTCACTTAACCTTCAACTCCAAGTGAAGGCAGCATCTTGCCTTCTAATAAAATTTAATATCCACAACTCAACTCACGTCTCATGTGTAGTCCCAGCTCACGTCTCATGTGCAGTCCTATATGCAATTTCTGCTCATTTAGCTTCATCAATATACATGCATCAAACTAATCATAATAGAACAGAATCGTTTTCTGTTATTGAAAGTTAGTTAGTTTGTTATTTATATTGTTAGCGTTAGCTTTTCTCTTTGAGCTTCGAGAGCTAAATTCTTTAGCACCTATATATACATAGGTGATGTATTATTATAATACTTCGGATCATTCAGTAATATTCAGAATTTCCAGTTAAGAAAGCTTTAGTTTCTGGTATGGTATCAGAGCTTCAAGCTCTGGTACTTTTGCCTCCATAGTTTTTCTCTCGATCAGCAACAATGGAAGATCCAAATGCTTCCTTCATGGATTTTCATACTAATCCTTCGAATCCACTTTTTTTGCATTCCAATGAGAATCCTTCATTGGTTCTTGTTTCTCCTATTTTGATCGGCAATAACTACCACATTTAGGCTCGTGGAATGAGTGTAGCTTTGCTCTCCAAAAATAAGATTGGATTCATTGACGGCTCACTTGTGGCTCCTCCAACTGATGATGTAACCTACTCTCAATGGCAGAGGTGTAATACAATGGTGATGGCTTGGATCCACAAATCCATTTGTGAATCAATTGCGAAATCGATCTTGTGGATTGAAAGCGCTCGTGATGCATGGATTGACTTGCGTGATCAATTTGCACAATGTGATATTTTCCGTATTTCTGATCTTCAAGAGGAGATCTACAAAATTCATCAAGGGGAACGAAGTGTGACAGAATTTTTTACTCAGATGAAAATGTTATGGGATGAGTTAGAGAATCTGAAATCTCTCCTTTCTTGTGAATGCCTTCCTTCATGCACTTGTGGAGCAAAGACAAAAATGCGATCATACCGAGATAGAGATCATGTCATACGATTTCTTAAAGGTCTTAATGATCAATATGCAGCTATAAGATCTCAGATAATGATGATAGATCCTTTTCCAAATGTAAACAAAGTTTTCTCTATGGTGGTGCAACAAGAGAGACAATTCAGATCTGGTACTAGTGATGAAACTATTTCCCAACCTTTTGTTGCCTTCAATAATAGTGGAGGCAATGATAGGGGTCGTGGAAACTTCAATCAATCTTTTGGTAGATATGGAAGAGGTCGTGGTAGAAGCAATGCAGGACGAGGTGTTTCTGGAAACAGTATTTGTACACATTGTGGTAGAACTAACCACACGATAGAAACATGCTACCAATTGCATGGTTATCCACAAGGTTTTCGATCAAGGAATACAGATACTCAACACAACAGTAACAATGTAGTTAATGCTACTTCAGATGAGAAGTCCTCAAATGTGCATAATCAGCAAACTGATGTTGTCACTCCACGATTCTCTCATGAGCAATATCATCAGCTCATATCACTTCTTCAAAATCTTGTGAATCAACCCACACACGCTGCTAATATCTCACATGTCTCTCACTCTAACACAATTAAACCATGTATATTGCATGGTCATTGGATTATTGACATTGGGGCCACTGATGACATATCCTACTTAATTTCTAGTTTTTCTTCTATTCACAAAATTGATAATATAGCCATAGTGTTACCTGATGGTTCTCGTGTTATGTCATCTCATTCAGGTTCAGTAGTTCTCTCATCCACACTCACTTTATCATATGTATTGTTTGTTCCCGAATTTCGTGTGAATCTGATATCTGTTACCAAGTTGGTCAGTTCCATTAATTGTTCTTTAACCTTTAGTGGACGTTTTTGTTTCATAAAACAGGTCCCCTCCCAAGTGATGATTGGTACTGCTGAGGAGAAGAACGGCTTATATGTGATAGTCCATGATAAAGGAACATATCAAAATTGTACCTCACAAAATTGTGTCAAACCCGCGTCTTTTTTCTGTGATAATCGGTCTGCAATATATCTGGCCCATAACGCAACATTTCATGAACGTTCAAAACATATCGAACTGGATTGTCATGTTACGCGTGAAAAGATTGCATCTGGTTTAGTTCATCTTTTACCAGTTTCATCTTCGGCCCAATTAGCTGACATATTTACCAAGCCATTGACAACATCCAGTTATTCTTCTATAGTCTCCAAGTTGGGCTTAATTAACATCCTACGCTCATCTTGTGTGTGGGGGGGGTAATAGAATCTGATATCCATAACTCAACTCACGTCTCATGTGCAGTCCCAGCTCACGTCTTATGTGCAGTCCCATATGCAACTTCTGCTCATTTAGCTTCATCATTATACGTGCATCAAACTAATCATAACAGAACAGAACCATTTTCTGTTATTGAAAGTTAGTTAGTTTGTTATCTATATTGTTAGCGTTAGCTTTTCTCTTTGAGCTTCGAGAGCTGAATTCTTTAGCACCTATATATACATAGGTGATGTATTATTATGATACTTTTGATCATTCAGTAATATTCAGAATTTCCAGTTAAGAAAGCTTTTAGTTTCTAATACCTTCAACTTTAGGAGCTCTTTTTGAGAGAAAGAAACCCATCCCACAAAGACCCATTTTCGTGCATCATCCAAAGATGGTCAAAGAATGAGGTTTTGAAGCTTGAAAATCTTCCTTTTTGACTTGGTTGAAGCTTACAAGGTAAAGGCCTCTGAACTTGTGAACACCTTATTTTGATCGGGTATATTTTTGTTTTTCTTTTATAACGATTCATTTTTTACCAGAAAAATATTATTAAAAAATAAAAATAAAAAATGAATTTTTTTACTAAAAATTATGCTTTCAAAACAAAATAAATAAATAATAAAATCAAAAAAAGACAAGAAAGAACTATTCCTCCAGCGCACAAGTTGTTGTATTATTTTTTTTCCTCACCTGCTATTTTGGTTTGCTTTGTTAATGGTGGAGAAGATTGAGAGGATGGGTACAACATTATGGTTTGGCGGGAATGAGGACTCACGCATGATAAGGGAAGATCTTGGAAGATATCAGCGTCATAAGCTTTTGAAGAAAAAAACATAAAAGGCTTGAGACTGGCAAAATCTTTGAAGATATCAGAGCAGTTGAAGTCGTAGAAGTCGGCTGACAAAATATACGTACAAGCTCTAGGATTATCTTTAGCCATCAAGAATCACACTTTTTTTGGGTATTTAAGGGAAGGGTGGAGGAGGCCAGAAACCAGAAAAGAAGTGAGTACATAATTTACGTTTTCAAAGAGAGAACCAGGTCATTTTTTTTCACCATATAGACCGCTTCCCCTTTCCATACCGACCAAGACATAAACCATCGCGGCACCGCTTGCTGCACGGAAGATCTCCTCATCTCGTTGTCTCTCCGGAGCAAGGTTGTAAACATTAGAGTTAGGTTGCAATTGTTTCCATTTGATGCACCAACGATTACATGTGTTTATTTTATTATTGTATGCTCAAGTATTGGGTTCGAATAGATACAATGTGAATTTACTTCATGCACTATACTTGGGTTCTTGGGTTTTTCTTTGAATAAAAAAAGGGGGGCAAAGATATTGATTTTATAATAGTGAGTCTGTTAGCATATTGTGCAGTTCTGTTTGTCTTTGTCATTTCAATATTTTACTTTTTCTTTGTTTTAACAATATTCAATAAAGTTGTCTGATAAAGCTTATGGGTAAGTGCAAAGGCGGATCTAGGTTGAAGAGAAGGGGGCAAGTGCCCACCCTTAAAATATAATGCAAAAATACAAAAATACCATTATCTTAAAATTCAAGTTTCCCAATTTAATTTTGAGTAGGATATTGTAACAACCAATTAAGGTTACTACTCATATTACTACCAATCAATTCCACCGTTAGATCGATTATGTTGATACAACAGTTATATTTATTTTCATCTTTGTATGGTTATGATTCTCCATATTTAATACTTTATATTTATTTTCACCTTTGTATGGTTATGATTTTCCATATTTAATACTTTTACATTAAATATGGGGATCATAACCATACAAAGCTAGAAATAAATATAACCGTTGGATCAACATAATCGATCTAACGGTGAAATTGATTGGTAGTACTAATTGGCTGTTACTAGGGGTGTTGTAAGAACCCGCACCGTTAATTAAGGAATTTAATTAATAAATTACGAGAAAATAGGAAATGATTCCATAATTGACCCTAATAATTATTATGAGGCTTTAATAATTATAGTAAGTGAGTAATAATGCTGAAAGTCGCTTTTCAGAAGAAAAGTGCAGATACCGGTTCTGCTAGTCGGTATATATGCGTACCGAAAAAGTATCACAGAAAATTAATGTAAGTGCATGATATTTACTAGAATAATATGTAGGACTTGTAAAACGAGTTTCAAGTCCAGATAATGAGAACTGGTACTAGAAACCAGTACTGGCTTGGAAAAACGCGTACCGAAAAGGTGCTCAGAAAATTATAAGAAAAATATGTTAATTCTTGGAAAAATGTGTAGTTTCAGATTCCAAGGTTTGGGATTAAAATGCTAAGCGTAGCAATTAAAGTTAATACTGTGTGTTAATTGGGTAAGTGGCTATAGATACCCTTGTTAAGGGCACAAAACCCTAGGTTTTCTGTTGCTACGTGAATGCTGGAGTGGCTGGTCAGTTGCTACTGTTCCATTGAGCTTTCTTCACCATTTTGGGAGATCAAGTGTCAACTTTGCTTGGTTTCTTCACCTCCAAACACTTGAGCCTTGTGTGAGTGGCCTTTGTGAGTGTGTAGAGAGTTGTGGTTCTGAGTTGAATGACTGTTTGAAGTCAGTTTGTGGGCTGAGTGGTCTTGTGTGAGGGTGAGAGCTTCCTACTTGGCTTGTGAAGCTTCAAGAAGCTTCTTTGTGAAGAAAGGACCAACCTTTGTGTTGCATTTTCGTACACCTTATTTCCAGAACCTATAGAGGCAGTGTGGTGAGCTCCTTGAGCCATTGATCCTCTGTTTTGAGCTTTGGTGAGTTGTACCTAGCATGAGCTTGTGTTTTAATGGGTTAAATGTGTGATCTTTGCTTGTTTAAAGGATTAATCAAGTAACCAACTGGGGTGTGGACCTTAATCAGTATAAAGATGCATGCTTTAATGTAAGTAAGTGTTAAAAATGGAACCTTAGAAGGATATCTTCACGAAATGCATTTTCTGCATTCTGTCGTGAAATATCCGAATATGTGCCCGATGAATATCCGAATATGTGATATCCGGATATGGGTTTTGAGTATCCGGATAATAGATATCCGGATATGGGATTCTGGATATCCGGATATTGCATATCCGGATATGTCCAGTGAGATATCCGGATATTGCATATCCGGATATGGTCCCGAGGACTATCCGGATATTCTGGGATTTCGTAGAACAGTAGCTGTGTTGTGTGTACAGTAAGCTATTGGGGGTTTGTAAACCCTAGATTGATGAAGTTGAACTTCTGTAATTAATGATTTAAGTCAGAATCGTTGTGATTAAGGACTTATGGCTTGGTATGGAGCCTTAAGGCGTAAAACATAAGGAAAGGCGTTGTCTTTAAGTTATATGCTTGTGTTGCATTATTATTAATATAGTATTGGTCCATAACAGATTGTGAATCTGCTGTGTTTGGACTTTGAGCTGTGGACTCTTGGCTTTTGGAGTTAGCTTGCAAGGTAAGCTTTCGTGTCCTCGGTTTAGCCATGTTGTGGTTCCACCATGTCCCCATGGGGGTATGGTTTATGCATGCTGTGTACATGCTTTTGGATATTTGATATGTTGATTGAACTTTACATGTAATGGCTTTTAATATGCATGTGTTGTTTCATCTTGACGGGAAGCCTGAGTATGTAGCGCCATACAAGACGGTGTACCGGGGTGAATGCAAGTGGTACTTGCACGGTGTGTAGGTGATAGACGTATACCTGCACTGTCTCTGGCCAGTAGATTAGTATTGACACACATAGCATGATTATCTGCTGCATTGCATTGTTTTAGAAATGATAAATGATAAACTGCTTTTGAACTTATATTGCACATGTAAGTGAGCTTGGGGTGGAAGATCCTTGAGGACTCACTGACTTACTAAGATTTCTAGATTAGAGATCTTACCCTACGTTTGGGGAATGCTTATTTCGGGATCAGGTAGTATGGGTACTGATGCCTCAGGCGGCGGGAGGCCGGAGCTTAGTTGATTATGTTGTTTCCGCTTATTTGTTAGCATGACTGGATATTGATGCTGATTATGTATTATGCCTTTTATCATTATGTTGTTGTTGAGACTGATGTTGGGCATGTTGCCTTCTTCGAGTGAGCATGGGGATTGTCCATGACACTCTCAGTTAGTACTTTTTAGATTGGAGCTGTATAAACTGTTAGATGGTCCGGTCTACATTGTTGTAGTTCCGTGACTAGAGCCACACTTATGTTATCTATGTTATGAGGTATTTCAGTTAGCTGTTTTATTGCAATTACATACATGCGATGTTTTATTAATTGATTATTAAGCAAGTTGGTAATGTTAATGGCATCATAATTGAAAAGAAAAAGTAATTTCGCAATTTTAATTAAGCGCAGCTTAATACGATATTATGATAACATTACCGGATATATACGGGGTGTTACAGGTGTAAATGGGCTGGGCTGAGCCGGACTCTGGTCTTTCTGGCCCAAGCCTACGTAAAAAAAAAATTCAGCCTATCTAGCCTATTAAAGGCTTTATTTGTAGGCCAAGCCCGACACATTTTTAAAAATAAGAAAGCTTGACATGGCCTACAGGCCTTGTAGGCCTCCCACTGTAGATACTAAGCAAAAAAATTAATTGTATAGAGCAAAGAAAGTTTCATTCATGCATGCACTAGTACTTCTCATAAGAAAAAAATGACAAACAATAAAGAGTCAACATAATACCCCAGCTCTAGAATGTATATCATAGAGGAATAAAGTCAAAGAAATAGGAAAAATAAGAAAAATACAATTACTGGATGCTGAAATAAAGTCTACAAGAGAATATCATTCATCTAAAAATCTTTAAACCACCATCAAGACAAGGGAAAGAAGAGTATTATTGAAAGATCTTCATCATTAACATCATAATCCAACAAGGTACCCATTGCCACCTAAAATAAATATTATTTTACTATTTTATTTTAATAAATTAAATAGGCCAGCGTACAAGACTGTAGGCCGGGCTTGACAAAATTGGCCTATAGCCTATTTGTTAAAAAAGCTTTTTCATAAGCCTAAGCATACTCTACTTTTTCTGAAAGGCCGGGCTGGGCTCAATGTAGGCCGGGTTATCCTGGCTCATTTACACCCCTAGCTGTTACGATATCTTACTCTTTAATTTTCCTCATCCTATTTTATTTTTCCGTGAGTTTTTTTTCTCCTCCATCTTCATTATCCAAACCTAACAGCAGAGAGCTCTATTCGACACCTATCGTTTGCATTTATATATTGATTCATCTTCTCTCAAACCTCAATCTTCGTCATTGGAAGTTGAAACATTTGTTTCTTCCTCCATTATCGGTCTAGTTGAGTCGCAATTTGTTCAGATATATATCTAAACCAGTCCCAGCCAGCCGGCAGCTACCCACAAGTCGCGTTTCAGACCAGACCTTATTGAGTGTCCACCTTTCATTAATTTCCTGGATCTACCACTGGGTAAGTGTGATAAAATTAACAAGTAGATGTCAACATGGATATTGGTTTTTTGGACAGTTAGTTGAAAAGAAAAGTGCCTTGTTTTTTGTTTTACATTATGTGTCTTGATCTATATGTATGAATCATTTGTAGTAGGCTTTAGAATTTTTTTTATTTTTATTTTATGCACACTAACACATACTAGTGTACCTGCACTATACTGCACTAAACACACTAGCACTCTAAAATATTATTAAAATATATCCACCAAACACAAAAAAAAAAAATTTATCTTTGGTATAATGTAACCTATGTATTTCCTCAGTCACTTTGTTACTTTTTAAAAAAAATTACTTTATGCATATATAGTCTTCAAGTATAGTCAGTAACATTTTTCTTTCTTTCCATTTATTATTATTATTTTTAGTTTATACACATATATGCATGTATAGTCTTCAGGTATAGTCAGTAACATTTTTCTTTCTTTCCTTTTTTTTTTTATTTTTAGTTTACACACACACATACATGTACATTCCATTTTCTCTAGTAGGAAAGTTTAATATTTTTATATTTTTTACTTTTGTTTTTATTTATTTATCAAAAAAGTCAAAATAAATTATAGAAAAAAAAGTATCGTTTGAATTTAGTTAGTACAGTTCCACATGTATATATAAAATTAATTTCTTATTAACTTGTAAATGTAGGATTTAGTTTTTTTTTTAATTTCCCACTTTTTTGTAAGTGTTTGAATTTAGCTTTTAATTTTTTAATTTCTTGTAAATATTAGAATTTAGTTTTTATCACAAAATTTAAAAGGGAAAATAGATTTACGCAACCAATCTAAGGTAGCCGTTTTTTTAAATGGACGGTGTGGGGTACTAATACCTTTCCTACCCATAATCGATTCCCGAATTCATTTCTGTTTTCAAAAATCCAATTTTCTCCAACCAAAAGGTTTTCCAATTTTCTTGATTAAATTTTTGGTGGCGGCTCCATTCCAAATCTGGTCGCTACAAACCCTTTAGATTTTCAGGGAGATTTCATGATTTAGGGTTATGCTCAAAGAAGGTTTTGGATTTAAATGGGTGAATGTTGAAATTAATATGATATTTTTTTGTAAAAGGTGTGACGGGGTACATATTGGTGGAGGAAAAGTATTGGAGCCACTCAGCCACCATTGAACCAACCTCCAAGCTAAGGTTGAATTATTGAATTATCAAGAATAAAACAAGTGTTCTAAACTCATGTTCTTGAAGAGATTTTTATTATTGGTTTATTTGTTTATGAATTTTATGTATTATTGATCACACCCACACATTTAGAATAGGTTGGGTTAGTGAAGGAGTTGGTGGGTTTGGCCTCTTGAACACAAAGAAAACATTGGAGACACCACCTCAAGAGTTAAACTCTTGGACCTTGGGGTTAGTCCCCCTTTTTTGTTCCACCATACTCCATGAGAGTAATGGTTTGTATGAATTGGTGTGTACTTGTATTGAAATAAGAAATTATGCATAATATGAAAATATGCTTTGTGTGGATGCATGATTGAGATGGTTCATGGCCAGGAGCATGCTTGTGTGATTAAAACCTGGGATGAGGAGCCCATATGGACTTCTCTCAAGGTATGTGTGGATTTCCCTTAGAACCAGTTTCACAGAGTAATTCTTTGTGGTTAAAACCTGAGAAGAGGAGCCCGTATGGACTTTTCTCGGAAGTGTTATATGAGCATTCCCTATTTGACAAGTTGGCCAATAGAGTGACTTTAGTGTGATTAATGCTCATTTGTATAACATATGACATGTTATACTTGTTTTAATACTTATGCACCAAAAGCTAACTTTAAGGTGGAGGAATCTTGCTATGATCCTTAGTTTATTGAGATTTTATCTCACCCTGTGTTGGAAAATATATTTCAGGACCTCAAAGAGAAGGAGGAGCTAGTGCCAATAGGGGCAAGGAGCATACCTAGTTGCTTGGAGTACCTTGATAACATGATGTGTAAGAATCGCACTGCTAAATAATTAATAAAATAAGAGTATCAATGCCGGAGCATGGATTTGATAAAGATTATATATAATTATGATAAGATAATTATTTAAAAAGTTGAATAATGCTTAAAGTCGCTTTTCGGATGAAAAGTGCAGATGTCGGTTCTGCTTCGCGGTATAAATGCGTACCGATGAAATATCTCTAAAAATTATAATAAAATACAAATATTCCTAGAAAAATATCTAGGTCAAGGATAACAAGTTTGGAGTAAGAATAATGAGCGTTGATGTCAGAACTAATACTGGCTACGTATAAAACGCGTACCGGCAGAGTGCTGCGAAAATTATAAGAAAAATATAATAATTCCTGAAAAAATGGCTAGGTCCATAATATGAAGTTTGAGATTAAAATAATTAGTGGATCTATTAGAACTAACACCAATGAATTAATTAGTGGACCTATAAATAAGAATTTTTCACACAGCCCTAGGTCAATTTCTGATCCCAAGGCTGATTCCCCATTTTTGCCACATTCCCCTCTTCTTAAGACTTGAGCTTTTGCATTGAACTTGGCCAAGAATCCATTTTTACCCACATTGCTCCACTCTTAAGCCATTGAAACATCATCATTCCTTGTAAACACTTGAGAGCAGACTTGGTGAGGGAGAAAAATTACTTATTATGAGGTTGTGAAGTCTGTTTGGAGGTGTGGAGCTGCTGACTTCTTGGTTGTGAGTGTGAATGCCATTTTCACTCACTTTGGTGCTTCAAGAAGCCTTTTTGAGGAGGAAAGAACCTTGTTGGTAGACCAAATTCGTGGCATTGTTAGGTCAGAATAGTAGGGTGGTGAGGACAAAATCAAGACACATCTTTTTCTGTTTTCACAAGCCTTAAGGTAACCTTTGACCATTTACCTTGAAATTTCATGAATATAGCTTGTTTGAGTCCTTAAAAAGAGAAACTTTGATTATTCAAGTTAAGGGTTGTTAATCTATGCATAATAAGTGATAATAAACTTCTGTTTGTGGAGACATTGGACTCAGAACCATTGGAGGACCCTTAAAATCGAGTTTATGTAGAAACTACACGAGTTTCTGCATTCTGTCTGAAAAGTATTTGAATACTTTTCGTGGAGTATTCGAATACTTGCTTGGTATTCGAATACTCATCAACAAGTATTGGAATACTTTTCTGGGAAGGGCAGTATTCGAATACCTTAGTAAAAGTATTGAGATACTTTTGGTATTCGAATACTTATTGTAAAGTATTGAGATACTTGGTGGTATTCGAATACTTTAGTAAAAGTATTGGGATATTTTTGGTATTCCAATACTTTAGTGAAAGTATTGGGATACTTTTCTGGGAACAAGAAGTATTCGAGTACTTATCGAGGAGTATTCCAATACTTTTGGCAGATTGAGCCTAAAATCAATTTTAACAAGTTGGGAAGCCTTAAATACAATATAGAACCTTAATGAAATTCTAGACTATGAATTATTGATAATGTGAATGCTATGAAAACAGATCCGTGACCTTGCTGAACATTATTATTACTTGTGACCCCTTGTGTAACACCCCGTATATATCCGGTAATGTTATCATACTATCGTATTAAGCTGCGCTTAATTAAAAATGCGGAATGTCTTTTTCTTTCCAATTATGATGTCATTATCATTACCAACTTGCTTATTAATCAATTAATAAAACATCGCCTGTATGTAATTACAATAAAACAGCTAACTGAAATACCTCATAACATAGATAATATAAGTGTGGCTCTAGTCACAGAACTACAACAACGTAGACCGGACCATCTAACAGTTTATACAACTCCAATTTAAAAGTACTAACATAAAGCGTCATGGACAATCCCCATGCTCACTCAAATAAGGCAACACGCCCAACATCAGTCTCAACAACCACATAATCATAAATAGCGGAAAACATAAACAACATCCATATCCAGTCATGTCAGCAATACATCATAAATATCATAATCAGCTAAGCTCTGGCCTCTTGCCGCCAGAGGCATCAATCCCCATACTACCTGAACCTGAAATAAGCATTCCCCAAACGTGGGGTGAGATCTCTAAACAAGAAATCTCAGTAAGACAAGGGGTCCTCAAGGATCTTCCACCCCAAGCTCACTTACATGTGCAATATAAGTTTAAAAAGAGTTCATCAATATCATTTCTAAAACAGTGCAATGCAGCAGATAATCATGCCATGTGTGTCAATTCTATTCTACTGGCCAGAGAAATGCAGGATTTATATACGTCTAATACCCACAAATAGTGCAAGACGCTACTTACATCCACCCCGGATCACCGTCTTGTATGACGCCACATACTCAGGCTTACCGTCAAGATGGAACAACACATGCATATTAAAAGCCATTACACATAAAGCTCAACAACATTTCAAATATCCAAAGCATGTAACACAGCATGCATATAACCATACCCCCATGGGACATGGTGGAACCACAACATGGCTAAACCGAGGACACGAAAGCTTACCTTGTAAGCTAGCTATCCAAACCAAGAGTCCACACAGCTCAAGGCCCACAAACAGCACAATCACAATCTGCCCATACCATAATTACTCATCAATAATCATAGCTCAGATTACATTAAGTGATTAAGTCTTTCCTACTCATTTTAACTCATTACATGTTGTTTCTGCAGGAAGTATTCGAATACTTCACGAGTAGTATTCGAATACTCCAGCTCTCCAGAAAGTATTCGATTACTTTCACTTAAGTATTCGAATACTCAACAGTATCCGAATACTTAAGCCCCCAGTATCCGAATACCTCAGTATCCGAATACTAAACTTTACTGTATTTGAATACTTTCCAGTATTCGAATACTTCTTCAAAGGTAATCGAATACTTTTCTTCCCAGAAAAGTATTCCAATACTCCAGCAAGAGTATTCGACTACCTGATGAACAAGTATTCGAATACTACACGAAAAGTATTCGAATACTTCTTCAACAGAATGCAGAAATTCGAGCCAACTTCTGCATAATCCCAAATTTAAGGGTCCAAACGCGATTGGGAGTCCAATGACTCCCTAAACAGATATAACACAACATGTTATGAACCTAGAAACACATTCTTTTACTCAAATGGTTAAAGTTCCTCTTTTTAATAGATTAAACAAGCTTTAGGCCTCAAAATGATACTCAGGTGATCATGGTATACCTTCCAAGCTCCAAAAATCCGAAAATGAGGCACACAAGGGGTCCTCTACACAGCACAAAGGTTCTGACTTCACAAGGCTACGAAAATACACTTCAAACTTGAGCCTTTATGCCAAAAAGGTGGCTTCTTGAAGCTCAAGAAGCCAAGAACAAGGTCACACAACCCCAAACCCAAGAAGACAGCCCCAAAGTCAGCAATTTCACCTCACCACAGAGGCCACAAACTCAGAATGACACACTCCACACCCTCCCAAGGCCAACACTCACAAGCTACAAGTGTTCAAGGTGTAAAGTCTCTCATAAAAATGGTGTCTTGAAGGATTTTTGTAAAGAAAACTCAATGGAATAGTGAAAAGGAAGAGGAGGCAGCAGCCACACACACAACCCATGCATAGAATGGCTGAGTATCAGCCTAGGGTTGTGTGCAAGTGACTATATATAGTCCACTTAACACTAACCACACAGTATTAACATAAATAGCTGCGCTTAGCATTTTAATCCTAAACTTAGGATTCTTAACCTACTCAATTTTACAAGAATTATCATATTTTTCTTATATTTTTCGGAGCACCTTTCCGATACGCGCTTTTCATAGCCAGTACCAGTTTCTGGCACCAGTTCTCATTATTTTAACTTGAAACTCGTTTTACAAGTCCTACATACTATTCTAGTAATATTCATGCACTTATTATAATTTTCCGGGATACTTTTTCGGTACGCATTTATACCGACTAGCAGAACCGATATCTGCACTTTTCGTCAGAAAAGTGACTTTCAGCATTATTACTCACTTACTATAATTATTAGAGCCTCATAATAATTATTAAGGTCAATTATGGAATTATCTCATAATTATCTAATTAATTTCCTTAATCAGCAGTGCGGGTTCTTACATTCACCCCACCTTTTTAGGATTTTGTCCTCAAAATCAGAAAATATACCTGTCCCGAAGCGCGGGATACTGACAGAGAAGCTCATCCTCTTGCTTCCAGAATTACCCTTTAGGAATTCTTCCCGTTCAACGTACTCTGACCTTCGAAATGATCTCGCTCATCAGCTGCTTCTCGCCACGATCGAGAAACTTGAGTGGTCCGACGGGAGTCTTTAAGTTCTCCCGAACCTCCACATCATCCGGTTGCACTACGTGCGAAGGGTCCGCTACATACTTGCGAAGCTGAGACACGTGAAACACGTCGTGAATGTTGGCTAGGTTCGGAGGCAAGGCAAGTCGATAGGCAACAGGTCCTACTCTACCAAGGATCTGGTAGGGCCCTAAGAATCGCGGGCTCAACTTCCTCACTCCGAGCGCCCGTCCAACACCTATGACAGGTGAAAGTCTCACGAACACGTGCTCACCTTCACTGAACTCCAGTGGACGATGCTTAACATCATAGAAACTCTTCTGGCAATTCTCCGTGTCTGGTCTACGTGTTGTAATTCCATGACTTGATACTTGTTTATATTGTGAGGTTATTCAGTGTAGTTATCTATTACAATTTACATACAGACACTTTTTGAAAAAAAATAAGTAAATCCACTTGGTTATATGATAAGGTTCATAATTCAAAAAATTTAGCTTATACATTTATTGAGCTGTGCTATTACCATTTATATGTTTAATACACCGGGTGAACACGGGGTGTTACATGATGCACCATGTATTTTGTATAAGCTTTGTTATTTATTTGAGTAAAGGCTTGTAATCATGGTGTACATAATTTCATGGAGTTTTAATATCACATTTTGTAATCCAAATGTTCAAAGGTCATGTTTATAAGATTTGTGACATTATACTTTAGAGTCTATGTATGGAAATGTATTTAATGTGTATTTGATGGTTTGGAGCTTTAGTTAATGAATTCATGCATGTTTAGCTTTTGAATAACTAGATTTATGTATTTGACATAAGGAATGGCTAATTTGGTGGCCACTTGAGCCTTGGAGGTGTTCCAAGAGCTCATTATGTAGCAAAACATGGTATTTTTAGTTGCTGTCAATGAAATATTCGATTACTTCCAAGGAGTATTTGATTACTTCCCTGGAAGAAACTCAAATTGAGCCACTGTCTTGAAAGTAAAGTAATCGATTACTTGCTGTCGACAATGAAGTATTCATTAAGTTTTTTGGCATATCTTGAGCTAGAGAGCTCCAAATTGAGTGAGACTTGAACCTACATAAAGCTAACTCAAATATCTACAACTCTACAAAATATTAGGACCTTTGGATAAGTGGATTGATCTCAGTTCTGTTTTGAAATTATTGCCCTATTTTTAGAAGTCCGGATTAAAGCAGTTGGCTTGCAACATACGTAACTTGAGATGTACGAATCCAATTGATGCAAATAATATATCATTAGAAAGATTAGAGAGTCTAGTGTAACATATCCTAAAACTAGAAATTTTAGAGCATCCATTAAATCTTAATAATTTCGTGAAGCATGCTAACTCGACTGCAAAAACCAATATAAGATAGCTGCCTTGCTAGTTGCATAAATATTGAACCAAATGACTCGAGTTATACTTTGTTGGAAAGCTTTAGATGTCTAGTTTAATATATTAAAATATTAGAATTAATGATAAAGTAAAATAATACCAATTTAAAAGCAGTAAGGGTTGTTCAGTGCTTAGTTTGACGATAGAGTCTGTTTCTTTTGATTGTTCTTCAATGGAAGGAATTATAGACTCTGTTGTGATATTAACTGATGTTTCAGGGGTATGAGATCCTAGTGAAGTTAGATAAATCTCTTCCCCATATATTTAGAGTCTGAAAATGATTACCTATTACTTAAGGTATAGTAAAGCTTTAATCCTTGGAAATATTGAGTGTTTGAGTGAATGTATGAACTACTTAAAGTGTGTATATATTTAGTAGAGTTAATAACATGTTTAAGAAAGAAAAAGTTAACTCATATTTCCTCGACGAGAATAATTAATTAAGTTACAAATATAAGTAACAAAGTAAGACAATTTCATTATTGATTTCTTAATTATTTTTTGTTGCGCTTAAATACGATAATGGCTAATACACCAGGTATACACGAGGTATTACAATGCTCATTAAAAATAACTTAAAATAATAAAACATTTTTTTTCCTATCAAAACGACAATGTTATTTTAGGATTATAAAAGGTGAATTAAGAAACATTAAATTTTTATTTTATGAAATTATTTTATCATTTTAAATGATACAATTTTGTGTCATTTAAGTGAAATAATTTTATTTCGACATGTATTTATTAGTTTTTTTTTTACTATACTTTTTTTTTCTCTCATAATTCTGTGGAGGAGAAAAATATAAATAAAAATAAATATATACTAAAATTTAAAATAGGGAAAAATTTATCCCTAATAAACAAAAAAAATTTCGAAACAATTTTTTTAAGAATTTTGAGAATCAAATTAACAGAGAAACTAAGGCTTTTTGACCCTTTGTCCCTTATTAATTAATTAATAACCATTTTGTCTTTTATTGAAAATTATCTACCAATCTGCCTCTCTTTAATCGATATTAACTTGAATATTTAATCGATTAAATGGTCAAAACAGACAAAAATAGTTGACTCGAGATTTAATCGATTAAATCTCCCTATTTAATCGATTAAATCTACATCCCAATTTAAGAGTAGCAAAACAAAGACCATTGCAACTGCAGGTAATCCAAAACCCCATCCCCAACATGCATACGACATGATAACATCAATAATCCAAAGGAGAGCGTGCTTGGACAACAAAATTTCAAAGTTGTTTTTATTTTCAATTATTCATCTTCGTCCTTCAAGTTTCAGGGGGTTATGTTTCTCTCCCCGAGGAAATCCAACAAATTGTTGATATACCTTTCTTGTTTTTCTTTTTTGACAAACAAGTCCTTTATCTATTTAATTTTCCCCTGTAGATCCTTCCCTCTTCCTCAACCATAACAAGCCTCACTGAGTCAGCGACCGAGTCACTCGTGAACGATCCATCTCGCTTGTCCCTTGGCCTTGGCACTGAGTACCCCATCTTCTTCTCCTCCTCCAATACCCTCGCGTTTATTCTCAGTGTTAGTATGGATACAGATGAATGTGGGTTGAGGATGGGGTTATGGAGTACCCGCAGTTGCAATGGTCTTTGCTTTGTTACTCTTAAATCTTGGGAGGGAGATTTAATCGATTAAATAGAGAGATTTAATCGATTAAATCTTGAGTCAACCATTTTTTTCTGTTTTGACCATTTAATCGATTAAATATTCAAGTTAATCGATTAAAGAAGGATAAATTGATAGATAATTTTTAATAAGGGACAAAATTGTTATTAATTAATTAATAAGGGACAAAAGAGTCAAAAACCCGAGAAACTAACATTTTTTTTTTGGAATAACATCTGTCATTTTAAAGGATATAAATTTATATCCTTTTAAATCCTAACCGTTGATTTCAGTCCATCAACGGTTATAATTTATTGGAATAAAATTATTAATTAATTAATAATAAATTTAGCCCATTAAATTTGACCCAATAGATTATAACCATTGATAAGATATAAACTTATATCCTGAGAGATGTTTTTTCCTTTTTTTTTTTACATTAAATTATTAATTTACTTAAAAAAATGAGGTCTTACTATGAGGCTATAGCATTATAACACCAAACATTTTAACGGATAAGATAGAAGATTGAGCAGAGAAGAGTACTCGCTCACTCTTCACACCAAGCTTCAGTGAGGTAAGTGAAAATGGCAACACTCTTCACACAAACACCAACAACAGCCTCACTCTCATTCATCTCTTCCTCTATCTTCCTCTCTCAATCTTCAACCATTCAAACACACAAATTCAAATTCCCCATTTTGCCCCTAAACAACTCCCCAAAGTCCCTTTCCGTCACTTGCAAACTCGCCTCTGTCCCTGTCTTCTCCTTCTCCGGCGAAAGAATCGGCGAGTCCACACTCGACCTCAAGGCAGCTCCGCCGGCAACCGCACGCGCCGTCGTCCACCGCGCCGTTGTCACCGACCTCCAGAACAAGCGCCGCGGCACCGCCTCCACACTCACCCGCGGCGAGGTTCGCGGCGGCGGAAGGAAACCCTATCCGCAGAAGAAGACCGGCCGCGCTCGCCGAGGATCCAACCGGACACCTCTCCGGCGCGGCGGAGGCGTGATTTTCGGACCTAAGCCACGGGATTGGAGCATCAAGATTAACCGGAAGGAGAAGAGGCTCGCGATCTCGACGGCGATGGCGAGCGCCGCCGTGAACACCATCGTGGTGGAGGATTTCGGCACGGAGTTTGAGGATAAGCCGAGGACGAAGGATTTCATTGCGGCGATGAAGAGGTGGGGGCTTGATCCGAAGGAAAAGGCTATGTTCTTGATGACTGAGGTTCCGAAGAACGTGTTGCTTTCGAGTAGGAACATTGGGACGTTGAAGATGTTGACGCCAAGAACGTTGAATTTGTATGATATATTGAATGCTGATAAGCTTGTGCTTACTCCTGCTGCTGTGGATTATTTGAACGAGAGGTATGGGATTAATTACCAAAGTGATGATGATGATGATGATGTAGAAGAAGAAGAAGGAGAAGAAGAAGATGAAAATGTAATGGATGGTGATGATGATGAAGGTAAATGATTAGTGTTATAAATTATAATAATGATGGTGAAGTTGCTATTAGCTTGAATTGTTATGTTTTTGTTGATTGCAATTCCGTAGTTTGTTTCCCATTATAGGGATGTTTGGGGAATTCGATGGATTGTGCTTCTGTTTTGAGAAGCATTTGATAAACCAATTATTGTTCTGCAAATAGTATAGTAGATGCATATCATGTTAATTATTATGTTGCTATTGGAAACTGAAATATGTCTCTGCAGCATATAATATGGCTCACTATTGTTTTTCATCTAGTTTCTGTGCATCATACAGTCCTGTCATCAATTGGCTTTAGCTTGAACTGGACAGTGTATGCCAATATAGATGCTACACTAGAGACAGGACATTCCTGTCATCAATTGGTTTTAGCCTTAAAGTTCAAGCTGTTATCTTTACAGAATTGTTCTCTTCGGCCCATTTAAAAGATATGAATTCACCGCAGTAGTCCAAGTAGATTTATATCTCTGTTTGAGAGTTGTTTTTCGATATTTTTGTACATATTTGACATTCAAATCAGCAGTTGGCTTGAACCTTAACTGCACATTCATTTTATAACTTGGGAGTTGCTTATTATTTTTGTGGAAGAGCTTATGTGAGAGCCTGGGTGACAGGTTTCTAAATCTCTGATCATATTTTTTTTTCTTTTTTGGATACAGGACCTAACACAGAGGATGGTGCTGATTTGGTGAACTGAGGGTTTGAAGTCTTGTTTGTACTATTTTATAGAGGAAATTGCTAATACAGGGATGGAAGATCCGAATTCTTGTTTGTGCCAATTTATATGTTTCTTTTCATTTCCATCAGATAGGAGCTTAGGATCCTAATCCTGGTAACCTTTAAGGATATTTGCCATTGCCTCACTTGCAATCTTATTATTTTGCAGGCTACTTTGTGTAATTTCCTGAATCAATTTTGTTACTTGTAGTCTCTTTTGTGCAAATGCATGTATATGGATAAGTCAATTGTTTTGGATCATTTTTGTTGTATCTAGTTCCTTTGCTCATAGGAAATTGTTTGCTATGAATCTATTGAAGTCTAATGTTAGATTAAGTCATTCATAGTGTATTCATACCAGGTACTTCTTTTCCTAGACCATCTCTTCTATTTTTTTTTTCTTCTTTTAATTTCGTTGGTGCTCATTCCTCCTATATTGGTGATATGAGTTGATAACTTGTTGCAATTTTCAACTTTAATGATCTTTTATGTAATTCTTGTCAAAATTCTAAATAATTTGGGCTTGTTTGACTTGTTTTTCATTATTGTAATATCTGGTCAATATAGATTTGTAGGTGACGTTGTATCTGGCCTATTAATTAGTTTTCTTTTTCTAGCATTGCTATTGACCATTAGATCAATTACATATTTATATGATGAATCTGAAGGAAAATTATCATGTGAAGGAGGTCTGCCATTATATATATATATATATATATACACACACACACTTTGACCGTGCTATTGTTGTATAATTACAATGTTATCCAAACTTGTTCATTCACTTGAATTTTTACACTTCTCTTTTAGACCTTGGGTTAGAGAGATGAGTCAAGTTTGATAAAGGACTCGATTAAAAAATCAACCTTAATTTTTGTATGCTTGATATACAGCACCTATGCAGTATATATAATGCAGGTAAATGGTGAAACCTCCGAGATAATCTTTTGTGCTAGCCAACCTTAGAGATAGTTGGAACTGTCGCAGAGTGGCAACTTTCCAGATAGTTTCTGAACTAAGAGGCTTGTGCAAGCTGTTAGAATTTTTATAATTGTGGCTTCAATCAAGTGTAATTTTTTTTATTTTTTTATAAAAAAGGGCTAACTCATGATCCATATGGGGCAGTATAAAGCTCATTTAATTAAGTGATCCTTTTGTTTGAGATTGGATATTTGTAAACTGATTACTGTGGGTAAATGTTTAGGCCTGACCCATAGACCCATAATGGAAAGGGGACTAGGGTTAATAAGTTTGGCTAGGTCCCCTCTGCATTTATAGTGTGTTAGAAAATTGTTACTCTATAACTTGTCCCATCGACGGTTGTGATTAGGGAGTGATGTGAATTGCAGAGGAAGATCCTGGTATTTCCATTGCAGAAGCCTCAGAGGAAACAAGAAGTCTTTAAGAAATCAAGAAAGAATCATGTCTTCAACAAGTAAGCCTAAATATTTTTGTGTTCTAATGTCATATAATCCTATTTTATGAAATATCTTACATTTGCTATCAGAGTCTAGATTATATGATTTAGGACCCATCATTTATTATTGGACGTGATTGCATATTTTGGGATTTTGCTACCCTCAATCGTTCTTGAATATTTAACTTTTAAATTAATTTTTATCTTGAAGAAATTAAATTCAATAATTTTGGGGGATTTTACAATTTTTAAATCCCTAATTTTTTGTATATTATAAAAATAGAATTTTGATATTTGTTGTCATGGTTGTGAGGTATTTGGAACGGAACATATGATATTGGTTTCAGAGAAGTCCGAAACTTATTTTCATGGTATTGTGGTATTTGGTAATTTAGATAATGCTATTAAAAATAAAAATAAAAATAAAAATTATTTAACAATATCAAAACGCAATTGATTTCTAAATGTGATCTTCCAAATCCTCACTTATTTGTGCACGATTTTCAATGTGTGACCTGCAATACAAAAAAGTGATGATGAGATCCAATGTAACCACGATAAAAATCGAGACCTCAGGTTCAAGAAGAATTTTGGATGAGATGTGTGGAAGAAAAATAAATAAAAAATATTTTGACAAAATATTAATTTTATAATTTTTTTTAGAATATATTTCGATGGAAAATATTATCTCTTTGTTGACGGTGGTATTATATATGGTTGATATGATTTTCAACAATATTCCACACATTGCTTTTGCCACCACAATTGATTCGCAAAAAATAATATGCTTCATAACTTCAACATTTCTTATGTTTTGTTTGGGATGTAACTGTTGGTGTAACATGCTTCATGCTAGATGGAGAAGAAGACTTATTTGAATCCTTATTTGCAAATTATGATGCACGAGGTGTTTGTGAGCCTAATATTGATCGAACCTTTACTAAATATTATTTGTGTGGTGCTATAATTAAATGTGATTTTATGGTACATTTAAAATAAATGTTATAATATTATATTTGTAGGCACCTTATTAATATAATATTATGAAGAATTATTTACAATTACTCCCTTTTAATTATTATGATTCATTTATATTTTCAATTCGTGTGTAAAAAATTAAAATTGAATAAGAAATTATTTATCAGATACCCTTTTATTTGTATTAGGAGCCTTATCAGTTAAGTAGATGTTTACATGAAAGGTCGTTCATTAAAAGTTAGTTACAAATTTGATGAATAATGTGTATGTTATTTATGCGTTTATATTTAGACATATTTTGTTATTATCATTTTTTGATTTGAGATTTTGATAGCAAGATGTATGTTGAACTTTATGTTATATTTTATTATTTTTCTGAATATATTATAACGAGAGGTATGTGACTTGGATGTGTGGTTATGATGTAGTGTTGATTGCTTCGAGATTTTAATGCTTACTCTAATATTTTTGAGTATCGAGGTTAACGCTTCTGCTTGAAATGTTTAAGTTCAAAACTTGTATGAGATTGCTATTGTTTTGAATTCATAATCGGTAGGAGTGTTTTACCTTCTTATTGATTGTATTATGATTTTGGGCAAGAGAAGATTAATTTCGGTGCAAGAGTTTTCATGAATTACTATGAGTAATTGCCACCAAAGTGGGATTACTTATATTGGTTTGAGAAAATTTAAGAAATAATTTTGGTTATTTCATGCAATTTTCTGCCCAAAGGAAGTGATTATGTGTTATAGCTGTGAACTTGTTTGAGATGAAGTTAATGAATGTGCATTGATCTAGGTGATTTGTCTGCCCAAAGGGGACAAATATCTGAAGTCAGTGTATGTTCACTGAGCAACTTTTCTTTAAGGTTATAAATGAAGTTATTGGAAGCTCATTGGTTTATGGATCTGTCTGCCCAAAGGGGTGGATTTTCAAACCTAATGTTATGCTAATTGATTAACTCATCTGAGGTTCTGACCTTGGTTTGTGCATTTTGCCCAAAGGAGAATGTACTATTATGTTGGCCTTGTTATGATAACTTGTTGTACTCAATGATTAACTCATCCTGAGCAACTTCTTCTTGAGATTGTAGATGAAGTTATTGGAGGCTCATTAGTCTAGGAATCTATCTGTAAGAACCCGCACCGTTAAATTAGGAATTTAATTTAATTAATTATGAAATTAATGACATAATTTCATAATTTATCCTAATAATTATGAGAATGCTTAATTAATTATAATAAGTAATAGAAATAGTATTGAATTGTTAAGTTGTTGAGAATTCTGTTAGAGAGGTTCCGTGTATATTGCGTAACAACTTTATGTTAGATTTGGATATTTTAGAAGTTAGTTTTCGAGTCTTTAAAATGTGGTACGTCTCTTGTATTGTAATTCATCTTGAACATACAGTAACAAACTTAGTTCCTCTTCTTCGCTTTTCTCTCTATGGCTTTTCTTCTTTTCTCTATTCTTACATCTCTATGAGTAAGTGATTAATAATGTTGAAAGTCACTTTTCTGACGAAAAGTACAGATACCGATTCTGCCTCACGGTATAAGTGCGTACCGATGAAGTATTTCAAAAAATTATGAAAAGTATGTATATATCACTAGAATAATATCTAGGACTAATATAACAAGTTTGGAGTCAAATAATGAGAATTGTTGTCAGAACTGATACCGGCTATGTAAAAGCGCGTACCGGCAAAGTGCTGCGAAAAATAAAATAAAAATATGACAAATCTTAGAAAAATGGCTAGGTTTAGAATCCAAAATTTGGGATTAAAAAGATAAGCGGAGCTAATAGAGCTAATACATTATGATTAAAACTTAAACGACTATAAATATGGAGTTACACATAACCCTAGGCTGATTTTGATCAGCTCTACATGCCCTTTGTGCCTCCATTTCTGAGCCATTGGTTTCCTCACTTGCCACCACCATTCTTCTTCAAGAACAAGCCCAAGTGATCACCTTTCTTCACTTTCTCTCCATCAAAACTCCATATCCTTGTGTGAGTTGGCCTTGTGAGGGTGTTGAGCGCTTCATAGCTGAGTGTGAGCTTCTGACTTGGTGAGGTAGGGGATGACTTCTTGGTTAAGTGAGGTGTGGATCATTTCCTTGGTAGTTAAAGCTTCAAGAAGCCATTTTTGGTAGCAAAGAGCCAAACTTTGATGGTCCAATTCGTGGACCCTTGAAGTCAGAATATTGGGACTGACTTGTGAGCTCCATGAGCACTTGTAGCTTCTGTTTTGGAGCCTTTGGGTATGTTTCTTACCTTTGATAATGAGTTTTATGGTTAAAAGTTGAGTCTTGACATGTAAAAAGAGATGAGTGGGTAACCAACATGAACATGAACCTAAAAGTGTATAAAAATGCATGCTTGGACGTTAATATGGGTTAAAGATTGAGTCTTGTATGGATATCTTCGCGAAATCCAGAAACAACATTCTGTCGCGAAATATCTGGATATGATATCCGGATATTAATATCCGGATATGATATCCGGATATGGGGTTTTGGATATCCGGATATGACCTAGAGGTGCATATCCGGATATGACCTAGAGGTGCATAAGACTGGTTTTGTCTGTAGCAACTGCATATGACCTAGAGGTGGAGCAGCAGGATATGAAGATAAATTTCCTTCATGGTGACTTGGAGGAGGTTATTTTCATGAAGCAACCAGAGACGTTCATTGCAAGAGGCAAAGAAGAGCTAGTCTGCAAGCTGAATAAATCTCTGTATAGCCTGAAGCAGTCCCCGAGGATGTGGTACATGAAGTTCGACACTTATGCGGTCAAGCTTGGCTTTAACCGCTCTGATGCTGATCACTGTGTTTTGTGAAAAGGTTAGAAGGTGACTTTATTATTCTAACTTTGTATGTTGACGACATGTTACTCGTTGGATACAATTTGAAGATGATCAACACTGTTAAATGACTGTTAGCAAAGCAATTTGAAATGAAAGATCTAGGCGCTGCAAATGTGATCTTGGGTATGTAGATTAAGAGGGAGCGTGACAAAGGAAGATTATGGTTAAGTTAGTGGAAGTATATAGAGGATGTTCTGAAGAAATTCAAGATGACTGACTGCAAGCCTGTGTTGACTCCTATGTCTACTGGTTCTAAGTTATTGGCTGACCAGTGTCCCAAGACTGAAGAAGAAAAAGAGGAGATGGCATCAGTTCCTTATGCTAGTGCATTTGGGAGTCCGATGTATGTCATAATTTGTACTCGACCTGATATTGCTCAAGCAGTGGGAGTGTTGAGCAGGTATATGTTCAAGCCAGGAAAGAAGCATTGGACGGCTGTGAAGCGTGTGTTCCGCTATTTTCCTGGCACGTCTGACCTTGGGTTATGCTATGAAGGCGTGAATGGCTAAAGGGGACAGACATTATTAGAACTGAGATGCTTTGTGGATGCTGATTGGGGAGGTGACATTGATAGTAGAAGGTCTACAAGTGGATATGTTGTTTCATCATTCGGCGGAGCATTCAGTTGGATGAGTAAGAGGCAGACAACTGTTGCTTTATCTACTACAGAGGCTGAGTACATGGCCTTGACACATGCTGTTAAGGAAGCTATTTGGTTACGGAGGCTGTGCAAAGAGCTTGGCATTGCACAAGGAGAGATGATCGTTGGGTGTGACAGTCAGAGCGCCATTTTCTTGGCTATGAACCCAGGTTTCCATGCGAGGACCAAGCATATCGAAATACAATATCACTTCATCAGAGAGAAGATTGAAGACAAGGTTGTATTGCTGGAGAAGGTTGACACAAAGGTCAACAATGCTGATTTTCTGACCAAGGCAGTGACTTCAGAGAAGTTTGAATGGTGTACAGCTGCATTGAGATCGAAGAAACATGCGAAGCATTCACCAAGTGGGAGAATGTTGGATATGACTCATACTTCGCATGCTGATGAGGGCCCTAGTTATCGAGGTCAGCAGAAAGGCAACTGGGGTCCCGCTCCCAGGTGAACGAGCGAGGGTCCAGGGGGCAGGGCCCCGCGCTCGTAGAGGCTAGGTACTGTTGTGGGCCTCTGATCTATTGTAATTTTTTCTTTTCTTAGTAGTTTGGGATTGGGCCCATGAATAACTGCTGCTAGGGTTCTTCTAATCCTATTTATATTTTCTTTGTAAATTGAGTGACTTGTAACAAGTGGCGATGAGGTGAATGTAGTATAGACAAACTGGACGTAGCCTAACTTGGGTGAACCAGGGTAAATCTCTGTGTCTATTCTCTCTCTTTCTTTCTCTCTCTCTCTCTTTTCTCTCTTTTTTTTTTTTGTCGTTTGCGATTTGTGTGATTGTCGATTTCCAACCAACTATATATGTATGATATAATTGTAGCACCACAAAAAGACACGTTCTCTTGTTGGAAATTTGACCGCTAAGGTAATTTGGAAAAATTTAAACATTCTTCTCCCCTTTTTTTTTTTTTTTTTTTTTTTTCTAAGAGATTTCTTCAACGGTTCATCATCTGATTCAATTAATCAGGTGGAGCCATGCGTTGCAAGTAGATAAAGTTTTTCCTACCAAATTTATAACACAATTGTATACCCATAACTCGAATTCTAAATCATCAATTACGTTAAAACAATTCCTTTCACCTAATTTAATGATTTTTTCCTCCTATTTTTTATCCAATCATCAGTTCATTTTGTGTCTCTTTTTCCTAATACAAGTTCTTATTCACACACATCAATTATACTCTAACGGTCAAAAATAATTTATTTATAAGTTTTAAACATAGGGAAGGATTACGTTTATAATTTTTTTTTATTTACAATTCTTACAACTTTAATTATGTATACTGAGAAATACAAATACTTGAGAATGTACTCCTCAAAATATATAATTAAAATTATAAGAGTTATAAAAATTTTTATAAAAGTAACCTGTCCTTAAACATATATACCGTTAGATAATCATAATTGTAGTTTCGTGCACTAATTTTCCAACTCAAGGATCGTGGTCCGTGATGTAGAGAGGCAAGGACCTACCTACCGCTTCTATTCTATTCTTTAGTTCGAAAGGGGCGCTATCTATCTATTTTCTCACCCTTACTTTTCTAGATTCATGGATTTTCCATGTACAATTAGAATGGTCTTGTGTGGTCCTACATTGGTGGCTTCATCATTATCTACGAGCTGTCAAATTCTCAGCCTAATCCCTTCCTTGTCTTCTGCTTTTGATTTAAAAAATAACGTTATTTCGAGGGCTAACTAGCCAATAAAATAACAAATCATTATATATATATATATATATATATATATATATATATATATATATATATATATATATAGGGGTAGGATCTTTTGACACCGGTGTCAAATTTTAAATTTGACACCTCATATAAGAGCCGTTAGATAAAAAAAGATCAACGACTCTGATTTATAAACATGTTACACCATTAATCTTTTTAAATCTAACGGCTCTTACATAAGGTGTCGAAAATTTGACACCGGTGTCAAATGATCCCATCTCATATATATATAAAAGAATAAAGTATTTTACATTAAATCTTAATCATTGATTTATTTATATTTAATGATTTAAATATTTAATAAATTAAAATCATTAAATATAAATAAAATCAACAATCAAAAATAAAAATATAATTTACATCGATTATAAAATAATACCGACTCTCAATATATATATTTATATGACTGCGTCCTTTAACAACCTATACCAAACAACTATGACTTTACAGCAAATAAAGGCATGCATATATGTGAATATATTATAAACGTGAGATTCACAAGTTCGCAAGTGATATAGTTTATATTTTATAATACCTCTAGAGAAGAGAAATGTTGTGTCGTCATTCCAAACTAACCCTCAAATCATGATGTAAAGTATCTGAGTATTAGGTGGCAATAACTACTTACAAATATTTTCAAAATGTTTGACAAGGTGTTATAGGTTGAAGCTTGGGTGGTTTAGGTATTCAATTAGCTCACTTATGCTGTGCAACCTTTTGTGTGGATTGGTTTGACCTGCTTTTATTATGTAGAAGCACATGTTCGGTAGCTATTTTTGTCATCCAAATGAAATAATAAGATAAATGGAATCTTTTTATTTATTAAAATTGAATATAAAAAATTCCTTGACAATTCCATTACCTTTATTGGTAAGCATCACATTCATTAAAGAGGAAATTTGAAAATAAACCTCTTCTTTACCCCAAATCCCAATCCCAATCCCATGCTATAAAATAATATATTCAATTATTTAATGAATAGGTGAAAAAGCAAATGAAATTGATGAATTTACATTCCCCACGTTGATTCATTTTGGTGAATATGTTAAATGTGTTATTTGCAGCCGAGTAAAACCATCGTTGAACCTTTATGTGTAAGAATAAGATTGTGCATATCCATCAAGGAACCTTCCCACATGCGATATTATAATAATACTAGCACCCTTTGGCTGACCCTTTTGGGCCACATTGACTTGAATGGTTTTTGGTCACGTATACGCATATGTAACAAAAGCTTGCCCAATTTATTCAACGGTGATGCTTGGAAAGCAAGAAAAATGGGGGAGAATTGTGAAATGAATAAGAATAAAAAATATGTTTTTTTTTTAATACAAGAATAAAGAATATGTTGACAATGATCTCGTTTTTCTACTTGACATTCCCTTCTCTAGAAACAATTAATCACTCAACATTATGAAATCCATAATTGGAACCCCCTTTAAGTCTAATACTGTGCTTCATTAGTGGTGCTATTTATCACATAATATTTAAAGATTTTGTACGAATTGTATTACGAATTCATAGTTATTCTTTTGATAAATTATATAAAGGGTAAGTCAAACAAAAAGACGATGACCACAATTTAAAAGTTGATAAAGATCGATGATGACTAAAATTTAAAAGATGATAGTGATAATTTTCACTTATGTTCCTAAACAAGCACTAAAGTTCGAATCGACTTCAATTTGCGTGGCCTTACTAATGTGAGATACTTGCCTACAATAAAAAATATCTCTCTCAACACTTGTCTTATGTCTCTAGTAGTTTGTGTCTTTATGAAGATTAAACCTGTAGTTTGATTCCACAAAAATCCCCTTAAGTAATATGTACTTTTTCGTGTTATCACAACAAATCCTTTTGTTTATGTATTTATGAATTCAATTAAAATTAGAGGAAACTTATATTTACAAACTTTTTGTTTACAAATTCTTACAAACTACATTAAGTATGACCGGTTATACTTCAATCAAGCGTGTATGACTGATCATACTTAGTGTAATTTATAAAAAAAATTTGTAAACAGATCCTTCATCTTAAAATTATCATATTGAATATGAGCACAAACATTTCAAAATAGTCACCAGATTGGTGTTAAACACGTATCAATTTAGACATTGCATGTTCCAATTTGTATTATTCAATTTTTTACCTTTACTTTTTAGAGTTTTTATACACGCAAATAGAATAATAACATAATAATTAGATAAATAATACTATTTTATTATATATGCAATAAATAAACTCTTAAACTACTAATACTCTATTTTTATATTTTCATACTAAAATTATACTAATTTAATAAAGAGAAAAGTGTGAGTCATTTTAAAAGATATAAAGTTGTGTCATTTTAAGTGAGAAAAAGAGATAGATAAAGGAAGAAAGAGAGAGTGGACAAAAAAAAAAACAAAGGTATGGGTTCCACTCTTTGTGAGAGTGAAATGATATAAGTTGTGTCATTTAAAATGACAAACACTTTTCCCTTTAATAAATCATACCAAAGTCATGTGTCATACAATTTTGAACAATTGTGATATCCATTATTATTCATGTCATATTATATTCCTACCGCGTTTGATTTTATTGAATGTTTCATTCAACTAATGCTAGTTGCAAATTTGTGAAATGTGTACATTATCTTCCTAGTCAGAATTCATGGGAAAAGAATCTCATTGGCATTAGGTAGAGGCAGGCTTTAGAGGAGGCGCGAAAATGTCAATAACTACTCACTATTTTATCCATGTAGATATAGAGAAGTTGGTGACATGGTAAATAATGGAGTTGGTATTCTATATATAATCCTCCTTCCATCACCTTTTGTTGTCATTGGCTTAAGTTCTTCTACTTGCAACCTTTCTTGTAAACTTTTTTGATTTTGAGAGCAGAGAAAAGTTATAGACATGGCTATAGGAATGGTACTGGCTGCTTCTTTCTTGGTTATGCTTCTGGCTTCTCCCACTGTATTTGCAACTGATTTTACTGTTGGTGATACCGGTGGATGGAAATTAGGGACTGATTACAGCACCTGGCCCTCTGGGAAAACTTTCAAAGTTGGTGATAATTTGGGTAAGTCTCCTCTGCTTAACTCTCTAAATGCTTGCCTTTGTTTCTAGTGAAAACATTTAGCACAAGAACTCAAGATGCAAATTAAATTTGAAAGTATTAAATGAGAATGCTTAGTCATGGTAAGGTTGTTGGGTCTGATATAGTTCTATCTGATTTTATTTTTATGCTCAGTTTTATAAAAAAATCATTGCTCATTAAAATCCGAATAGCAAGGATAAAGACGAAGATAATCCTTATATACCAATTTTTTTTTTATATTTATAAAAAGACTGTTTTTCGAATTTTATTTATGTTGAGTTTTATAATGAAAAAAAAAATTAATTGAATTTATGTACTGTTGGAATTTTTTGCCAATTGAATATGTCCAAATGACTCTCCAATTAGTGATCTCACTGTTTTTTCTTTTGGTTGCATTTTGAGTTTATACTATGCCTACTCTTCTTACTCATTTTCAATATTATTGGATCAGAATCTCGAAAAAAATAAAATAATAATAATAAAAATTAGTTGAGATTATAATCTAAAGATATTAGAGATGAGTAAGATATACATAAAAAAAAAATAGGTAAAATATCTCATCTCATTGAAATATATGATATTTAATCATGATGTTCTCAAATAAATTGTAGACTTTTTAACATTATTTGGGGTCCTCCCATTTTAACCCTTGATTAAGGGAAGCTGACCAAGTTGTTTTGTGTTGAAAAACAGTGTTCAATTATGACTCCACCCATGGAGTGGATATAGTTAATTCTAATGACTACACAGCATGCAGTTCAAGCAATGCCATAAAAAGCTATCAAGGTGGAAGCACCAAAATTGCTTTGACTACTCCAGGAAACATGTACTTCTTATGTCCCACGCCAGGTCATTGTGCTGGAGGCATGAAGTTGTCAATTAAGGTAGTTGCTGCTAGTGGCACCTCACCAACCTCTCCAAGTGGCACCCCACCAACATCACCAAGTGGCACCCCACCTACCACCCCATCAAATCCTTCACCTTCATCTGGGTCAGGCACCCCTGCAACCAATACTACAGCACCATCACCTAGTGGAGCAGTCACTGTTTCCAGTGGCATCAGCTATTTGATGGGATCTTTCTTTGTATCAGCAATCATTTTTGGTTTCATGGGCTAGGGAAGGGGCAGTGCTATAGAACCTTAATTATTATGTTTTTGGTTTGTTGAATTTGTGCGAATTTCATTTAATATGAGATGTATATCTGATCTTGATATGTATCACCTTTTAATAATTTTTCTCTACTTCTTCTTTTGATACTTGCAATATTGAGGATATTGGATGCATATAATCTCATGCTTTCAATTTTGTTCTTCGGTTGGCAATAATTGAACTTAAAACAACAACCCTCCTAAATTGGAGTTCATTCCACGCTTCAAAGTTGAACATCAACGCATGTAAACATCTATTTGCTTAGAGTATAATTTGTTCGTACCAAAAAGAAAAAAAAAAAAAAGAAAAAAAAAAGAGAAGAGAGAACGGAAACACAGATTTATCATGATAGGTTATATCTAACAATATTTTATTATGGGATAAATTATTCTACATATCATTTTTTCTGTCTATATCATTAGATCAAAATCTTAATTAACATTTATCTTTATTTCTCTTCTTTAGATTCTGATCTAACGGTATTAGAAAGTAATAGGCAAAAGTAAGCAGAAAAAATGATATGTAAAATAATATATTCCTTTTATTTATATTCTTCTTATTACATTTATTAGAAAGCACTTTATTTAGAAGGAGAATATAAATAGACTTAAAAATCTAATAAGAATTGTCATTTAAATGGGGAAAATATTTTCAATGTTACGAAATATCAAAGCACTATGTGCATCTTTTATTAAACATGATATAAGGTTCTTTCCTCTTATGTCATATTATTCTTTTTTGGGATAAGGGTACCTATTCTCTTAACACAAAAAATATGCTCTCAAACTGAACTATAAATCATATCTAACATAATTATTTTCAGGAAATGCATTTAAATTTTGATTTAACTTGCATAAACTTTTTTTTTTTTGGGACAATAGAAAACTAAAATAGGACAAAACAAAAAACTTAACACATAGCCTAGCCCAACGGGCACCAATAATGTCACTGTACAGCTCTTCCCTCCAACCACAAGAAATATATATATATATATATCGCTTAAAAGTTTTAATAATCACCAATGCTGTGTTATTTGCTTACAATACAACTGGCATCAAATCATTAACCCATATCTCCCCATGTGATTATCGGAAAGTTTACCCCAACCACGCCTCCGTGTTCAATTATTGATCATTATACTTTGACAAAATTATTTATTTATTTTTTCGGATACAGACTAATTATTTATTCGACAATAGTTTAATACAAAAATAACATCAAAGAATGATAGAGAAAATTAAATATTGTTATTAATCAAGTCATCATGTGTTGGGGTTGGTGGTGGTTGGGGTTATTATGTGTATTTTTTAAATTTTTTGTGAAAGGTAGAAACCTTAAGTGTAACTGATTGAGATGTAAAGTATCATCATTGAAATCTTTTGGAAAAGGGGTACAATAATTAAAATTGACAAAATGGACCAATCTGACACGATCTGATCCAATCCATATGCAACCCGAAAAAATAAATCGAGATAGGGTTGACTCGAAAAAAAAATGATTCAGAAAACCCAACTTGACTCGAGTCGGGTTAAGGTTGGCTCAAAAATATGACTCGTGGGTTGACTTGAAAAAATAGATCACTAGTTGGCTCAAAAATTGGCTTGCGGGTTGACTCATTTTTTACTTTTTTAAATGAACCTGTAGTATTAATGTATCAGCTATGTGGCTGTGGCTTCCATCAGCTTAAACAAAGAGGGTTATAAAATGAGAAATAAAACAAAATATTATAGTTTCGAATTTTTCACAACAAATTTGCATCAACATCAAGAAACAATCAGAACCATTTGCTACCAAGTGAGTAAGATATTTGAACCAAACAAAGTTAGCACGGCCTAACAATATAAAAATGGCAGGGATGTGAAAAGATTAAGGACTTAGGTTCAGAGAATGAAGAAAGATGATGACAGCATATGTGATTTTTGTATAATTAATTTTGTAGCTTTTTTTATAAAAAAAAAAACTCAACCAGCGAACGGGCTCGTTTGACCCGCGGGTTGTCTCATTTTTTCCTGAGCTGGCTCGAGTCGGGTTGGCAACTCATCAACCTGAGTCATTTTTTACGGGTTACGAGCCAACCCGACATGTTGGCTTGTTTTTGCGAATCCTAACAATGATGTTGCCTTACTTTCATGTCTTATTTTAACAGGATTATATTAATGTAAATATTTCTTTATCATTAATTGACATATAACAATGAAAATTTTAGTGGGAAAAATCGTAAAACGGGAAAGAGAAAATACTTATTTTATTTATTAAATTATTAATGAAAATTAAAATATATTCAAATAAGATGAACAAATTAAATAAAATGAAACGAGACATGATTGATTCCTAATAACTTCTAAATTTAAAATGGTTTGAGACAACTGGATGGATTATTAAGGGGGCGTTTGGTACATGAGAAATTTTTATTTGTTCGAAAATATTAATTTTTAAAAATATGATTTTTACATTCAGTTTACGATAATATCTGAAAATTTAAAATTTCAAAAATTTCAATTTCCCAGAATTACAGAAAAAAATCCTTGTACCAAACGGCCCAGGTAGTTAGTCTGGTCAAATTGTGAACTCATCAATCAAAAAATGGATGAATCTAACATGCAAACTTGATTTCACAAATAAAGTCAACGTAGTCCTCCACTCATACATCACTTCTTCCATATCCTAGTTTATTTAATGACAAGTACAACTCATCCATTTGTAGCTCCGGAAGGCTTCTTCCAGATTTAAGTGTCCTTATGATTTGAATGTGATTGTATCTTTGAAAAAAATAATTTAAGTTTTCAACAGTTCACATTTTTTTTAATCACACGGCGATTTATTTAATAATTAGTTTAAATTTTGATAGAGTTGATTTTGAAAGAATTAATATTTAAAGATTGATTTGAAAGAATTGACTTATATTTAAAAATGATATTTTGAAAGTTGATTCAAAAGAATTAATTTTGTTTAAATAATATAAAATAAAATCACTTTGAAATGTTAAATTATGAAAACAAGGTACAAAATATTAGCTTTATATAGTTAAAAATTATTATTGTGGCTTGAGGATATTAAGATAAAAGTAGATTCATTCTACCACAAAAGTTACTCCTAGTCACTGCAAGTAGAATTGATTTTGTGAATAATCAAGCAAAATTGATTCCTTGCCAAGCTGAACAAATATTCTTTCTCCAAAAAATAAAGGAAGAAGAATCCACATGCCTTTTGACAACTACCAAAATCGAAACATATCCTAATAAGGAATTGCACCTCGTAATAAAAAAATAAAAAATAAAAAATAAAGAAACTTTTCACGGTTTGTTTTAATATGATCATATTATATGTAAGATTTCAGTCATTTGTTATTATATATATATATATATATATATATATATATATATAATTTAATTAAACAACAAATTAAATATTAGTACTTTGATTATTAATTATTTATTTATCATAAAATAATTAAGATCTTCCACCCAATATAATCATATTAAAACAAGACATGAGAAAAAAAGAAAAAAATACAACTAAACCAACATGGGCTTGGAGGATCATAGATTCCACAGTTTCTCATTAGGTCCAATTGATAGCTTTTGGCTCAAAACATCTAACAGGCCATATTTTCTGACTGGGTTTTGCTCTAATACCAGTTTACAAAATAAGATCAAGTGTTATATATGTTATAGGAAATAATTTATCTTTTACACATATATAAAATTAGGGTTCATTTTTTGTCATGTGACATGACTAGAGCACTTTCCTGCACACACAAATCAAGTGTGGGTCCCACGCTTAAAAAAAAAAGTCAGACCAAAATCAGGATACGATGCTATATCCTTAAAATACCGAAGCGGATCTTTATTGCAGGAATGAACAGTGTCATTCCTGCAACATGATTCTTATATTTCCCATAAAATCATATGGGGTTCATATTTTCTTTTCCTCCCTCTTCTCTTACATGACCTTACTTACTTTTATATATATAAAAAATAATTTTATCTTTTACGATATCATAAACACTAATCCCTTACAAAATTTATGCCATTCAAGTGTACGAGGAGTTCAGACAATAACATCACTTGACACAGAGACCCATGATTTGTCCAGAATTTTGGTAGAGCTAACAATGTTCAAGGGACAAAGCCCCATTTTCGCACACTGCTTCCCATAATATAAGAGATTTTGGAATATGTGTCTGGCTTTGGTAAAGTTTTCATCAGAATAGTTAACAATGTAGTATTTAGTGGATGCCATGGTTTAGAATTGCGAGTAATTGTAGCAGCATGGAATTTTTATATGTAGTTAGAGACTTGCCGAACTTAGTTGGTTAGCTGTGCACGGGTAAAAAATATTGTCTGCATGTTTAGTGCATAATATAAGATAAGACATGATAGTATAAGACTTGATAGTATAAGATTTAATTAAATTTAAATACTATCCAGAGTTTGGTATGATATTGTATAAGATAATATCCTCCAATATTTTAAAAATTAATATATTAAAAAAATATATTTTAATATATAAATATTGAAATGATATATTAGTTATTGGGAATTGTACTTGTAATCAATATTAATACATCAACCTTTTATCAGCCCTAATCTACCACTCCTAGGCCGGATTAAGTTATACATTATTTTGATGTATAAAGGGATCATGCTGTATAAGCTTATACTATATGATGGTCACACTAAACAACTGAAAATGTCATAACGTATAGTATAAACTTATACTATCAGGCCTTATACATCACACCAAACAAGCCCTAAGTGTGGGTAGTTAGATACTGACGGGTAAATAATAAAGTGAGGGTTATATAAGTAGAATGATATATTATTTTGGGATTTAGAATTTAAATGTTATATCAAATTTATTTATTATACTTAAAATAATTTGATGATGGTAGTTCTCTTCTACTATTAGTTCCTAAGGGCCATTGGAGTGCGTCATAAATTGAGAGCTGCATAGAACTCACACACATTTATAAGTGCTAATTTGAGTTGGCATAATACAAAACAAATTCACGATTCACTCTTTTGACGGGTTGACACGACACAACATGAATAACTTATAAAAATATTAACACGATTAGTTTCATATGTGCGAATTAACACACGACACGATACAAATTTTTTCGTATTAAATTTTGCCAACACACACAAATTTGAGAATTAAAAGTTCATAAAATATGAGAAATCATAACCATACAAAGGATGAAAGCATTAAATGTGGAAAATCATAACCATACACCTGTCATTGTTGTACGTAAAGCGGCTGTAAAAATGATTTTATAACACACACACACATATACATATATGGGGCAGGATATTCTTACACCAATGTAAGAGTTTACATTCAATGTTGACCATTGATCCACTTGTATCCAATGGCTCATATTACTAGAACTTTTGAGCCGTTAGATATAAATGGAATCAATGGAGAAGATTGAGAGTGTAATTTACACTGGTGTAAAATGATCCTGACCCTATATATATATATATATATATATATATATATATATATATATATATATATATATATATATATATATATATATATATATATATACATATAGAGGTAGGATCCTTTGACACCAGTGTCAAATTTGAAATTTGACACCTCATATGAGAGCCATTAGATCAAAAAAGATCAATGGTGTCACATGCTTACAAATCAAAGCCATTGATTTTTTTTGATCCAATGGCTCTGATATGAGGTGTCAAATTTCAAATTTGACACTGGTGTCAAAGGATCCTACCTCATACACACACACACACACACACACACACATATATATATATAGGTAGGATCCTTTGACACCAATGTCAAATTTAAAATTTGACACCTTGTTTGAGAGTAATTAGATTAAAATAGATCAACGACTCTGATTTGTAAGCATGTGATACCATTGATCTATTTTGATCTAAGGGCTGTTAGATGAGATGTTAAACTTCAAATTTGACACTGGTGTCAAATGATCCTATCTCATATATATATATAGGGATAAGATCCTTTGATACCAGAGTCAAATTTTAAAATTTGACACCAAATCCTAACCTTTGATTTTCGCCAATCAACGTTATTATTTAATGAGAATCAAACTTATTAATTAATATTATTTTTTAATAAATGATAACCGTTGTATAGGGATAGGATCCTTTGACACCAAATTCTAACCGTTGATTTCCGCCAATCAACATTTATCATTTATTAAAAATTAATATTAATTAATAAGTTTGATTCTCAATAAAAAATAACTGTTAATTGACGGAAATCAAAGGTTATAATTTGGTGTCAAAGGATCCTATCCATATATATATGTTATTCTGTCCTTGAAACAGAGATGTCCAGTCAGAGATTGTTGAATTTATCTTGGATCTAATGGTTCTCTCAAGTATCTATGAAGGAGATACCTTTGAGGTTGACAAATCACTAATAATGACATTTTTGCCAATGGGGTGGGGTGTGTTCACAATAACAGTTAAGAGATAGGGTTTAGAATGTGTGTACCTGAATGACTTTTTCTTTTATTATAGATAGGTTACCCGACAATAGTGGACTTATGGGCCTCTTAGAAATATTAGCAGTCCAATTCTCGATCCATTACTGTAACATTAGGATTAGTATAATTAAGGAATCTTTCTTTAATTTTCCTCTTAACTGTTAGCTCTTCTTGGACCAACTAAAATGTGTTATAAAAAAAAAAAAATGTGTGCCTTTGTGTCTTTAATTTTCCTCTTAACTGTTAGCTCTTCTTGGACCAACTAAAATGTGTGCCTTTGTGTCATGTTCACACACGCACACGCACACGCACACGCACACGCACGCACACACATGTCAAAATTTTAAATTTGACACTAAATTCTAACTGTTAATTTTTGCGAATTAATAAATTTGATTCTTAATAAATGATAACCGTTGATTGGCGAAAATCAACGAAATTCTAACTGTTGATTTTCACGAATTAATAATTAATTAATAAATTTGATTCATAATAAATGATTACCGTTGATTGACGGAAATCAACGATTATGATTTGGTGTGTCAAATTTCAAAGTTTGACACTAGTGTTAAAGGATCCTGCCTATACATGTATATATAAAAGATAAACTCATTGTGCATTAATTCTTCGAATATTTGACTTAGTTTACTACATATACATAAAAATATGTGGCAATGTTATAAAAATTGAACTGACCCGGCCGGGTTGACCCGAAAACCGGTGAACCGTTCATGTAACCGGTTCGATTTTCATATTGGACCGGCTATGTTACAGAACCGATGTGACTCGGCTAGTTTTCGCAAAAACCGGTGACCCGGTCGGTTAAACCAGTGACTGGCCCGGTTTGCAAAAAAAAATAATTTTTTTTTATTCTCATCAATTGATTTCTTCCTTTTTTTAACTCTCAAACACAAATGATTTGTTTTCTTTTGAAATATTTGAGCGCTTTGTAGCTTATTAATTTACATAGATTATGTACTTACAACACTAATATTATCTTGTTTATGCAACATGTAGGAATTTTGATTTGATTTATAGTTAAAGATGTCGTTTACTGAACCTGAAACATTAGTATAACAAATATTATATGTTTGATTACTTTTTGTTGGACAATGATATGTAATTTATTATTTTTCGAGAGAGGTTATAGTTACTACCTCTTTTTCTTACGTACCAAATCTTAACCATTGATTTTCGTTAATCTAACGGTTATAATTTTTTTTGGGTAATCTAACGGTTATAATTTATTAAGTCATACTTATTAATTAATTATTAATTTTTAATAAATTATAACTGTTGAATTGACAGAAATCAACGGTTAAGATTTAGTAGTAAGAGGTAGTAAAAAAAAGAGGTAGCAAGTATAACCTTTCTCTTATTTTTCATATTAAAATATGTAAAACTGATATTTTTTTTTACAGATATTTAAGTATATTTATAATTTTTTTAATATAAATTATAAAATTACATATATTTATCGGGTCATGCAGTTGAACCAGTGACCCAGTACCTCGACCGGTTCGATAACCGGGCCGGGTTTAATAACATTGGTATGTGGGACTCGTTTTTTTTCTCTTCACATGAACCCATGTAGGACCCTTAAAATTTTATGTATGTGTAAGAGATATAATTATCTCCTGTAACATAAGAAATACTAATCCCAATTATAAAACATAAACATATATGATAGTTCCTCTTGTGGACAAAGGTATGGGATAATTAAGGTAAGAGCCGCTAAATTGATTGGAATAAGATTAGTTTGCGCAATTGCTTATGCTCTGTTTCTTATCAGTGGTGCGGTTAACTTCCTGGCTTGCGTGCACATCATGATGTTAGTTTTTTTTTTTTTTTTTTTTAATATCAATGTTTGTTCAAAATTATAATGTATCCGACTAATTCAATTTTGTATTTAAACCCTTCACTTTTTTTAAAAGTTGAGACTCTTAGGAATTGAACCTACTATCTTTTGGAAGAGTCAAAAATTAGCAAGTGATATTAGTTTTTGGGTTAAAGATTAGGAAGTGATAATGAGGCGTTTTACTATCTGGATTGGAATTTGATACATGGCTCGGAATTAATCTCATATTCAACTCAAATAATTAAAGTTTGTGCAAATACTCGGAGGACCGACTTATTTCAAAAAAGTAATTATGATCGGTATATATAAAAAAGAATGGTACACTCATTATCTCGTATTTATGTAATTTAGTTATATTAATTATATTTTATTTCTTTTTCACAATACATGCACTTTTAATTCTGTCACATATACCCATAAGTAAAGAAGGTTTTTTTTAGGAGTAATCTACCGGACTGTACTCTGAGGACAAAATGATCAGAACAGATTGAATGAGAATATCTCCAGATCATAAAAAAAGAGAGCTTGTTTTCTTTATAACGTGCAAAAGTACTTTTTTTTAGGAATATGGCCATGTCCTTGAAACAGATTTGTCTTGTTTTCATTATGAAGATATTTTTAAAAATCACTACATGAAGATGATTTTAAATTTAATTGTAAATATATATTCAAAAAAATAATTCAACTTCACTCCGGAATTACTGGTTTGGCAAAATAGGTAAGTTTTGGGTTAGTGGCAAAACTACTACGAAAATCAATTTCTGGCAATACACTTTCTCCTTCATGGCTATTTATTTATAATTTTTACAAACAAACAAATATTTATTGATACTTACAATATTAAAAATTTAAGATAATATTTTAATAATTATAAAATTTATTAATAATATAATTCTAATATCACATAATGTAATTTTCTTTTTAATTCAAAATTTGTATAATATTAAAAGAATACTTGAAATAACACATAAATTGAATTATACTTTATAATAGTTAATCTATGTAAATCATTATTATATAAATACAATACAGTATTTCAATAATTTTTCCCACTATGTGTTCATTAACCAAACAAATTTATTGTAAAATAATAAGAAAATAAATTTTCATCTTTACGAAAAGGAGAAATGTAGTGGTAGTGGATGGGCATCTCATCAATTGTTAACCATGATAATTCCTTTCTTTTTAATTTTTTTTTTTGGTATCAATCGATGTCCAAACTTAGAACAGTGACCAAAATGTCACATTTTGACAAAAAAATTATCCATATGTCACGTAAATAGTACTTTTTATCAGACTGTCATGTGGGCGTAATTCGCTACGACTGGTAGCATATTAGGTTCGTCAATGATTTTATGACACGTGACACACTTTCGCAGGAAAAAGCTGACGTGTCATAATTCGCTACCAGTGGTAGCGAATTTGGTCTGCAATATGACCACGTGTCACGAAATTATTGGCCACGAAATTCGCTATTAGTGGTAGCGAATTATAACACGTGACAGTCTGATAAAAAAATATTATTCGCGTGACATTTGGATAAAAAATTTAACAAAAAGTGATACTTTGGTCACTGTTCCTCCCAACTTCTAATATATTCAATTAATTTAATTTTGGATTTGAACTTATTTACCCACTCCGGGAGTTGTGACCCTCAAATCCTAATATCTAGCTAATGCATCACTAAATCAACTAGTTCAATATGAAGAGTAAAAATCATACAACTGTTGGGTTTGCTCTTTTACTAAAGCCCAAATGGGTTATTAGTATGAGAAGAGCCCAAGGAACCTAGAGCCCAATGAGCTAGGGTTTCTTGGAACCCATATAAATAGTACCTCTTAAGTCATCAGCCTCCAAGGTCTTTTTTGTGAGAAAGAGGCAAGCTCTGAATCTAATCAGTGCCCACACACTTCCCCTTCCTCCTCGAGAGATAGTTTGGAAGATCTGCCACAGTCCAGCTTCAAGGAGGTTGTTCGTGCTGCGGCGCTGAGGTGAGCTGTTCGTGAAGAGGAATCCTACAAGGGAAGATTCTACACGAGACCTGCGCACCGAGAGGTAATTGTGAAACAAGGATGATTCGGTCAGCATACCAATGTACTAGGTCCTAAACCGCTTCCGCATAAATATAAGATTTCCTACAATTGGTATCAGAGCCTTGGCTGTACATTGGTATGTGAATCTAGTTTCACTATTCATGTAATTAGTTTTGCTTCTTGAAATGTGGCACCTAGGGTTCTAGGATTATGGTATGAATCTAGCATGTGTACTTTATAATTCATTTTCATAAAAGTTTAAATTTTAATCGGTAAAAATGCTTTAATCCATGGTTAGGGTCTCTCGTGTATTTCTCGATTTGTAACAAGGAGGCTAATCCCATATGATTAGGTTTCCTCCTTGCTGTTTTTGTTTATTTTTGGAATTTCTGTGTATTTTTTTCAATATTTTGTAAAAGTTCAAGATCGAGAAATCGCGAGGAAGATGCGCAGTCATCACTGTCAGAGACTTTTCGAGGACTTCCCGATCTCGGAACGGGACGATCTATATATGGTTGGAAAGAGGACGGAAAGACGAACGCACCGGTGGGTGTATCACCGCCATTGGATCCTTCACGCTCCTCCACGCGCCCCCACAAGCGGATGAGAGTGGCCGCCACTCTCCGGAAAATAATGGGAGAGTGAGGGAGCGTCCGGCCACCTTTTTGCGTGGTTCCGGCGGAGGTGCACTCGTCTCTACGTGGCGGTCCTTCCCCTGGAGTTTCAGCCTGATTTGACTTCGGGTGACGGCGCGGCAGACCTGACGGCTAGGGTTCCTCTTTCGCGTCCTAGGGTTTCTCGCCAAAGGATTGGGTCTTTGGACTTTTGGGCCCATGAAACCCTAAAGGGGCTTGAGACAGATACTGTGGGCTAGGCGAAAGTTGAATTCCAAAGTTGTAACATTTTTTTTTATTTTCTTTAAAATAGGAAGGCCATGGATTAAAGTAATTATGATTTATTATTTAATGCTTTTATTGATTGGTATAAATTATATGATTGATAACATGCTTTATTGCGATAACATGCCATATAGAATAGGTGGTGCCATATTATTGCATAACTTGTATGATTGCATGAGCATAATAGCTATTATGTCTTCAGCGACTAGTATGATAGTTATTATGGGATTATTTTGATTTTAAATCATCCTAAGAAATTAATTAATAATTATTATGATTTTTATTAAAGATCTAGATTAATAATTGAATTAATTAATTTTGGATAATTACCATCAAGACAAATAATCGTTATGGAAATTATTTTGATTTCAAATTATCCTCATAAATGATAATTATTATGATTGTTGCAATCTAGATTAATAATTAAGTCAGCTATTTGGATGATTTAAATCTAGAAAAATAATTAGAGAAAATTTCCTAAGAGAATTCTTTTATTTTGCGAGTAATTTGTGGGTTTTCTGAAATGGTCATGGAATAACACACGCTGCATACAACATTCATGTATCATGATTGTTTAGAGCACACACTGACGTAAAGTGACCGGATTTCAGGACCTTAATGCTTTCAAAATTATGTTAAGCTTAGTGCACGTTTATCGGCACTCTTACTTATATAGTTTTTGAAATCGAACAAAGGATACTCTCAATTAAATAATTCTTGGAAATTAGAAAATGTTGCTTATGTTGAATGGAAGGAGATTTAAATTAAGAGATTAATTTAACCTTCAAGCGCATTATAGGACCATTAATAAAATAATCATGTGAAGTCCCATCGAATAAGCATGATTGAATTTTATTAGATTGGACTTAAATATCTATGTGAGGAGATTTAAATTAAGAAATTAATTTAACCTCCAGGCGCATTGTGGGCCTATCAATAAAATAATCATGTGAGGCCCCAACGGATAAGCATGATTGGATTTTATTGGGCCTTAATAATTTAAAATTTTTAACAAAGTATTGTACGTCCCATCGTCGATAATACTAAGTTATTAAAGATAATTTTGAAATTAAACAATGAATTCGACTGGGCTTATGAAAATTCTCAAACAAAAATGTTGAATGGGTGAAGGTTTTAAAAATTAATTAATTTTAAAACCTGCGGGCTCCATTTGTGGGTTTATTAGTGAAATGGTTATCGCTGAAGCCCCATCGGATAAGGATAATCAGATTTCAGTAGATTAAATCTTAATAATTTCAAAATTTTAGTAAAGTATTGTACGGCCCATCGTCGGCAATGCTTAGACACTAAGGATAATTTTGAAATTAAACAATGGTTAATTACATTCAACTTTGGTAAAATTGTTAACCCTCCCATCGAAGCTCTGGCAATGGCACTGAAGGCCCAAATAATAATTTTGGTTTTTACAAGTGAATTGCCCATCGTAAGCCTTGTAAAGATAAACTGAAGGATTGTTAACAATAAACAAGAGTAGTTATGAGAATCTACTCGCACTTCGTTTGTTTATTGCATTATTTGTTTGTAATTGTGTGCTTTATATGTTTTTCAGAAAATATCTTAGAAATGATTTTGAGTCGAAAACCTCTAGATGGTACCAACTATGAATAAGTGAAAAGCAAATCTTTGATATTGTTCTAAAACATGGAAGCTAAAATTTGTCCTGACAATGCCAGGGCCATAACAACCTGCTGAGAATGCGTCTAAGGAAACTAAGATGCATTTCTCAGATTGGGAAAGGGCAGATATGGTAGTTCGCTGCTATATTATTGTCAGTCTTTCCAAATACTTGCAGAAGCAAGTGTACATGATTAAGAGTGGAGTAAAAATGCTTCAGACTCTTAATGACATGTTTGCTGCGTCTAGCGGCTCTGCCAGACAGAATGCAGTCGGTGCAGGTTTTGCTAAGAGTCTTGTTAAATCCAAAGGGAAACCCAATGGTGGTAACAAGAACAAAATGACTTGGTTATCAGTTGTCAAACCAGTTGCTATGAAGAAGCCGCCAGGCAAGTTCTTCAAGTGCAGATTGAAGGGATACTGAAAGAAAAACTGCCCAGAGGTGATGAAAAGAACCTGGCATGGGCATATCAAGGCCTGATCAGTGAATGAATTATTGATTCAGGAATCACTGATTATGTTTGTTACTCTTTGTAGTAGTTCAAACATGGCATACCTGTCAGCAATGGACAAATATTTTAAGCTTGAAAATGGGAACTTGTGTCTGCATTTGCAGTAAGACAAGTTATTTATAAGACTATGGTTTTGGGTGATTGTTTATTTGTTCCAGATTTCAAGAGGAATTCAATTTTTGTTAGTTGTTTTGGTTAAAACATGGGTTGACAATGCAATTGATTCCTCAGTTACATTTCGAAGTTCATCTTCGTCTTGTTTGTTCTGGTACATTGTTTAAATAGTCTTTATTACGTATGTCCTATAACCTTTTTAAATTTGTTATGTTGAATGGAAGGATGATGAACAAGAAATTTCACCAAAGAAATAAAAGTTTGAAGTGAAACATAACTTTGGCCTTTGTGATTGAGTCATGTTATCTCAAGTAGGAAACATGTTTTAGTTAAAAGAGGGACTGAAAGTTCAATAATCTTTTAACTAACAGCTACGTGTTAGTCCTATTTGGAAGGTAAAGTGGCCAAGCAATCCTACAAGGGCCAAGAAGGTTTGCGCAACTATTCAACTGGAACTGGTACATACTAAAGTATGTGGACCACTTAGCGTTCAGACCAGAAGAGGTGATGAGTACTTCATTATATGAATGTTTACTCTGGATTTGGACAGATGAACCAAGTGCGCTATAAGTCTAAAGCTTTTGAAAATTTCCAAGAGGTTTAGTCTGAAGCAGAAAAGCATGTAGGTGTTCAAATCAAAAACACTTTGGTCTGACTAAAGTGTTGGCTACCTGTCTGGTAAGTTCAGGTCTTACCTGATTTAAGAGAGGATAGTTTTTGTAACTGTCAACTCTAAGAACGCATTAGTTGAATGAAGTTGCAGTATGCAAAAATCAAACATTTCTAGACTTGGTGAAGATCATGTTCAATTATTCATCTTCGTCAATGTTGTTCAAGGGAGATGCCTAAGAGAAGGAAATGTACCTTCTTAACTTGATTCCGTCAAAAGTTTGTTGTAAAGACACCTAAAGAATTATGGAAAGGGTGTAAGCCCAGATCAAACCATATTCGGATTTAGGGTGCTACGACACACGTCCTACAACAACAGTCAAAAGAGATGGAATCTTGTATGGAAGAGTGCATATCTTTTGGCTACCCTAAGAGAACTAGGGATGATTTCTTATTTAGTCTTAAGGTCAAGATAATCTAAGTGAGCACTTACATGATTTTCTTAAAGGAGGACTAGATAAGAAATTATAAGCTCTTAAGTTAGGTTATTCTTGATGAGATTTATCTCAGATCAAGAATTTCCAGAATCTCTAGAAGCTTCATCCACTGTTCCCTTGATTGTTCAAGAGGGGATAGATATATCTCTAAGTGAACAAACAAGAGAACCATGATTGGAAATTCAACATGATAATATATAAGTGAAACTAGTTGAAATATTAGTATCACATGTAAAGGAACAATATCAAGGATAATCGGATCCTCAAGAAATTGAAGATCCATCATTTGACCCACTATTTGTTTTACCTATAAATACACAAGGTCTAGTGCAGTACATTCGTAGTAGGAGAGAACCTTGTTAACTCTCAAGTTGTCTCTTGTTGAGTGATATTGATCCTACTAGTTACGATAATACACTAGAAGATGTTGTTGATCAAGTGTTGCTCACGCTATGAACAATGAGATGAAATACTTGTATTTCAACTCCGTTCGGTCCTAGTAAATACACCAAGAGGGGTAAAACCCACAAGGTGCATGTGGACATAAAAGGCAAAGAGAGGATGGACAGAAAGGTGAAAACCTTCAAAGCTAGCTTGGAGGCATTTTTTGCCAGACGCCATGCTTGAGTCTATCCAGATTCTCTTAGTTGCTATAAGTCTCAATTATGAGATTTCATTTTGGGAGTTGGATGTCAGGATATCTACATACAACAACCAAAAAGGTTTATAGCAAATGAGTAGGAACACACGGTATGCAAGTTGTGAAAGTCTATTTCATAGACTTAAGCAAGCATCCAGGTCTTGAAACATCAGTTTTGATCAGGTTATCAAAATTTTGATTTTGAGAGAACCTTGATGAATGATGTGTATTTGTATGTAAAGGATACAACGGAAGACAGTAGCTTTTCTGGTACTTTATGTAGATGATATGCTCCTTATTAGAAACAATGTGGAGGTAATATCAAGCATAAAGAGTTGGCTAAGTTAGTGTTTTGGTATGGAAGTACTGGGGAAGCCAATTATATTCTTGGTATAAAACTCTTATGAGACCGGAAGAATAAGTTGTTGGCATCACCTCAGGCTACTTACATTGACAAAACCCAAAATTCAACATGAGAATTCTAAGAGAAGAATTATAATTCTCAGATGTGGAATTCATCTTCCTAAGGAGTGACCAAAGACTTCTAAGAAGGAAGAATGCATGAGCAAGATATCTTATGCTTTGGCAGAGGTAGACTCACGCATATCATGTTGGGCGTTAAACCAAACATCTGTCACGTAGTGGGAGTAGTGAGACAGTACCATTTTGAACCTAGAGGAATACTAGATTATTGTTAAGCATGTACTCAAGTATCTTTGGAGAACGAGAGATTATATGCTGGTATATTCTAGTGGGAGTCTTGAAAAGCTGAGTTTTCAAAAATTCAGTTATTTCAAGTGGATATTGACTTAAGAAAATCAACCTAGAGCTATGAGTTTTTCACTAAACTCAGATAGCATTAGAGGTGGATCTTGCAGACCCAGTTACTAAGAGTTTGCCTGAACTTGTGTTCGAGAGGCATGTTACTTCTTTGGGTCTTAAGAGGATCCCGGACTTGCATTAAGCAAGTGGGAGTTATTGGTTTCATTGTGCTCTTGGAGTAAGACCATGAAACAATAAAATAATTTTCTGAATTTCATAAATAAGGTTTTATTTATTTATTTTGCGCACTATTTACAAACATAAAGGTCCGGATCAAATTGTGGAGTATATGATCATATGGATACGTTCATGGAGGACATGATCATAGGTTCTCACAATTGATGAATGGATTCACAGCTGTTAAATAAAGTTGGGCACTTTATTTAGGCTGCAATATTTTATGAAATGGTTTTGTCCGAATCATTGGAAAATATTGGTGTGAATTAACATTCACATTGAAAGGATCAAGGAGAGATTTGATTAAGGTTGTTTTTCCTGTCATAAAGTATCAAATCTCCAGTTAACTATAGTTATGTGATTGCTCTTAATCCTGAGTTTATTATAAATAGGTAATCAAATAGTTTTCATTCTTTGATTTACCAACGGGTGAGGTTCGATCTATTGACGGCCAATAACTCGGTATTTTGGGAGTGAGATTATTTGATTATCAGTATTTATGAGATAAACAACATGGAATTTGTAGGATATGTCCCCTTGATATGTTTCGGTACTTGGATATTAAAGACACTGGCCAGTGCATGTAATCCATTAAAGAAACTATCATAGTCAAGAGAATAAATAATTGATTGAGTTACAGAAAACTTGTCAATCAATTATAGACATTCTACAAAGGGGCGATGCATATTCATGTTATAAGTGTTGTTAATCTTGGAGTTCAAGTTCGGGCTTTTAGTGGAGTAGCACCGAATTAGATAATCATTCGTTGATTATCAGGAGCCTTGATTAATAACAGATGGTAGATCCCCAAGCTAGCTTGAGACAAGGGATGGGGTATTTTTCGGATAGATGATGACTTATGGATTACATGATCTTGGGTTTTACGACTCAAGTTTGTATCCAAAAGAGCAAGTGGGAGATTGTTGGGTTTGCTCTTTTACTAAAGCCCAAATGGGTTATTAGTATGAGAAGAGCCCAAGGAACCTAGAGCCCAATGAGCTAGGGTTTCTTGGAACCCATATAAATAGTACCTCTTAAGTCATCAGCCTCCAAGGTCTTTTTTGTGAGAAAGAGGCAAGCTCTGAATCTAATCAGTGCCCACACACTTCCCCTTCCTCCTCGAGAGATAGTTTGGAAGATCTGCCACAGTCCAGCTTCAAGGAGGTTGTTCGTGCTGCGGCGCTGAGGTGAGCTGTTCGTGAAGAGGAATCCTACAAGGGAAGATTCTACACGAGACCTGCGCACCGAGAGGTAATTGTGAAACAAGGATGATTCGGTCAGCATACCAATGTACTAGGTCCTAAACCGCTTCCGCATAAATATAAGATTTCCTACAACAACCTAATTCAAAAAACTTTTACTATGAAAATGATATTATAAAAATTATCTCTCCGGTGTAGAAACCAGAGGAATTCATTTATATTATACCACCATCTAATGAATGACTTACAATTATAATAATTTATGCTTTTAAACAATGGGACTAAGTTGTATTAAAGGGATCACATGTTGGTTATTGTTCTGCCCTCATTGATCGTTAATCATTGAGTTTCATACATTGTTAGAACTAGAGAAACACACATGTCTATCCTATCTTTTGTGAAAATAAATGGTGGTTTGTTGGCCTAATTTTGTGGTTAAACTATCATTTTGTGCATAAAAAATAGAAGTTAAACTCTCATTCTTTGATTATAGATCATAATCCAAAAGCATTTTCCGAGAAAAGTCAACGGCAGGGTTGCCTCTCTCCGTCAAACTTTTAAATATATTGTACTCAATCTTTAACTCGAGTTAAAGAAAAGTGCTGTTGGATACTTGGATCAATAAATGGCACATTGAAGTAAAAGCAATTCAAAATTGTCCCAAATCCCGAGTTAGAGTAAAACAGCAACATTAATGGAATAATAATTTGGGCTTTTCGGCCTATGAACAATTTAGTAGAGTCAGGCCTTTTATCATTGTTACTGTGGGCTCAAACGTTTATGGGTGGGGGTGCAACATTCTTTTCTCAATTTCTTCTTCATTAATGAATAGAGAAAGAAGCTTCCTCATCTTCTTCTTCAGTAGTAGACCGGCTTGATCCTTAACAAGTAGAAGTCCAAGCTTTGTGATAACATATAATAAGCCATATATATATATATATATATATATATATATAGGATCTTTTGACACCTCATTTGAGAGTCATTAGATCAAAAAAGATCAACGACTCTGATTTGTAACTGGTGTCAAAGGATTCTACCTCATATATATATATATATGAGGTAGGATCCTTTGACACTGATATCAAATTTTGAAATTTGACACCAAATTTTAACCGTTGATTTCCACCAATTAACGATCATCATTTATTGGGAATCAAACTTATTAATTAATTATTAATTCTCAATAAATGATACCAGTTTCAAAGTCTGACTCCGGTGTCAAACTTTGAAAGTTGATACCAAATTCTAACCGTTGATTTTCGCCAATCAACGGTTATAATTTCCGTCAATCAAACTTATTAATTAATTATTAATTCCCAATAAATAATTTCTGGCCGGTTTTGGTGAAACTGGTGACCCCATTATTTAAAAAAATTTCCAAAAAAAAAATCATAATAGACATATTTGATTGATCAATTGCTTATTGACTTACATTGGTTATGTACCTACGATATTAATATTATCTTAGTTATGTACTACGCAAATTTTTTTGATTTGATTCTTTATTAGACAATAATGTGTAATTTATTATTTTTTATATTAAAATATTTAAAATTTATATTATTTTTTTTAGCTATTTGAGTGTGTTTATAATTTTATTAATATAAATTATAAATTTACATATAATCTCCAAGCCATGCAATTGAACTAATGATCCAATGGTTAAACCAATATTTCAATGATTCGGTACCTTAACAAGTCATGACCGAGCCGATTTTAAAAATGTTGATAATAAATGAAGCAAACAACGGTAAGTAGTAGATGAGAGGGGAAAAAGTCTTAAAACACAAGAGAAAAGCAACGCAACAAGGGATTAATTATATAATATCATACATTGATAATTTGATACATGTGGTCGTCGTAGTTAGGAGCCGCATAGAGCTCACTCACATTGAACCTTATTACAACAAGCATAGATACTTAAATATATTACAGGCAGCGTTAATAAAACACACAACAATATAATACAAGGCCACACACTTGGCATTTATTGTAATACATTCATTGATAATGCCTAAGATTCTTGGGTTCGGCCAAACATGATCATCCTCCTTTTTCCATTGATTTCCTTTTCAGACGTAGCTGTCTCTCTTCATACAATATCTCAGCCCAGCTTCATAAAATAAAAACACAGTTCTAAAAAATTAGCATTCCATATTATAATTGAACTGAACAAATATAGTATGCTTACGTCCTTTTTCCAACACGAATCGTAATCATCATTAACTTGAGAAATAATTCGTTTGAGATTTGACTTCCATCTATCATACTTTAAGTTGTTGGGTTTATGCTCTAATACCAATTGTTGGTGCAATTTAATCTGCAAAAAGCATAAAGATCATTCTAATTTAGAATGTGATGAATCATCATCGTTCTTTTTTTAAGAGCAAGTGAGAGATTGTCAGATTTTGTTCTTTTATCAAAAACCCAATTGGACTAGGTGTACTAGAAGTGTCCAAGAAGGCAAGGGTTGAAATTTCTTGGTGCCCATATTAATAGCCCCACTTTATTCATCAACTTAATGTGAGTTGAGAAAATTGAAATCCTAAAGTGCTAACATACTCCTTCCCCTTCCCCTTAATAATAGCCTGGAAGATCTATATGTAGCCATCTTCGGCAAGAAGACTTGATTGTGCAATGACACGGAGGAGACTTGATGATGAAGTGAGGAGATTCTGTGGCAGCAGAGGTGAAATCGATCACAACACCAACACAAACGGATTCCTCGTGGGTCTAAGCAACAAGAGGTATGATTTTATATAACAAAGGATGATGATGATTCTTCGCATTCGAAATTGCAATGATTCTTACGCTTCCGCAATATTCCAATGGCACTAACATACGTTACTTTAAATAATATTTGGGTTCACATAATTCATTTTTTGTGGGTTTTATCTCCTAATTTTATTTTTATTTTTTTGGGTATAGTTCTTATAGTTTTCAACTATAAGGTTTTGGTTTTTCAGTAACAAACACCTACGTAATTTAAGCTATAGAGATCAGTCTTCTATGAATAACATAATTTAATACCCTAAAAAAGTGTAAAACTACAAATACTAACATCCAAATGAGTGAAAAATATATAAACTGATATCTTTAGTGTTGGGACCAAAACTCAAATAGGTGAAACTAGATAAAATATACAAAAAGGTATGATAAAGACCAAAGACCAAATTGATTAAAATATATATATATATAGGAATTAAAATCTACCTTAAACGTTAAGATAATGGAGTATGTTATTACGGTGATCACACTTGTTCAATTTTAATTATGTTATGTTCTAAGTAGTATGAGGTTTCTAACAATATAGTTAGTCCGTTTTAGAGTAAAAAGTGGTTTTGTGTGGGATAATTAACATCACATTTTAATTCAAAACTTTAAAACTATGAATATATAGGTCTTTTTCACTTATATGATCTCGACCTATTTCTATCCAACTCACAGTTGAATTTCATTTCGAACATTACACACCTGTCAAGAGCCTTAGCATATGTCTGGTCTGTTTCCTCTAGGTCAAAAGTATCCACATTCCTCTTCATAACTATTTCTTGCAAAAGTTGATTTCCTGCATTTTGAAGATTGTCCAAGTTTTCTTTTGTAACATTATCAAGGGAATCCATGGATTTATCCAGGTTATATTCCTGCCATTAATTACATGATCATATATCATCAATTATTCTGAAATAAATCATCCAATACGGTTAGGCGAAGACACATTAAAAGTCTTATATTTTATGTTATATTTCTCTGACAAAAACCCTTTAAGCAGTGTGCAACTATAAAAACTATATACCTGAATTCGAAGGGAATTATCCTCAAGCTGGAGGCCTGGGAACATTGTGGCAAGGTAATAATCGTCCATGTCTGAAGAAGCACGACTCAAAATTTCTGATGAAACTGATGACCAAGTAACGTGTTTGGAGTTCAAACTAAAGCTTTGCCAAGTAGAAGCATTTTTAGCATCATATTTCTCCACAACTTTTTGAATTCCAGTTCCTAAAGATAGCACACGGATTTTGGTAAAATTATGGTGCTGTATCACTTCACCTATAGCAGTCCGTGTCTGAAATAAATTTCACCTTGTGAAACTTCATATACGGTATATGTTGGAAATTTAAGTATGAGCGATAAAAAGCCCACATGGAAAATAAATATGCTAAACATGATACGTATAAATGAAATGATTTATAAATAAATTTAAAGCTTTAAGATTTCTGACATTTACTCGAGGAAATTACTTCCGAATGATTAAGATTTGGACAAACTTTGATCAAATAAAATAAATTAATACATTATTTGAAAATAAAGATAAATTGATATATAGTTTGTTAGAAAGGATAAAGCCTTGAAAAGAATGCTAAAAAAAAAAGCCTTAAAAGGAATTTAAAATATGACAAAACGTAAATGACAATTAACAGTTTATGCAATTTCCACCTATCAATCCTTCATTTAATGAGAATTTAAAATAGGACAAAACGTAAAAGACAATTAATAGTTTATGCAATCTCCACCTTTCAATCTTTCATTTAATAAGAATTTAAAATGGGACAAAACGTAAAAGACAATTAATAGTTAATTTATGCAATTTCAATCTTTCAATCTTTCATTTAATTATTAGTTGAATACTCGTGAATGGACTTGATTACTTGTAGTTGTAATCATCTAATTAATTTATACCGGATTAGCTGCTGCCGCACCACCATCAATCAAATTGAATTCAGTATGATCATTCTCAAAGTAATAGGGTGGTAGATAACTTGGTGCAGCTGAAGTCCCTATGCATATATCTGAGAGTTTGGCATTTAATCTTGGAAGTGTCTTGAGCTGCATCATCAAAGTTGCACAAACGTACAATTCACCAAAATAAAAAATAAAAAATTGCACAAACAATATTCACAAACATATGGTAACTAGATCTTTTGGAAAAATTCATATTGAAAAATATAAGAAAGAAAATTCTCCAAATATATGAATTTTTTTTCAAATCCCCAAAATAATGTTGTTTTGAAATTATATGACCGAAAATCACTTATATATACATATATATATATATATATATATATATGGGTTTGTTTTTTCTGATGTTACTTTAGATAACTTTATCTAATGTTCATCAAAACGACGTCGTTTTGGGACGAAAATTATGGTATTTTTATAATTTTAATTTATTTCAGGGTTATAATAGTCTTTATCACTCTAATTTTTTAATTTTTCAACCCCAAAACGACGTCATTTCGATGAACATTAGATAAAGTTATCTAAAGTAACATCGGAAACTTTTCCCCCTATATTTATATATATATATTAAGTGTTTAATGTCTTTCATATCATAAGAGATAAAATTATTTGCTATACACATAAAAGTGCTTGGAATCATATTTTTGTTTTCTTTCTCTTCTTTTCACATGGATCCACACTTTTATATGCGTGTAAAAGATAATTTTATGTCCTAGATTACTAACATCAAACCCATATACTATGCTAACCTTATAGCTTGAGAATATCACTGGCTTGAGTTTCTTCAGGTCGAAGGTTGGGATTACAACATTCGTCAATGTTTGATTCAGTCGTGTTTCTTTCAATAGTTCACGAGTTATATTATGTAAGAACACTCCATCATATCTGGGATATTTAGAATACCAGTTCCAAGTTCTGCATGTTGTTTCATCATCAGAATCCAAAAACTTCTTAAAGAAAAAAAAAAAAGAAAAAGAAGAAGAAAAGAATCCAAAAACTTGCATTTAGTTGAGTGAGACCCATCTTAAATTTATGTATGTAGGAGATAGATTATTTCTTATGTAACATAAAATAATAAATCCCTATAGGGTAATAGTTTTCTCATATAGTAGCTAGGAGATAACTATTATCTCCTATAGACTCATTTGTGCAGACGAAGTCCACTTTTAGGGAGAGAGAGGAAACATAGAGTGAGACTATCTTGAATTTGTGTGTAGGAGATAGATTCTTTCTTATGTAACATAAGAATAATAAATCCCAAATATATATCTCAATATGAGATAGGATCCTTTGACACCAGTGTCAAATTTAAAGTTTGACACCTCATCTGAGAGCCGTTAGATAAAAAAAATCAATGATGTCACATGCTTACAAATCAGAGTCGTTGATTTTTTTGATCTAATGGCTCTCAGATGAGATGTCAAACTTTAAATTTGACACTGGTGTCAAAGAATCCTACCCCTCTCAATATATATATATATATATATATATATATATATATATATATATTGGACCAACCCAATACTTTTTTTTTGGAAATATTTCATCCGTTCATCATTTCGCGATTAGTCTGATTCGAGATGAGTTCAGAATTAAGACTTTAAACCTCTTTAAAAAATAATACTAGAAAGAAGATCAAACATATGCTCTTATGCTGCTTAGCTCCCAATACTTGAGCTGGGTTGCAAAGGGGTCATTCCATTGACTCCAAGAATTGAACACATAGATCTCATTGTAGATGATTTTTCACTCCCTTGTCCAACTCACACATCGTACAAGTTGGTGTAACAATTCCTCATCCACGGTGAGGTAGTATACGGAACACTTATAACCCTTCTCTCTGCTTAAAGATAGAGTCACTATACTCTTGCATATTTTCTCTCTTTTAGTCATATTTTAAGAAGAACCTATAAAGTGATTCCTCCAAAACTATGAGATTTACTATTATATAACTATGAGATTTATTATTTGTATGTTATATAAGAAAAAATTTATTTCTTACACATACAAATTCAAGACAGATCTCACTCTATTTAATTTTTCTTTCTTTTCCCTTGAAAGTGGATCTCACCTGCACAAATGAGTATGTAAGAGATAATAGTTATTTGTATAAGAAAACTATTACCCTATATATTTATGGGAAAAACACTTCTCCTTTCACGGAGAAGTGTATTCTTATGTCATAGATACAGAATATTTTTTGTTTAGTTTTTTTTTTTTTTTTAAAGGTGGGCCCCATTATGGTTTGCTGTCTGCGGGAGAAGAGAAATCATTCCCGTCGCTGGAGAGCTCAAACCCCTATTTTTATATATAGGTTTTATAAGAATTATGTTGTAGGAAAAATGATTGTGTAACGTTATAAAGATTCGTTTTGCGTGTAATTTCTTTTTTTACCTTTTTTTTTTCAAAAAGTGTGGACCTCACAAAATATTATGTGTGTAGAAAAGTTTACTGTGTCATGTTAAATGACAAATAGAATCCCCTTTATATATATACCTGTTTTTGAATATTTCAGAGCCATTATTCATATAGAACTGTACGATTTCTGCAGGAGTAAACAAAGGACTACTGGGGTAATTTGGGTGCGGGCTAGTTAGCATAGCAGTCATAAGTCCACCTGTACTACTCCCTGCTATCACGTCAAAATAATCTGCTAAACTTGAAGTTTCGTTCTTAGCCTGCGATTCAATCAAATGGAGTAATAATATGATATCTCCTAAGAGATGAAGATTTCCGGTGAAGGTGAAAATTTCAATTATTATGTAACAATGGAGTAATATAAACAGTAGCACATGAATTTTTCACCTAATAAGGATATATGCATAGATTTTAGCCTAAAAGAACCATTATAGACTTTAAGGACGATTTGCATGAACCAAGATGTTATTCTATTCTTCGCATGTGAGTTTGTGTGGTGTTTGTGAAAATGAATATTTTTTTCTTCTGTAATCTTTGGAGAAAGTGCTTCCAGGAATAACATATTACACCCTTTCACAGAAGGAATTCAAATCTGTTGTTTCATTTTACTGTCTCCATAATTGAATGATGACAGTTAAACAAAACCAAAACAAAACAAAAATTCTGTCCTTAAAATCATAGGAAACTTGTTTTACACTGTTACAAGAGTAAGACATCTTATAGTCAATCATAATTATTGATTTATCTGCATCTAATGATTTATATATAAAAAAATTAGAAGTGTTAGATATAAATAAGATTAACTGTTAAGATTATAATTATAACTTACACCGTATATGTAAAATGATCCACTCGATAGGAGTGTAAGATTTCGTAGTCTTACACAGATGTAAGAATAATGTACCTCATATATGTAAGTGACAATCCACCATTAATAGTGGACTGTACATCATATCTCAACCCAAAACTTTAAAATATTAGATTTACGAGTCTTTTTTACTTAGCATGCATTTCTACTTAAAGGTAAATTTTTATCACTGACAATTAAATTTCCAACAATATATATGCATGAGTGTGCAAAGAGAGACAAAATTATTAACCTTAAGTGCCTTCTCTAAGTAATCAAGAACTTGTGCGGGAATAATCCCCTTGATACCACCACCGTCGATGCTCAGAACGTGTATCGCGTCTCCATATAAAGGAGGTGGTAGCTTTTCATTGAATCCAGTAATCAGTTGACTAGCAAACATGAAAACAAACAAAAGGAATGGAGCCATTGAGTGGTCTATATACTTCAGAAGAGAATATAAGTTGAAGGGGTGTCAAAGAAAGAATGAACACTTTGAGTATCATTCACAAATGCGATGTGGCTATTTATAGACATTTTTTTGATGATGCAAGTACCAAGATTAAGAGGGCAAGCATGTTATTTCTTGTCATCAAAAGGTTACAAGTTCAAATCTGAAAAAAAATACCCTTACAAAAATGTAAGTATAAAATTACATACAATTGACTTTTACTGCTACCCTCACATATGAGGGGCCATACATATCAGAGCTTGCCCTTTGTCCATTTTAAGTAACAAAGTTAAACAATGGCCACAAATCTTATAATAATGTTTATTACTTACACAATGTGTAAGTTGTGCGTAATTTCAACGGTGCAAAATAAAATTATGATAAAATTCAATTCATCTTCTTGTACATATCTTAACAGAAGAATGCGTAAAGCATATACTTCTTCTGTTTTAAAATATTAGTCTCTTTCAATAAAAAAATGTACTTTATTATATTTGTCGATCTAGAGAGAGGTTATACTTACAAGTTACAACCTATTTTCGTTTACAACCTCCTACAATTTATATCTTAATTGTTGATTTTCGTCAATCAACGTTTATCATTTATTGCGAATTAATAATTAATTAATGAGCTCGATTTGCAAAAATAATAACTGTTGATTGACGGAAATCAACGGTTAAGATATGATTGTAAAAAATTGTAAACGAAAATAGGTTGTAATTATAACCTTCTTCGTCGATATATTTGAAAAGTAAAAAATATTAATTATTTTATTTAATTTTATACTAATGTCTTGGTCTTTTTATTACGAGGAATTAAAAAGAGCACAATGAAAGGGTAGCTTAGTTAAAAGTAGTTTTTTTTTTGTTTTGAAATTATAATTATTTAATAAAATTTTTATTCTTTCACAAGATTCCTAAAGGACTATATTTACAACGGATAGAGTTTAAGAATTAATAATATTCTCCCCCAATTCGACCTGCCCCATGTCGTAGGTATTTTACCCGTCTTGTTGAAATTATAATTATGCTCATTGGTTGGAAGATGTTTTTATTTACCTGGTTATTAAAAGTAGGACCACTCTTTTAAAACTCGGATCGGTCATCAAACCGATCGAGGTACTGGGTCACTGGTTCAACCGGGTTCAACTGGACTTACTGTTCACATATTAAAAGTATAAAAATATTACTTATATTAATAAAAATTCACATAAGAAAATTATCAATGAGCTTCAAAAAATAAATTGATTTTCAATGATAGCAAATATTATATACTTCTAAGCTTCTAGCTCTAGACCATATCCTAATATTGGATTAAAATTGCAATATAAGTTAAATGCACCTTTTGTGCTTGACATGATACGGATAAATTAAATCATGATAACAAATAGTATGCATGAAATATACACTAAGAAAATAATGTCACCGTTATCATGATAACAAATAGTATGCATGAAATATACACTAAAAAAAGTGTCCACCGTTGAGATGAGATCATGAGACCATCAGTGTTTATCACCACTTAACTTCATGAGATCATTATAAGATGCAACTAAATTACATAAACGAACTGCACTAATTTAAAATACCTTATTATTTTCACCTTACTTTTCACCTTACTTTTAATCATATTCATCATAAAATATGAATATGATTTAATTCAAGAGTTCTTATCAACAAAAAAAAAAATTTACCAAAAAGAGAAGAAGTAATAACCGGTCTAACCCGGGTCAATCGAGTCACCGGGTCAACCGGGTTTCGGCTGGGTCAACCGGTCCAATCTGAGTTGACTGCAGAAGCGGTCCAACTACCTTCTCGGAACAGGGAACCCACCGGGTCACCAAGTCCCCGGTCGACCCGACAGGTCCGAGCCGGGTTTTAAAACACCGAGTAGGACAAAGGTAGAGGAAGTATTAATATATATATATATTTTTTGGTACATGAGGAAGTATTAATTTGTTTTGGAAGTATTAATGTCTTATCTTTCAATGGTACGATATGAATTGATTATGCTACTCATACAAATTTGTTTGAATTTTTTTTTTTTGGGACAAAAGTAAATAGGGTTAGATATAATGGTATCCTATTAAGTTCAGGAAAAATTCATAATCTCTTTGAGAAATTTTAAAAAAAATTGCATATCATTCATTAATAAAGTCCTTAATTATATTAACTGTCATGTTTTGAACTTATGTAGATATAGACCAGATGCTTAGCCAATTATGATCACTTTTGTCGGTAGATTTGAAATTTTCATTCGTCACATAGGGTGCACGTTTTCAATATTTTCACAAAAGCGAGTATGAGTTGTCGTCTTTAAACGGGAGTGAGTACAGGCAGGTAGGGTTCATTAAGGGGTTCGAGCCAGTGTTAGCTTAAGAAAACAAAAACGTACCCAAAGTTATAAGGGAGGAAGGTTTATACACACTTTTACTCGCTGGTTCTGTTATATTTAATAATTTTAATTTATTAATTAAATAAATTATTAAATATAAGTGGGATTAATAAGTAAAATTGTATATAAAACTTCTTATTTTTTTATTAGAATAAATTGATTATATATATATATATATATATATTTATTTCTACATCCACTTTAGATAAAATTATCTATAGCTGCCTAAAAATTATATCATTTTGATTAATGAATGATGTTTATGTAATTTTAGGTGAATTAATGATAGGTGTTTCAGTAAAATTCATATGATAAAAATAAAATTACAGAAACACCCTTCATTAATTCATCTAAAATTATAGAACCACCATTTATTAATCAAAATGACATAATTTTTGAAATAGCTGTAGATAACATTATCTAAAATGATCATAAAAATATCAACTTCATATATATATATATATATATATATATATATAGTAAACGAAAGGGAAGCTAATGTGCTGGCAAAGATCATTTGATATCTATTAAAGGGAAGCTAATGTGCTGGCAAAGATCATTTGATATCTATTGAAAAGCCTCTCATCAACGGAATTTTCTAATATGCTCCCGGCCCACAATACTATACCATGGTCATTTACTAAAAAAGAAATTTTTTTTTTAAAATTCCATCTAAATCCATTTTTTTTACTATTTTTAAAATGGGAGCTTATGCTCTCGGATCATATAGATGTCCAGAAATTTTCTGAGAGGACATGGAATGTTTATAAAAAAATGCATAATGAACGTACAAAAAAACAAAGGGTTTTTTTATTGTTAATGTAGATAATTTATCTATATTAAATTCAAAACGACGTTATTTTTAAGTAGAAATCAAAATATATTTGTCATTATAATTTGTTTAAGAGTTATAATAGTCTTTTTTATTATAATTTTTAAATTTTTCAATACAAAACGACGTTATTTTAAAAATAAAAAATAAATAATTTATCTATATTCAGGGTATGTTTGGTGCATAGTATATGATAATGCTTGATAGTATAAGACCTGATAGTATAATGCCAGATTGTATAAGATCTGATTGAATTTTAATACTATCAAGCGTTTGGCACGGTATTGTATAAAATAATATATTGTATAAGATAATATCATCTAGTATTTGGTAATGCACTGTATAATACTATATATGATAAAAATAAATATTTTTAATAAAAATATCCTTTAATAAAGAATTTATATAATTCTTCAAAAAAATGTCATATGATATTAATTTTTATAAAAAATTATTGATCAGTGTGTCCAAAATATAAATTATTTTTTATAAAAATAAAAATATTCAATATTTTAAAAATTAATATATTGAAAAATAAATTTTTATTTTAATAGATTAATATTAAAATAATATATTAATTTTTGAGAATTACATTGGTCAACGATGTTAATACATCAATCTCTTATCAGGTCTTATCCCTCACCCTAAGGCCAGATTAAGTTATACATCGCTTTGATGTATTAAGGGATTATGCTGTATAAGCTTATACTATACGGTGGTCACACCAAACAACTAAAAATATCATAACGTATAATATAAGCTTATACTATCATGTCTTACACATCACATATACCCTCATCGTACGAACATTAAAACGAAAATAATGAATTTTCTTAGTTGATGGCAAATTATCGATTTTTGATTCAATTCCAATGTGTTTAATGCTTGCTATATGATTGATATCCTTATCTGCATTATTGAACGAAGAATTGAAAGATGGGGCTTTACACTAAAAACGAAGGAAATATTTAATATGTTTCATGATCATTGAATTTTTTAATGTTTCCTTTTATATCATTAATTTTTTCTTTTTTTTTTATCCCTGTTATTTTTCTTTTTTTTTTAATTTTACCCTCTTATTTACACTAAGGAACCACCTAAAAAATGGTGGTCCTTGTTCAGAATAAATAATCTCAAAAACGAATGGCTCAAATTGTTCCACGTAGTTGGTAGTAAGTGAGGATCGAATTGACATTAACTGTTTGAAAATGAATTTTAGGTGAAGATTGAATGGAGCTAAGTACGTCCACCTAGCCTAGGGAGGGTGTATAATGGTAGTGGATCGGATTATGTGGAATTTTTATGTTTATTTTTTTTTTTTATATATAAGAATATGTTATTCTGTCTATCTTTATTCTACCTATCTTTGTCTATCTTTTTTAATACCTATAGATTATAATTTAATCCAATGATAAAAATTTGCAGGATAAAACAAATACTTTTACTCTTCCTCTTTTCCACCGGTGCCTCTCACCCTTTTTCTCTCCTTCCACCTTCTTCGATGATCAGAAGCACAACATATTTTTTTTTGACAAGAGCAGTATTAACTAAACATGATAGAGTTCCAATTTATGAAATTGACATAATCAAATTATATGTTTAATTTATTAAATATATCTTGTGAACCTAATTGAACCTGTGATATCCTAATTTCGTACAAATTTGTAGGCACAATTAGCCAAATGACTTGTACCGAATCAGTTTCTGATTAAATTGGTCGGATGTCGTTCAAACAATACTGCAAATTGTCGAAGACGATGGTCAACGAAGTGGGGTGGAAGGTGAGACAAAGGGTGGAAGGCAGTAGGAGAGAGAGAGAGAGGAGCGAGAAAGGGTAAAAAGATTTATTTTATCCCGTAAATCTCTATTGTTGAATTAAATTGTAATCTAAAAATGTTAAAAGAGGTAGACAAAGATAGACAGAATATATATATATATATATATATATATATATATATATATATATATATATATATATATATGAAACATGATATTCTTACATTAGTGTAAGAATTAGAAATCTTACACTCAATCTTGAGCATTGATCCACTTGTATTCAATGACTTACATTACTAAAAAATTAGAGTCCTTAGATATAAGTGAGATCAACAATCAAGATTGAAAGTGTAACTTACACTGATGTAAAATAATTCATGACCCTATATATATGACAATATTTGCCAATTTGTATGTATAATAATTACAGAAATGTAAACCCCAATAATGATTTACATAGATTAACTATTATAAAATATAATTCAATTTATATGTTATTTCAAGTATTCTTTTAATTTTATACAAATTTTGAATTAAAAAGAAAATTATATTATGTGATAATAGAATTATATTATTTATAATTTTATAATTTTCAAAATATTTTTTTTGAAGTTTTAAATATCGTAAGTATCAATAAATATTTGTTTACTTCTAAAAATTACAAATAAATAGCCATGGTGGAGATGAAGTGTATTACCAGAAATTGCTTTCCAACCCAATGGGTGCAGCTCAGTTGGTAATTTGGCGCTGAGTTAGTGGGGTTGTATATGTGTTCGATTCCCGCTGAATGCATTCTTGGGGAGGGGGCTGAACCTTTAGCCATCACTGTTCCCCCGTACTCCGGATTAGTTCCATAGCCGGCTCAAATATTCGAAGCTCGTGGAAATACTAGAGGGAGCCAACTCGTCTCAAAGTGATAATTAGGGTTGGGTAACTTTAAAAAAAAAAAGAAATTGCTTTCCACAGTAGTTTTGCCAAACCAACTGATTTTGAAGTGCAGTTGAATTATTTTTAATATATATTTACAATTAAATTTAAAATCATCTTCATGTAGTGATTTTTAAAAATATCTTCATAATGAAACCAAGAAAAATCTGTTTCAAGGACATGGCCATAAATAATCCTAAAAAAGGTAATTATGCACATTATAAAGAAAACAGGCTTCTTTACTTATTGGAATATGTGAAAGAATTAGAAACGCGTGTATTGATTGATAGAAAAAAAAAATATTTTTTTTGTTCACTTTCGCTTCTTTTTTATCTTTTTTTTTTTCTTACTTAAAATAATATAATTTTATATCTTTTAAAATGATACATACTTTTTCCGTTGATAAAAAGAAATAAAATAGAATTAATTATATAAATACAAGATAAATAATGCGTATCTAAATTTATGGGAGAGCTTATAGGGTTTTTGACCCTTTTGCCCCTAATTAAATAATTAATAACCAATTTGCCCCTCCCCCAGAACTATCCACCATCCTGTCCCCATTTAGTCGATTATGTTGCACTTTTAATCGACTAAATGGGCTAAACTCAGAAATTATGAAACGCGAATTTTAGTCGACTAAAAACTCATCTTAATCGACTAAATTGTTTGCACTCTTAGTTGACTAAGCACATTATTTAGTCGACTAAATGTCGCAGATCAGGTTTTTTAAAAACCCCCCCATTTCGCAAAGGGGGTTATTTTCAAACCCTAATCGACTAAAATGCTGCATTCCGTCCCCTCTCTCCAACCAAGTCCGAATCTCAACCCTTGAAGGTGCGATTGAAGCTTCCTTGGTTCACACTTGCGAAATCGACATTTAGGTAACGTATTCTGACTTGCATTTGGTTTTAAGTTTAGTTTTTATTTTGGTTTTCTTCATGCATTTGATTTATGTTTGCGGTTTTGTGGATTTAGGTTAGGGGTAGGGTGCTAAGTGTGTTGTGAGGGTGAGGGTTATGGTTGATGTGGTGCCTTAGGCATAGGGTTAGGGTTATGTTAGGGTTAGGGTTAGGGTTTACGTTGCTGTTTTGGTTGGGTTGTAGTGTTTAGGGTTTAGAGTGTAGGGTTAGGGTTAGGGTTAGGGTTAGGGTTGAGGGTTAGGGTTTCTGTTTCTGTTTTAGGGTTAGGGATTGGGTTTCTGATTTCTGTTTTATTTTAGGATTAGGTTTTGTTTTTTATATTGAATTTTAAATTTTTTGATATTGTTATTGTTCATTGATTTTTGTTTCCACTTGCATTGTAGGTACAGTTGTTCCCATGGCTGGCCGTAGAAGATCGTCTAGCACTGGAAATGAGAGACGACAAAAGCTACGACAAGACCATCCGTCTTCGTCAAGGCCACAAGAGGAAGACCCCGCTGCTGTGGACCTCCCATTCGGATACTTGTTCGAGAATGACCCGGTGGTTCATGAATCTTTTGTCCGTGACTTTGTTAACCGACCGATTTGTGGGGCCAAATCACTTGATACAGCCTTTTTTGAACAAGAAGGTTTTAACATTGTGAGGTGGTTGGAGGAATCACATCTTAGGACCTTGGCTGAACTGTCGTGTTCATATTCTGAGCTGCATGTACGGGCCTTCTACCATAATCTCAGCTACCATCACGGTGAGCTGAGGTCTAGGGTCTGCGGGGTGGACATCATCATGACGGCTCCGGTATGGTTGGAGTTACTGGGGTATGACTTTGATTCTGCGCAGACTGTGGAATATGACGCAGACAGCGGGACCATACTTCCAGGATATTATGGTTATGAAATGAACTATTTGATGTTCCCATCATGTTGTGAACCGTTTACGTAATTATTGTTGTTTTCTTGTTTACCTATTAAATGACAAATATCTTTTACCTTCATGTTTTCAATTTGTGTCTAATCACAGTCCAACGGGTCTAAACTGTCCAATGAAATTCAGAACAGGTGACCTTAACAGAGTTAAAATAAGAACACAAGTTTCGGATACCCTTAATTATTGCATTTTTGCAGTACATGCACATTCGTGGTTTATAACCTGTACAATACTATTTTGTACCTGAAAGTGTGTTCCCCAAGTCATTATATGCGTGTACATTGATATTCGATCGGTTCCGTGCCAAAAAAAATCGTGCAAAACAGAATGGGGTATCAAAACCAGTTATTTAGTCGAGCAACCCGTACTGGTTTAGTCGACTAAACTGTGTAAACAATTTAGTCGACTAAATAATGTGCTTAGTCGACTAAAAGTGCAAACAATTTAGTCGATTAAGATGAGTTTTTAGTCGACTAAAATTCGCGTTTCATAATTTCTGAGTTTAGCCCATTTAGTCGATTAAAGGTGCAACATAATCGACTAAATGGGGGCAGGATGGTGGATAGTTCTGGGGGAGGGGCAAATTGGTTATTAATTATTTAATTAGGGGCAAAAGGGTCAAAAACCCAGAGCTTATACCCTTACCATTCCGGTCACGTTTCAAATTGCAATTCAAATAGTAAAACGCCCCGTCATCATTCATAACTTCCTATCCTTTAATCCACCGGATTCAGGAAAATTTATCTATGTCCGCATATTTAGTGGTTGTTGTCTCCAAATTTTTTTTTGTAAAAAAGTTTAAATTAACACTTGAACTCGCTCATAATCTAGTTGCTTCCATAACAAAAGATGAAGAAATCATGGGAATGAAAAATCATAGAAATAGGTACGTGACAGGAGAGGAAGAATAAGTTTTCTCCCTAGTCAATTTGTGTTGCTACGTTGTTTTAATCGTCTCTGTACGTTGCTAACTAATATAAGAATAAATATCATTTTTGGTCCCTAACAAAATATTTGGTCCCCACTTTAGTCCATTATAAAAAAAAGAGTCACCTGTTCCCTATGAGATTTAAAGTGGACTTATTTTAGTCTTTTTGAGACTAACGTAGGTCTTTTTCAAATTTGTTAGGGACCACGATTTTATTTAAATTGATCCACTTTAAATTTTTTAGGGACCTCTTCAAGACTAATTTTTGATAAATGACTAAAATGGAGATTATATTTTTTGTTAGGGACTTAAAATGATATTTACTCCTACTATAACTATTGAACCAAGAGATAAATAATAATCTACATAACTAAAAAAAAAATTAAAATCCAAAATCACATGTGCATGTGACCCAACGTGGATCCGCCAGTGCTTTAACCCAAAAACTAACATCGTGATATCCACGTACGCAAACAAAAAGTTGACCCCATCAAATGCTTAGAAACAAAGCATAAGATTTAATTAGAATACGATTTAAAATTGAATTTTATATATTAATTAGAGACAATTTTATGTCCTGTTGAATAAGAATATTAATTGAACATGTTTTTCCCATAATTTTTCTTATTTACTCTATGTCACATTCCAAGTATCTGCAGATATAAAAATTAGGCTCAACTTATATCTGATCTCCATCTCCATCTCCATCTCCCAAGAACTTTGTTAAATTACAAATGGCGAATTTATTTATCATTTCGATTATTTCGTGCTTGTAGCTGGAAGTTTTTAGTTAGGATTATTGTTTTATGTATAGAAATTTCAGACATCAAACAAATGAAATGATTTATTTGGACGAAAAGATAAAAATTATTATTTGATTTGAAATTTTATTTATTTTTCTTGCTTCAATGATTAAATCCAATCTAACCTTTTTTGTTTAATTGATAAGGTGTTCGGGTTCCAGTTACTATGGAATTTTTTTTCTATTTTATATCTTTTGTTATAGATTCACTCAATTTTTGATAGTTGCTAGTTACTTTTATGTAATAAACTACTAGTAAATATCTTGTGTATGTACAAATATTTTAAAAATTACGTAAAATACAAACAATACATTAAAAGAAAAAAAAGGTTTAACAAAAGAAATATTTAAAATGGTGCCATTTCAGTACTTTGCAGGTTAGGAATGCTGAATGCAGAGGAGATTCTAATTAAGAGGGGTAGGAGCGACCAAGTGTGGATCATTTGGCCTTTTATCAGAAGAAATAGTAGGACCAATAATGAGATTTGTTTTTGTTTAGAAACATTCGTTTTTATTTTTACTTTTTAAAAAAAAATATAAAAGAAAAAAAAAACTTGATCAGAAGAAGTATTTCAGTTATAAAACTTGATTAACAAAATCATTTGAAATGAAGTAGGAGATTCTTTCTGGGGTCAGGCAAAGTAATGCAGGTCTCTCTGAGTGGTTCTGCTAATCAGAACATAAACCTTCATAAGGTTTAAAAGGTTTGCATCATCCCTTTCTAGCAACCAATAATTTTTTATTTTTTATTTTTATTTTTTCTTTTACAATTTCTTATTATATTCTATTGGTTATTTTTCTTATAGCTATTGCGTGGAGATGCTGAGATGTTTTTTACCAATTTGTCTCAAGAAGAAGTTGATAGGTAACCTTGGCAAAACTAATATTTGTAATTTAATTTACTGGGTATAAAGGTTATGCTATTATCTTTTTAATATAAATCTTGTTTCTTTTCCTATGGTCCTTAGCAACGAAATTTCTTTACAGGACATGCAAGTTAAACTCTGTTCTCTCTGTCTTCTGCTCTATCCACATGTATGTTGGATTATCACCTTATAAAAAAAGTATACAATTATGCACAGATTCACACCTTTATGATTTATAGAAAAGACAAGTATTTCAGGATTTCGTAGTTGCAACTTGCAACCACAAACCAAGATGCTTCACGCATCAAAATTTTGTACAAACTGCATAACCAATTCATAAAATCACGAGACAAAATCAGAATATAAACCAGCGCCTGTGCTTTCTTTTCCCAGACCCGCCTGTGACATTGATGCTACTACAACTAAACTTGAAAAAAATACATATGTAGGGTGAATCTCATATCTATGTAGGTGATATATATTTTTAATCGTAAATTTTCAATAGGGTTGATGTTTTTCCTTGACATAGCATGGACGTGTCATCTCCTATTCTAAACTTTTTATACAGAAAAAAAAATTAATATTATTTAACTTTGTTGTTATATATGAAGCACCGACACTTCAAAAACTCTGATATGTCGTGTCCGACACTTTTCGACACTCTCGGACATTTCGACACTCCCCGACACTTCAACACGCATTATAGAAATTCAAAAAAAGGTTCAAAGGTTACGTTGCGTTGAGTTTTTAGTTCCAACTATTAGATTCGTTTGATTACTATTACCATTTTATTGAGTTTGATATAAATATTTGGGATATCTTATGTTTCTTTGCAAAATTTATGAATATTATAAGTTTAGATTCATTTTTTTGTTAAATTATTGAATATTAAATATAATATATATTACATAAATTAAAAATATTATCTAATATCAAAACGTGTCCTAGTGTCAAAATATAACATTTTTTAGAATTAACGTGTCGGAGTGTCATGTCGTATCGTGTCACGTGTCCCGTGTCAGTATCGGTGCTACATAGATTGTTACAACCAGAGAAGAATATGAAGTAATTGTAGAAAATGGAAAGCTTGTCTATAGACATGAGTGGAGGCTTGGGGATACTGAAGAGAAATCCAAATGGATATTTGTTCTAACTTAAGTACCGCAAGGAGCTTGTATGTGGGGCGAAAGGAGAAGGGAACATTTCAGCACTCGAGCTTTCTAGCTGGGGGTGCAGCCACAACAGCATGGTAGATTAGTGGCTCATCAGGGTGTCCTAGAGGCTAGAGGTACGGATTTAACATCATTTCACAATTCATACATCATCATATTGAAAATCATTCTTATTAACTATTCTATTTTTATTATACTAGATCACTTTTAGACAATGTGGGTTTCACTAATATTACATGTATAATCATTATATAACTGACACAATACACATGTTATGGTTTTGGGACTTATATGGTCAAAAGTGATCCAGGGTAATCTAATTTGATTAAAGTATGATAGATTGGTAAAATTTTTTGAAAGTAAGATAAATTGATAAATAATGTTCAAAATAAAAATAGATGGGTCATTAAGCCGATGGTGGTTGACGGTTGTTGCATATATATATATATATATATATATATATATATATATATATATAATGTTAGGAAATTCGTTACTTCAAACTCCAATGTCAAGCGGGTCCAGGAGAAGCCCGTGACAGGGGCCACCACCAATGAGATAAGGCTACACCAACCGTAGCAAGTGAATCCGACACCATGTCTCAACCCAAAATCTTAAGGCATTGAGTTCATGGGTCCTTTCACTTATATACTCTTCACTTAGCTCATTACCAACCAATGTGGGACTCATCACACTTGAATATCTCAACAATCTCCGCTTCAAGTGTGAAACCCACCATTGGTATGCTCCCCCTCAACCGAGTACCCGAAGCGCAAAGTACTCGACCCGCCTCCTAGCCAATCACTAGGCTAGTTCGAGCCCAATCCGACTCTAATACCACTGTTGGGAAATTCCTTCCCTCAAACTCCAATGTCAAGCGCGTCCAGGGGAAGCCCGTGGCAGGGGCCACCACCAATGAGCTAAGGCTACACCAACCGTAGCAAGTGGATCCAACACCATGTCTCAACCCAAAACCTTAATTGGGTTCATGGATCCTTTCACTTATATACTCTTGACTTAGCTCATTACCAACCAATGTGGGACTCATCACACTTGAATATCTTAACATATATATATATATATATATATATATATATATATATATATATATGAGTTTTATATATGTTATATTATAGGACACTTTTAGTGTCATGTTACTCTAATACATTTGACGTGGGTCCCACTCAAAAAGAAAAAAAAAAGAAAAAAAGAAAAAAAAACAAGATGAATTTCAGAATAACATGACACTAAGAATGTCATGCAACATGATATGTATAAAACTTATATATATATATATATATATATATATATATATATATATATATATATATATATATATATTGCAGACTATTTGGCCATATAGTGGTCACTACTCACTACCACACAACACGAGAACTTTAAAAAATTTATATGCTTTATCGAGGAGGACAATGTAGACCTCTCCAATGTAAAGGTAAAGGTTTTGTCCTCTAAAATTTACCTGCCACTTAATGTAGTTAATTTTACACCTGATGGTTGTTTGGCTTGTTTCTTGCAGAGATGTGCTATAGGTGACGATATTCCTTCACTTATTGCGACTAATTCATTTACTGCTACTAAAGAATTACAGCAAACTATGGCTCCTACTAAATTTGAAGGGCAACACTTCGATATTGTAGGGCATAGAATCTCTATTAGTTAAGAACCACGACATTACTGTATTCAGAATTTCTTTAACAAATGCCAATTACAGTGTGGAGGGTTAGGAAGTCACCGAGTATACGTACGTATGTGTATATCCTTGAACTAAACACGAGTCACTTTCAAAAAATTATGTGAAAACTTGGCACGATTCATTGTCTTATGCCAAGAGATAAAAATACATATGGGCCCACATGTAAAAATAAAAATAACAGTGCAAACATCGATGGATCAGTAGGAGAAAATTTTTTCTTGTGCTACTGGAGAGTCATCTAACCCTTCTTTTAAATGTAAATATAATTTGAAATAAAGGTTTGCTGAAGTTAAAGGAACGATAGCTCCTCTTAATCCCTCGCTAACTCTATCGTTATTATGCATGTCTCCCTTTCCCCTGGTAATTTAATTATTTTTTAATTATTGTATTAAAAAGAATTAATCAATTCTTGAAATGGTTAAATAAGAAACTTTACGTTAAAAATAAACAATCTAGTTTATGATACGACAAGCTAAAATTTGTACAAACGAAAAAAAAATAAAGAAAGAATGAAATGGGATAAGGTAATGATCGAATTAATAATATAATAAAACGAAAGGGATGGTATGAAAAAGATAAGTTTGTTAACCAGGTGATTAGTTAAATTAATATCAAATTGTTTACAAAAAAAAAAAAAATTTAATATCAAATCAAAATTTTCAGTAGTTAACGAGCCGAGCCGAGCCGAGCTTTGGTCTTAAAAGGTTAAGCCTATGTTTAAATGTGTCGGTCTTACCAAGCCTATTACCTGTTACGAATATACTTATCGGCTTGTGGCCTGCCTCATTTACAAAAATAAAAGCTTGATTTAGCCTGTTAGAAAAAAATAAGACAACAAAAATTTATCCAAACAGAATATACGATCGACAATACTAGTAATTCCATAAATATTCATAAATTCAATGTATATCCAAACAGTATAGTATAGAAAAAAATCATTCAAAAAGTCTATTTAACTAATAAAATAGGGGTGAAATGGATTGAGAAGAGAGAGAGGACTATTACAAATAGTATACAAAATATAAATAAAAATAAAAATTAATATACTAGGCGGCGAGCCTGAGAGGCTCCAAGGCCGAGCTTTTGAATTGGAGCATGAGACCTTTTTACTAAACGAACTTTTATACAAGTCCAAGCCTGATTCCAACAACCAATATTAGGCATATAAGCTCAAGCCTTCACGATCCGAGCCAAAGGTCCCTGAAAGACCCCTGCCTCGTTTATCACCCCTAATTGTGACGGCAAGACTCGTTTTATTGTCATTTGATTCCCTTATTATATGCATAGTTAGGGGTGTAAATGGGCCAGGCTGGCCCAGCCCGGCCTACATTGAGCCCAGCCCAGGCCCGACCTTTCAGAAAAATAGAGCAGGCTTAGGCTTATAAAAAAGTTTTTTTAATAAATAGGCCATAGGCCAATTTTGTCAAGCCCGACCTATTTAATTTATTAAAATAAAATAATAAAATAAATTTTTTTTTTTGATAACATAATAAGATAATATTTATTTTATATGGCAAAGGCACAAAGTACCAAAACTAATATCTCATACTTTTTGTGCTATTTTATTCTATGAAAGAAAAACTTGTCTAATGTCTCCAAATTTTACATGTTGTTGCAGCTTAATACCATAGAGCAATGGGTACCTTGCTGGATTATGATGTTGCTAATGAAAATCTTTCAATAATACTCTTCTTTCCCTTGTCTTGATGGTGGTTTAAAGATTTTTAGATGAATGACATTCTCTTGTAGACTTTATTTCAGCATCTAGTAATTGTATTTTTCTTATTTTTCCCATTTCTTTGACTCTATTCCTCTATGATATACATTCTAGAGCTGAGGTAGTATGTTGACTCTTTCTTGTTTGTCATTTTTTTCTTATGAGAAGTATTAGTGCATGCATGAATGGAGCTTTCTTTACTCTATACAATTATTTTTTTTGCTTAGTATATATAGTGGGAGGCCTACAAGGCCTGTAGGCCATGTCAGACTTTCTTATTTTTTAAAATGGGCCGAGCTTGGCCTACAAATAAAGTCTTTAATAAGCCAGTAGGCCAGATAGACTGAATTTTTTTTGACGTAGGCTTGGGCCAGGATGACCAAAGCCCAGCACAGCGCACCCCATTTACATCCCTATGCATAGTATTAGTCTCGTTTCTTTCATCCTTGGTCATCTCAATTGCGGTTAATTAGGAATTACTAAGCGTGCTAAAGTATTAAAAAATTATTATCATCATTATCATTATAGAGAAGTGCTAAGCATTAACTTCGCTGCCTCGTGACTATGCTGGAAAATGTGCTAGTCTATGTCTAACGTTTAACGACAAATTTATTTTTTTATGACGCCAATTGGAATGGTGTCTTGCAGTTCCGCAGTCGGGGCAAAAATTTATATATGTATTTTTTTTTTAATTTTAATTAATTCATATCATAATACATTCAAATTATATTAAATACAAAATACCTAAGCAGACAACATCAAAAAAATTATAATTTTATTAAATATATTTTAATTTTTTTATATAAGTGGAAATGAAACACATAATTTAATACAACTTATCCAAATCTCTCACCAAAAATATTTTAATTTTTTCATATATAAGGCTAAATTACAAATTGTAGCTCGGACCAAATTATAATTAATTATATAATTATACATGATAAGTATAATTTATTAAAATTTAACCCGAGCCGAGACCACCCCAAGTAACTTGTGGCTGTGTCTTGAACATGCTGCATATAAAGGTGTGTAAAACAAGCCCGTTTTAGAATTTTTTAATATTATTTTACAATATTCATTCTTTTTAAATCTCCCATTGGTTATTTTTCTAAGAATACATTATATTTGATATTATACAATAAAATAAAAAAATGATAAAAAGTATCCTATAATAAATTCAATTTAAAATATATTAAAATTTAATTTCCATTAATTTAAGGGAAAAATGTTTGTCCTTTTAAATGACACAACTTGTGTCATTTCACTCTTACAAAGAAGTGAGACCCTCACCTTTATTTTGTTTGTCCATTCTCTCTCCTCCATAATCTATCTCTTTCTTTCACTTAAAATGACATAACTTTACATCTTTTAAAATGACACATATTTTTCCCTTAATTGAAATGCAAATGAATTCTTATTAAAACTCGGTGTAACACCCCGTATATGTCCGGTAATATTATCATATCATCGTATTAAGTTGCGCTTAATTAAAATTGCGGAATATCTTTTTCTTTTCAATTGTGACGTCATTATACTTAGCCAAGTAGAATACTTAATTCATTTTCAAAACATTGCCTGTATGTAAATTGCAAAAGACAGCTAACTGGAATACCTCATTAATTAATCAACATAAATATGTCTCTAGTCACGGAACTACAACACGTAGACCGGACAAACTAATAGTTTATACAACTCCAACTAAAAGTACTAACATCAAGTGACATGGACAAACCCCATGTTCACACAAATAAGGCAACAAGCCCAACATAGTCTCAACAACAACATCATAATAAAAGAAAGCTAAAAGCATAACATCAGCATATATATCCAGCATCCAAACATGTCAGCATATAAACAGCAATAATCATCAACTAATCTCCGGCCTCCTGCCGCCAGAGGCATCAGCCCCCAAATTACCTGAACATGAAATAAGCGCCCCCAAACGTGGGGTGAGATCTCTAATCAAGAAATCTGAGTAAGACAAGGGGTCCTCAAGGATCTTCCACCCCAAGCTCACTTACATGTGCAATATAACTTCAAAAGCAGTTTAACAATATAATTTCCAAATAGTGCAATGCAACAGATAATAATGTCATGTGTGTCAATTCTATTCTACTGATCAGAGAAATGCACGAATACGTCTATTACCCACACAATATGCAAAACGCTACTTGCACTCACCCACAGGCTCACCATCTTGTATGACACTACATACTCAGGCTTACCGACTAAGTGGAAACAACACATACATATTATAAGTCATTGCACATATCAGCTCAAAATCATTTCAAAATATCCAAAGCATGTAACACAGTATGCATATAAACCATTCCCCCATGGGGTATGGTGGAACCACAACATGGCTAAACCGAGGACACGAAAGCTTACCTTGCAAGCTAACTATCCAAGCCAAGAGTCCGCACAAGCTCAAGGCCCACAAACAACACAATCACAATCTGTTTATATCAGAAATATCATTAATAACCATACTTTAAAGGTTCATTTCATTATGACAACATTTCCTTATTCGATTACATCTTTTCTAATTCATAATTATCAAGCATTAAGTCCCACAATTAAAGGTATCACTGTTTTCCAACAGTAACACAAACTTCCTAGGCCATCAAGCCCAACTGGGGACTGTCCCACGCACAAAATTGGTTTATGGTCATTTTCACAGGTGGTAATCAATTACCAAGGACATGGTAATCGATTACCAAGGACATGGTAATCGATTACTACACATGGTAATCGATTACCACCAGCAGGGTAATCGATTACTGCACATGGTAATTGATTACCAACCAAAAGTAATCGATTACCACGCGGGAAAAACAGTTTTCTGCAGAATTTTTCTGCATAGTCCGAAGCAAAAATGTCACCCAATGACCCAAGGTTCGGTTTTGACCCAAAACAGATATTCATTAACACTTATTAGCCTTAGATTAACAACCCTAAGCTTGAATAATTAAAGTTATCTCATTTCATAACATAAACAAGCTATTTTCATGAAAATTTAAAAGGGAAGTTCAAGGTATACCAAAGGGGTCCAAACTCAGCAACAAAGAAGGCTCTTGGAGCTCTCCAACAAGGCTCAAAGATGCTGACTTTAAGGAACCACGAAAATACAACACAAGGTGGGTTCTTTCTCTTGAAAGATCACACTTTGAAGCACCAAATGCCATGACAATGGCTTTTTCAAGGAAAACTCACCAACTCAGCCCACAAAATCCCACAAACCAGAAGCCACACTCAACAACAAGGCTCCTCACCCTTCCCACAACCAACTACTAAGTGTTTACAAGGTTAAGTGTGAAGGAATCATGCATAAAGATGATCACTTGGAGGGTTAAAGGAGGAAGAAAGCTAAGAGATGGTGAAGAAGAAAGGAGGCAGCAGCTGAGCCTCCAAAACCCACACAAGAATAATCAGAAATGACCTAGGTTTTAGTGCCACTTAGTTTATATAGGCGGTTTAAGATAAATCACACTGTATTAGCAATAATAGCTAGGCTTATTATTTTAATCTCAAACTTCATATTCTGAACCTAGCCATTTTTCTAGGATTTTTATTATTTTTATATTAATTTTTCGCAACACTTTTTCGGTACGCGTTTTAACACTGACAGTATTAGTTCCGACATCAATTCTCATTATTTTGACTTCAAACTTGTTTTACAAGTCCCCTATATATTATTCTAGGAATATACATGCACTTATTATAATTTTCCGGGATAGTACCGGTACACATTTATACCGAGTAACAAAATCGGTATCTGCACTTTTCGTCAGAAAAGCAACTTTCAACATTATTAATCACTTTCTATAATTATTTAAGTCTCATAATAATTATTAGGGTCAATTATAGAATTATTTCCTAATTCTCACATAATTAATTAATTAACTTCCTTAATTAACGGTGCAAGTTCTTACACTCGACATGCTCAATTATTTCTAAAAGTAGGATGTGTTGTAAACTTAATAAACTTAATATATACATTATTGTTAAATAAGGAAGGTTATATTTACAAATTTTTTATTTATAAACTCTTACAAAGTATATTATGTCTTACCGGTCAGACACTCTTGAGTAAAGTCTTACTGGTCAGACATAGTGTAATTTGTAAGTTTGTAAAAAAAGGTTTGTCAATATAACCCTACTCTTGTTAAATATATCGCTGTGTTGTTAGGCTTGTCAAGCTATTGGATGATAGGTTGTGCGTCGGTCATGATTCGATGGATCGTGACAAAGTTGGTATCAGAGATTAGGTTTACCAAGTAATATAGTTTTAGTTTTGTCCTTGGGAATAATTGAGCAATTAAGTGTCCTTTAGTAGTAACTGTGATTATGTACCTGAGCATTCTCACACTCAAGGTCCTATAAAATACCTTTAGGATTGTCAAATCTCTTTATAATTTTTATTTTGAGTTGTCTTAGGTTATAAGTCACCAAATAATCCTCAATTCTAATTCCTATCCAATTTGACTGGTTAGAATATGCCGCCAAGACTTCGAATGCTAGGTGGTGGAGTCGTTGCTTCTGACACAACCGATGATACTTCTTGTAACTGTTAGTTTGTAAAAAGTATAGAATCCAGAGAAGAATTCATGTATCGTTCACAGGGAATGGAAAATTCAATCTCTTTTATTTATTCTTTTTCAGTTTTCTTGAAGGTGAATGTAATGGCTATTTTAATAAAAAAATGTAATTTCTAAAGTGTAAACTAAAACAAGAATAGTAAGAACACATTCAAATGAATAAGAACGAAGATTAAAACTCTAGAATTCAGATTTCAATGACTTTCCCTTAAAAAATGCATGTCTGCATTTTAACTACTGTAGCAACTATCTTGATGAAATTTGATTTTTATAAAACCTAACTAAACTTTTCCAAATTTAGTTCTGAAATTGATTCATACTAAGCCCTTAATCTTGAATCATTCAGTTATGACTTATAATCAAATTCTTTCGAAGATTATTCCTAAACTTGGAATCTTGAATTAATGAAATTCAGAAACTCAAATTTTCCAATACAAGTTCATGCAAGAATTGTTAAGCCCATTCCCACGGAACTCAAACCAACAAATTTTTACTAATCAAACATCAAGAACGTGCACAACAGTTTGAATTGATTAATAGGTACTTGTCATCTTCATCAGAATTCGAGAAAAAGAAATTAGCAATGCATGTTGAAGATTAAAGTAAAAATGAATTTTGACATTAAAGTAAACATGTTCTTCATTCATAAAGATTAGAAACAGTAAGAGTTGAAGGTACAAACCAATTTGATCTTCACAAATAAAATTGTAAAACTACGAAAGATTTAACCAAAGTATAGCAAATCCAAAAGCTTGCATGCGAAAATCCCTCCTCTTGAATCCCTTCAAGAATGAAGTCCTTCCTTGTGCATGTATCTCTAAGAAACTTTCAAAGCTCAAACTCAAAATTGCAAAGAAAACTAAAAGCGCTCAAAAAATCAAAAACAGACTTCAACAAAATTTTTCTCAATTCTTTTACAAAAACCAAGACTCTGATTTAAACTAAAGCTTTAAGTAGATGTTGTCCATTTGATTGCTCTAAAAACAATCCATGGTTCAGAGTATTCCACCTCAGCTCTTTTCTTCTACTAAACTGCTATCTTGTAATTAAATGGCAAAATGATATCAACATATTTACAAAATTGCCATTATCAGCACAAATTCCATAGTGGACCTATTTTACACACCTTTTTGGGCCTTTTACTTGCATTTTAGTCTATTCAGCCCATAAAGTATAGGAGAATTACTACTAATTTAAGCAGAATTTAAGACTAACAAAATACCCCAAACTTGTCCAGCACATTGTTAGTTATTTTCCTTTCCATCATTTTAGTTTATCAGTCAATCGAAATAGTGTTTAGACAGTTTAATTTTCCATTTATCATTATACATCACAACCATTAATTTTAATCAACCATATTGCCAATTAATATCTATATCAGATCAGTGATTCAATTCGAACTAACCTATCAATTAAACAAATAGAAATCAGTGTTATAGTTCATAACAAATAATTAATCACATAACTCATATCAGACCAATGCTTAATCAAAGAATTCCTCATTGGTCTCTTTCACTCTATACTTTTCTCTCACTTTATTTAAAATGTTAGTTTCTCATCACCAGCTCTGCATTGTTGTATCCTAACCTAAATTTTACCTAGACACTTGATGTCTAATTTTCCATTTCCATCGAAGGGTATTTTAGGCTTGTAATACGGCTGGGTTTGGTCGTTTGTTTTTCCAGGTCACGTGGCTAACTATGGATGGCCTCTAGTGTCTAATTAATCATCAATAGACTTATAAGACTTATTTTGGTAAATGACAGGAAGAGACTGCTTCTTTTGTTCTTTTTATTTTTTTTATCTAGCTTACTTCCTTTCATCAAATGCAACCTTATTTTCTTTCTTTATCACCCTCTTTTCTGCTCCATTTTTTATTCTTTTCTCTCTTTTTTATACACTTGCATTTTCTCACTTTCATTTTCTTCTTCCTTTTTCTTACACCCCCTCTCTTTTTTTATTTTATCATTAGGGGTTCTTCCTCCCTTTCCTTTTTTTATACACCTATTTTTTTTTTTTTTTTAGTTGGCTTCTTCCTGCCATCCTTTAATGTTTAAGTCTTTTTAGCCTAGCGAAAATTAATTAAATACTAAGGCTTCCAAAACATGTTAGTAAAGGGAAAATTGGCTGCTACTTTACAGGTTGTACATCATGAAAGAAAAGGCTTAGGCTTAAATAAGGGTTGCAAATGATTAAATTGAAATACAAGGTAGACTATTTGGCTCTAGGTTTTTCAATAAACAAACAAGTGCCCTTTTCATATGGAAATGTACTAACCAGTTGTCTAGGAATTATTTAGGTCAAGAACTCCAATGTAGAGTGACCACTCAATAATAGAATTCAAGTGTTTCGGTTCAAATCCTTACTAAGGTATAAATCCAGTGATGTAAGTATTGACTAAGCTAAGCTATGTGGCAACCTTTTTATGGAAGGTAACATTGTTGATGTATGCTTAATTAACAAATCAGAATGAAATTGTATAATATTCTGACAAGACATCGAAGACAAATAAACCCGAGTTTATATTAATGGCTGCTATGCATAGATAAATTAGAAAAATAGAGTTGCTAAAGTTCAAAAATTTTATCTTTTTCTCAAACTCAGCATGTGTACCCACCCCAAACTTAAAAACCAGTTGTGTCCTCATAGCACAAAATATAGGGGAGAGATCACATGACTAGAAAATATGCCATTGAATGAAAAATTCAAAACATGGCACTTCGGTATATCAGGTAATCAAAATGGTATATCAGTGTATAAAGAAGAGTGATCATGAAACCTGTGAGACCATGGATATGCTTTGCTTAAGATTGTGAAGCTGAGGAGCATGTTTCTTCTGAGACTGAATCCTCCACTTCAAAAACTTTGCAGATAGAAACTGAGATGAAAAGCAGTTCAATTGATCCATATAGTAGCAAACATGTAATGCCTTTTATTATTCCTTGCTTCCAAACAATTATAATTACTAGTGTCAGCATGCATGTTGTCACAAATATAATAGTGATAATAGCCAACCCATGTGCATAAGCCATCATATTGCACCTCTTAGGCCAATTTTGACAGCTAGACAAAGACACATTAATATCCAAACAATAATACAATATAGCATCAGATAATAAAAGCAACTAGCTATACGAAGCCATGAAATGTACACATGACAACATTTGTACCAAACCAAAATTACATAGCCATCACACAGTTTTTTCAGAGAATGAAAATCACAAAATATCCTTCTTGTACCAATGAAGTTCGAATGGATGTTAAACAGAAGAAAATGGAAGTAGATGTGTGTGGGTGTTGTCAGAAGGTGAGGAAAATGGGGTTCAGTGTTGTCAAAGAAATATTGTTCACCATGTGTTAATGTGTTACAGCAGTTAAAAATAGTGGTGGTTTGAGATGGGTGAAGATTTTTTTTTAATAGAAACCCTCCCTTTTTTATCAGCACAAGTTCCCAAATTTTTTTATTTTTATTTTTTTTAAGAGAAGAAAGCATAAACACTTAGTTAATAACAAAACAAAGGTTCTCCTACGTACTTCCTACCGAATCACCACTCACCAGTAACAAGTTAAAACTACTCAAAAAATTACACTAAACATGACTGCTTTCACATACTAACTATCCTACGTACTAACTACACAAACACACTGACTAACTAATAAACTAAACTACTAATTATTGTTTCATCTAGCATCCAATAAAGCAATGCAAGTCTTCTCTTTATCCACATGCCTGCTCTAGAAATTTTTTAACCATCTAATCTTGCATGAAAACAATTTGATTCTTATCTTAAAATTTAGAACAAGTTGCCCTGTATCCAACTAATTAATTATTTTCAGTTGAATCATTTCTTTCAAGAGTAGACTAAGTTTTCCCTGTTGATATAAGGAGCTAAAGCTCAAATTCTTCCCATGCAATCCTAATGAGTCAAATTGCTTGACTCCCAAAAACTTGGTTGGTTTAGACTCTATTAGAGTCAAAGCTGCCTTTATCTAAGCTATCATTTTCACTACTTAAAAGCACATGGTTAGCAACCAAATGATTGAATATAGATATAGGGGAACAACCTTCAATGTATTCATCTATAGAATTTATGTCATTCAAGACCTTAAAACCATATTATTCTCATTGATCCTCATACTCAATTCACATGTTTTAACATCAATAATAGCATCCTTTTTAACTAAGAATGACTTATCAAATACAATAAGAACATCCTTGGCAGATTCAAAATCAAGTATTATGAAATGTGGTGGAAAAATAAACCTATAAACTTTCACTAATATGTTCTCTATTTTCCATCAGGGTATTCAAGTGAACTATCAACTAATTCAGGAGTTATTGTGGTAGGAGAGGTTGCCACTCCAAGTTGTTTAACAATAGAAGTGTGCATCAAATTAATATTAGAGCCAAGATCACACAAGGCTCCTCCAATATTCTTATCTCCTACTGCACAATGAATTATAAAAGAACCTAAATTTTCCAGCTCGGGTGGCAAATCATTTGAGAGGTAGGGCTCCTCTTGCTGTTTTTGAAGTCTTTTAGGAAAAATGAGCTCTCTTTCCCTTGATACAGGTTGAGGAACTTCATTATTCTGCATATCGGTGTTTAGTGCCTTTGGTTTTGGCACTTGCTTTTCTGGTTCAGTAGTAATTTCCCCTTCCTTGTCTTTCTCTTGAGGTGAAGTTTGACTAAGTGAAGGTTGAGCTGAAGGGGTGTCTTCCACTTGCTTCTCTTCTTCTTTATTAATTTCCTCAAGGTAGACAACCTTATAGCATACTCCAGCTGATCCACTTCTCTACAATTCCTCAATTGGAGGTCTTTGCATACTTTTCTTTCATCCCTCATTGGCGATTCAGCATCACTAGGGAGTGCCCCTAAAGGTCTGCTACTAATTGCTATAACAAGTTAACCTATTTGTGTCTCAATGCTTTTCAACATGGCATTATGAATTTGGAGTAGAGCTGCCTGATTCTGAAGCATTTGCCCATATTTTAGCACAACTTGATCATTCTTTGCAACATAATCTTTCATCCACTGCTTAATAGGTGGATGAGCTTCTGCAGTCCCTTGTTTATTCTGGTCTGCTGAAGAAGGTTGATTGAAACCGGGTGGGAATGGCATCTTTGGTTGAAATTGTTGTTGTCCTCCCTGGTTGGTCTGACTAGGTGCTTTATTTCCAGCATTGTAATGTTAGCCTTGGCCTTGATTTTGGCCAAAATGGCCACCTTGATTCTGCCATCTGGGTTGGTTGAATTGGTTGTGATTGTTGTAGCTACGATTGAACTCTCCCACATAAAGAACTGATGTAGGGTTGTTGAGGCATTCCTCAAATGCATGTGTTCCATAGCACAGGGATCAGATAACTGCTGTAGCAGCCACTGGAGCAAGTGCTGGATGCTTAGATTCCACAACCACCTTGGTAAGATTCTTCACTGTGTTGTTTAAGGCAGCAAGTTCAGCTGCCATGGAAGTGGTTTTTGTCACTTCATGAAGGCCAGCAGCCCTTTTTGGTTGGTCAACTCTATCAAGCGGCCATTGACAACTGTTTACACTGATTACCTCAAGAATATTGTAAGCATCAGTGTACTTCTTGAGTAGAAAAGCACTTCCAGTAGTTGAATCTAAATTGGATCTCCCTTGCAAACTCAAACCTCTATAGAAAATTTGAATAATTGCCTAATTAGGCAGTCCATGGGTTGGACACTTCCTCAACATCCCTTTGTATCTTGTCCAGGGTTCATGGAGTAACTCTTCAGCATATTGACTGAAGCCAGTGATGTTGTCACCTAAATCACAAACCTTCGTGGGAGGGAAGGACCTCATAAGAAAAGATTATCCCAACTCTTTTCACGTAGATATGGATTGAGATGGCAAGTGTAACATCCCGTGTGTACCCGGAATGTTAACATTACATCGTATTAAGCGGTGCTTAATTAAAATTGCGAAATATTCTTTTTCTTTTCAATTATGACGTCATTAAACTTAGCCAAGTTGATTACTTAATCAATTTCATAAAATATCACCTGTATGTAAATTGGAATAAGACATCTACTGAAATTACTCAATATATAAATAAAGTGTGTATCTAAATCACGGCATTACATCTCGTAATCCGGACAATATCCTAATACATTATTACAACTCCCAACAGACTCAAGACATAAACAATACTAGGTGTCATGGACAATCCCCATGCTCACCAAATAAACAGCATAAACAACAAGTTTCAACATAAAACTACAAAAACATAAACTGAAGCTATAAACATATAATCAGCATGCAAATCCAGCATCCAACATGTCAGCATAAATAACAGCAAATCTAACTCAGCTCCGGCCTCCAGCCGCCTGAGGTCTCAACATTACATGAACCTGAAATAAGCGCCCCAAACGTGGGGTGAGATCTCTAAACTAGAAATCTCAGTAAGACAAAGGGTCCTCAAGGATCTTCCACCCCAAGCTCACTTACATGTGCAATATAAGTTCTAAAAGCATTTACATCAGTATAAGTTCTCAAAACTATGCAGTGCAACAGATATTCATGACATGTGTGTTGATACTATTCTACTGGCCAGAGAAATGCAGGAATAAGTATACGTCTATCCCCTACAGATAGTACAAGGAACATCGCTTGTACCTCACCCACAGCCTCACCATATTGTATGTACCACATACTCAGGCTTACCGTATAAGTGGAACACCACATGCATATCTTAACGACACTAGCATATAACAACTCAACAACATTTTCAAAACATCAAAAGCATGTAACACAACATGCATATACCATACCCCCATGGGACATGGTAGAACCACAACATGGCTAAACCGAGGACACAGAAGCTTACCTTGCAAGCTAACTATCCATGCCAAGAGTCCACACTAGCTCAAAGCCCGCAAACAGTACAATCACAATCTGTTTATACAGTAAGTAATCATCAATAACCATCTATCAAGGTTACATTAAGTGATTAAGGCTTTCCATCTCATTATAAGTCATTTTATGTATTTTCTGCAGGAGGTATTCGAATACTCCTCGATGAGTATTCGAATACTCCCTGTCTCCAGAAAGTATTTGATTACTTCCATTAAAGTATTCGATACTCACAAGTATCCGAATACTTTTCCCCCCAGTATCCGAATACCTCAGTATCCGAATACCAAACCTTACTGTATTCGAATACTTTCCAGTATTCAAATATTTCTTCAAAGGTATCCGAATACTTCTCTTCTTAGAAAAGTATTCCCATACTCCTGCAATGAGTAGGGCTGGCAATATGGGCCAGCCCGCCCCGGCCCGCCACTAGCCCGCCCAAAATGGGCTGGCCCGCCCCGGCCCGTTTTGACAAAATGGGTTGAAAGGAGTAACCCAGCCCGTTTTATGAGTGAGCTGGCGGGCTACGGGCCAGCCCGCCTAAAATAAAAAAAATATAAAAATAAAATACGAAAAATTAAATTCTGCATAAAATCACATAAAAAAATCTGCATAAAAGCATACAAAAATCTACATAAAATCCTAATGTGCTTATGAAACTAAGAAGATCAGTGTTTAATAATCTCCATATAAATATGCATCTTTCAATCCAAAAATAATAATAAAAAATAAAATCATATCAGGATAAAATAGAGTAACAAAACAAGTAACAAAGTGTTGTATGAGCAGTCCACAACAATTCAAAAAAGCCATTTGCATGCAGAGAAATCTAAGATACGGAGCTACATAACAATTGGGTAACCTAAAAAAAAAAAAAAGGACTTGGTGGGCTAGCCCGCCCCGTGGCGGGTTGACCCATATGGACTGGCGAGTTTGGCGGGGCGGGTTTGACGGGCTGGTGGGTTGAAAAACTAAACCCAGCCCGCCCCATTTGACAGGCGGGGCGGGCCAGCATGGCGGGCTCAACCCATTTTGCCGGCCCTAGCAATGAGTATTCGACTACCTGATGAACAAGTATTCGAAGACTACACGAAAAGTATTCGAATACTTCTTCAACAGAATGCAAAAATTCGAACCAACTTCTGCATAATCACAAATTCAAGGGTCCAAATGCGATTGAGAGTCCAATGACTCCCTAAACAGATAATCACCAACATGTTATGAACCCAAAACACATTCTTTTACTAAAATGGTTAAAGTTCCTCTTTTTAATAGATTAAACAAGATTTAAACTTCAAAATGACAATGAGGTGATCATGGTATACCTCAAAGGCTCACAACTCCGAAAATGGGACAGTAAGGAGGTCCTCTACACAGCACCAAAGTTCAGACTAAAGCAAGACACGAAAATGGTACACCAAGCTTGGTCCTTTAAGCCAAAAGATCACTTCTTGGCACCACAAAATGCCATGACAAGGTCTCTCCCTCACAACTCAGCAACACAACCTCCAAACACTCTCAACCAACAGCAAGTAAAATTCAGAAAAGCTTCTCAACTCACCACCAAGGCTACCTCACACAAAACACAAGTGTTTAAGTGACATCAACAATGAGAAATGTGGCACCTTTGGCTCACAAGAGGGTAGGGAGTGAAGGTGACACAAGGAAAACACAAGGCTGAAGAAGAGCTCAGAAAACAACTCACGTAGCAGCCAAATTATGGCCTAGGGTTTTGTGCAAAGTGAGTATTTATAGCTCGCTAAAAATAATAACACAATATTAGCTTTAATTGCTGCGCTTAGCATTTTAATCCCAAACTCAGGATTCTGAAACTACACAATTTTCTAAGATTTACCATATTTTTAATGTATTTTTCGGAGCACCTTTCCTGTACGCGTTTTTCATAGCCAGTACCAGTTTCTGACACCAGTTCTCATTATTTTAACTTGAAACTCGTTTTACAAGTCCTATATAATATTCTAGTAATTATCATGTACTTATTATAATTTTCAGGGGTACTTTTTTGGTACGCATTTATACTGACTAGCAGAACCGGTATCTGCACTTTTCCTCCGAAAAGCGACTTTCAGCATTCTTAATCACTTACTATAATTATATAAGCCTTATAATAATTATTAGGGTCAATTATGGAATCATTTCCTATTTTTGCATAATTAATTAATTAAATTCCTTAATTAACGGTGCGGGTTCTTACAGCAAGTTCTCTATCCATTCTCATGGCCTCATTGGAAACACCATGAACAGAGAAGGTGTATGAAATCTTTATGAACTTTGTTATGTGTTTATGTGGATCTTCATGCGGCAATCCATGATACTGGGTAATCGATTGAAGGGGTTGCACCATCCCTGGCTTCAATTCAAAATTTGCTTCTAACTCTGGTTGTACTATGTTAAGGATCAGCCCATCGAGAGATGGAATTGCATACTCCATTATGGGCAGCTCTTCAATTACTGGGATCATGGCATTTCCATTCCCATTTTCATTTTTCCCATGGATTGAGTTGTTGTCGTCTGCCACAATGTACCAATCAATCAACTTCCTTTGTTAATCAGATTTGGCAGAACGTCTACTGTAACAATGGTCTTTTTCTGTGTTCAGAATTAGTACATTGCAATAATTAAAAAAAATTTAAAACTTGTCAAGAATTAAAATGTAACAAAAATACAAATTCAAAAAACTAAATGAAAGAACTTCAAAAAGAAACTAAATCATGCATCGTTCCCCGACAACAGCGCCATTTTGTTGGTAATTGTAAAAAGTATATAATCCAAAGAAGAATTCAAGTATCATTCACAAGGAATGGAAAATTGAATCTCTTTTATTTATTCTTTTTCCGGTTTCTTGAAGGTGAATGTAGTGGCTATTTTATTAAAAAAAATGTAATTTCTAAAGTGTAAACTAAAACAAGAATAGTAAGAACACGTTCAAGTGAGTAAGAATGAGGATTAAAACTCTAGAATTCTGATTTGAAAGACTTTCCCTTAAAAAATGCATGTCTTCTTTTTAACTGATGTAACAACTATCTTGATGGAATCTGATTTTTATAGAACCTAACTAAACTTTCCCAAATTTAGTTCTGAAATTGATTCATATTAATCCCTTAATCTTAAATCAATCAGTTATAACTTATAATCAAATTCTTTCTCAGATTATTCCTAAACTTGGAATCTTGAATTAATGAAATTCATAAACTCAAATTTCCCAATACAAGTTCATTCAAGAATTGTTAAGCCCATTCCCATGGAACTTAAACCAACAAATTTTCACTAATCAAACATCAAGAACATGCACAACGATTTAAATCGATTAATGGGTACTTGTCATCTTCATCAGAATTCTAGAAAAAGATATTAGCAATGCATGTTGAAGATTAGAGCAAAAATGAATTTTGACATTAAAGTTAACATGTTCTTCATTCACAAAGATTAGAAACAGTAAGAGTTGAATGTATAAACCAATTTGATCTTCACAAATGAAATTGTAAAACTACGAAAAGTTTAACCAAAGTACAGCAAATCCAAAAGCTTGCATGCAAAAATCCATCCTCTTGAATCCCTTCAAGAATGAAGTCATTCCTTGTGCATGTATCTCTAAGAAACTTTCAAAGCTCAAACTCATAATTGCAAGTAAAACTAAAAGCACTCAAAATATCAAAAACAGACTTCAACGAAAATTTTCTCAGTTCTTTTACAAAAACAAAGACTCTAATTTAAACTAAAGCTTCAAGTAGATGTTGTCCATTTGATTGCTCTAAAAATAATCCAGGGTTCATATTGTTCCACCTCAGCTCTTTTCTTCTACTAAACTGCTATCCTATAATTAGATGGAAAAAGAATATCAGCATATTTACAAAATTGCCATTATCAGCTCAAATTCCATAGTGGACCTATTTTACACACCTTTTTGGGCCTTTTTACTTGCATTTTAGTCTATTCAGCCCATAAAATATAAGAGAATTACTACTAATTTAAGTAGAATTTAAGACTAATGGTAATTTTCTAGGACAGAATGCTAATTCCTATCCAATTTGACTCGTTAGAATATGGCTTTTCCATCTTATATTCATGGATAGGAATGATTATGTTCCTTTTTCTACATTGGGCTGAGAATGTTAGAATTCTGCCTCATTTCTATAAGGTAGTTTTTCTAAAGGATTTTTCTCAAGTTTTCCATTTCCTCTCCTTCGCATATATTCATTCATGGTAATCTACCATACTCACATGCATTCAAGCTAGAATTTACATCACATAACATAATCCCCAAATGTGTCTATCTCGTATATGAGAGAGTCAAGGTGTCTGTCTATCTTTCTGTTGAAGAAAATGTATCTATAAGAGAAAACTAGCAAGAAAATGTTGAGGAAAAAAAATCTAAGGATATAGTGTGGGCAGACCTAAGTCAAATGTGGTGCAACCCCTTGTGCATCCATTCGATCCTCATCATGTGGTCAAAAAGGTTTGGGTGTAACTAGTTAATTAAGCCATAACACACCCTAACTTAGTCTTAGTGAAAAATTTTAGATTTTACACTTCAGTCCACATTTCTTCATAGTTTCGAAAATTGCCCATTATTATAAAAAGTTCCAAATTTCTCTCATCAGGGATTAATTATTATTGGTGTTACATTAATGGTTACCCTTTGTTTTTTTTTTAAATAATGTTTAGTTATTGTGTATGAGATTCCCAGAACTAGATTGCTTAGGAATTAAAAGGCTTGAACTAAGAACAAATATTGTCCATGGTTGAAAAGCTTCGTCATGGTAGTGGCACTACACCAAAAGTGAGATTTAGCGGCGGTTTAAACCGCCACTAAAAAATCTAGTGGCCAATTAAAAATTGACTCCGAAAATGGTGACGTTAAATAATTTAGCGACGGTTTAGATAAACCGTCGAAATAACCGACGCAAAAACAAAACCGACGCAGGATGCATTGAAACCGCCATCATATATTAAATTTTTATTTATTTATAGTGACGGTTTAAAACTGCCGCTGATTCATGTGATTCATTTTTTTTTATATATTTTTAATTACTTTTTATTGGAATGTTTCAATGATTATAATTTTTTTTTTAAACATGAATATTTTAAACAGCGACTGAATTATATAATTCATTTAAATTATATAATTTAACTTAAACTTTTGCAGAAATTTCATTAGTTATAAATACATTCATTGTTTATAATCAAATTTGTCATTGTAACATTAAATATATAAAAAAACTGAATACAAATATAAAATAAATACACATAATAAAAATCAATTTAAAAAATCTAACATTAAAAATTATTAGATCCAAATATATGACAAACAAAGTACATAAGTCTTCTATTACAAATTAATCATAAAAGTAACCATATTATCAATATAACTACAAATGTTTAAACATAAGTAATATAAAATGACTGATGAGTAGCAGAATGTGAAGGTTGAGCACGAAAATGTTGCTCCGCTACCTGCATTAAAATTAAAAGAATAATATTTTTAGCACAAATACATAAAAAATAAAATACTTACAAAAGAAATAACAACTTACTTGATCATGAGTAACAGTAGTTAGTTAGTTCAACAGGTATAGGTTTGGATCATCAATAATGGTACGTCTAATCTGAATCGAAATACATGACAATAAAGGATAACTTTATATTTAATAAGTAACATTAATATTACATGTTACCATGAGAAACTCTTACGGGAAGACATACACAGTATGACAGTAGTAGTTAATTAAATATGTATTATTATGTATATACATACATCATGGCTACTGGGTCATGATGCTAACAAAGAAGATGGGTAACTTCAACTGACCGCGTAACCAAGGATGCGTGGCTGAAGGTCTTCTTTTTCTTTCCACACATGAAGATGAATATTTTCCTCTTGATGATTCCTCTAATGGGAGAATGAGCTTTTTCTGTAGCTCTTGTCTGCTGGTGACCTAGTTCGATGCACCAATGCCATTCTTGTTTTCTTTTCCATGAGAATGAGATAGCCTGACTTAATAAGAGAGTGAAAGTGGGTTTGAGTTAATCCCAATTTTATCAGATGGTGGTAAATGTGATACAACCTGTTCACAAAAGGAAGTTGAAACATTTATTATATTTAAATAACAATGAAGAATAAAGTTCACAATCATCAAAATTGATAAAATTACAACCTTAACACCCAAAAGACTAAGCATAAGAATTTCAATAGGTGCAAGAACGATGCCCCACAGGGAGTGACACACAAACCACATCAAGAAAGCACCAGTGACACACAAACCACAAGGATAAGAGATAAGAAAAATGACCAAATACAGGAAACGGCATCAAGTTCAAGCTGAATCCTTGCAAAAAATAAAATTAAAAAACAGAGTTATTTACTTGATTTACTAAAATATTTACGCATTTTGAAAGTACCTGTATGAGCTTCAAGGAAGACTTTGACTGGAGGAGCATCTTCTAAGGTGTGTGAAAGGATGCCTTAGGACCACTTGGTACCAATCTATTCATATATCACATACCTGAAGAATTTGGAGACCAAGAGCTTGCAACTGCTTTTAAACCGTTTGGTAGAGTTCTGAGTTCTAAAAAATTTGTTGATAAACGCAACTGGTGCAAGCAACTGTTTTGGTAAGCCCGTGCTTCATCTATTTATGAATTTGATGGGTTGTGTCTGAAGCTTTATCTGATTAACTCCACTTTGCAGAGTTTGTTAGTTATGATACTCCAAAAGCTGCTCAATCTTCCATTAGAACAAACAAAGTAGCAAAAATCAATATAAATCAGTAAATAAATTCTGATTTGTAATTTTTTGGTGAGCGGTAATATTTGTAATTTGATAGTAATTACTTTCACTTAACATCTCTTTGTACACTAGCAATATTGTAGGGTAAGTACGTAAAGTTTTTAATAAAACTAACCGTAATAAAGGATGTATAACAAACATCAGTCCTTCCTTAACATAAGTTGAGCACTAGTTTTACTTTAATCCTTTATTGCTCTTCTTCTAAAGTTGTACTCTCTCTCTCTCTCTCTTCTTTACCTTATAACTAGAAATATAAATACTTGTTTGTAAATATAAATATTAGAACAAAATACTTCTAAATAACTCTTATAACTAGCATAAGTATAATGGATTATAAACTTTTTCCCAACATCTTTGTCCCAAAGTGGCTGAAACTTTTACCATATACTGCTTAGTACTGCAGGCTATTTTGTAACTTACATAGATCCAGCCACTTACAAGAAAAGAAGTCAATCTGGCTGACATCCAAATTATCTGCAAGGAAAAGAGATCCATGATATTTATAAGCAATAAAAAAATTTGAAATCCAAATTATTTGCAAGGGAAAGAGATCCAGAAGACTAGAAGTAAAATTAAAATCATAAGGAGCTATGGAAATCAATGTATTACCGAAAACTTGTACATTGTTAGCAATCAAATTATTTGTACGCATGGCGTAGTGTTCAAAAAACAGAGCAAGTTCAAGAGGGATAGAGGAGGAGAGAAAAGGGTTTCTTACGACATTCAAAATGTATAGAAGAAAAAAGAAAGGAGAATTGAGGAGAACGTAGATAATAATTAATTAATCTCTATTATTTGATAGACTTGAAGGCGGATCTATGAGTAATATTAATTTTTTTTTAGAAACCTTTTTATATCTTTACTGTATCTATAATTTATGTCAGTGATTTTCAACCAAAAAAAATAGTTAATTATGTTAGTGATTAATTTGTAAGTTCATATATGTAGCTGATTCAGGTCTCTCTTTGATATATTGCAGACAAGTAAATAGGTGTGCATATAAATTTAATGATGATTTACTAATGAAAGACGATTCTCGAAGCCGGAGTTCAGAACACTACAGCTAGCAATTACAGTTAAATAACTACGTAAAATCAAAATTTAAAAAATAAACAGAAACAGCGCGCCATATTTAAGAGTTACAAGCGATGATCAAACAGCAGAGACTCCAAAATCTACAGATTTTCTTCAAACAAGATTTTCAGAAAAAAAAAATGAAAATAGAAACGGAAGACGATTATCGAAGCTGTCCTTCTTAAGCTATATATATTTGAAGTCTAGGATGCACATAGGATGGTTTCACTCTCTTAAAGCCCGAACCTTGTATTAGAAAGAGACCCCCAGCTATCTCCATATGAAAAATAAAACGATTATATTAATAAGGATGCCCCTTCCTAATAGATGATCTAGCAAAGGTACAGTTCTGATTGCCATAAGATATTTCAGGTTGTATCAAATTCAAATCTAAATCTAATACTAGCTCAGTGTAGTATAACGTTAATATTGTGCATTCGTGTGTTATGGCTCAAGAAAATTAGAATACAAATAAAAAATATATGAATTATGGCTATCAAATATTTAAATATTTAGCAAGGAAGCCAATCCTATAGCTAATTGGATTTTTTATTTTTATTTTTTTGTAATTATTTATGCTTTTTAACAATAAATTTTAGCATCACGATAAAATAAATTACCTTCCGATAGGTTACTCTTGATGTTTTCCAGCATAGTAAGATCCTCGATCTTGGCTCCAGTCTCCTAAGGAGTAAAAGATTATAGAATTAATAGGCAGTTATAACATTATAATAACAAAAAAAAATTAATTTATTTTATTTATAAAAAACTTATAAGGTAATTGACAGGTAAAAAAAATGGTAATTGACACAACTCATACAAAAGACATAGATCAACGGACTAAGATGTCAAAAACAAGCATGTTCCCTTAGTAACAAAATCAACGAAGTAAAACTTCACTTGAAGATTTCTGACCCATGTTAGAATTGATTGAGATCGGGTTGAGTAACAAAAATGGTAAAGGAAAAAGCCAAAATGCTAACCTGAAATGTTGTCTTCAATGGCTCTTCAACTAGGAGACAAAAAAAAAAAAAAAAAAAAGATAAGTGAAAAACCTATCAAGTGAAGAAAAAAAATAGCAAGGAAGAGGGAGATCGAAGACATAAAGGGAAGACCTTGGTCTATGAATGCGCGCAACTGGTTGATAGCATCCTGGGAAGCAAATCCCATTTCTTCTTGTTCTAATCACTCGCCTTGGTACCATTTGTTTAGATTGCAGATACTGGAAGTTGACAAATACCAGCACCAAGTAAAAGAGACGAAAGATTACAAGAAAGAATTAAAAATTTATGTAAGTCTCGGTAAAAGTAAGTTATAAGTGCAAGGTGGCTCTTATATGAGAATAAAACTAAAAGTTTGTTACTAATCTTGATTCTTAGAAACATTGAATTCTCGGTTGATTTATACAAAGCAAGCTAGTTTGCACTTGTTTGTACATAAGACTAGCCAAGAAACCCTTAAAGATGTTTTGATTGCAGAACACTACTGAGTCACCGTCAAAAGGTATACATGTGATTACTGATGCATCTCTCAAAATATAAGGAAGTACCACTTCTTGATTTGGATAAGGCATACCCATATGAACCGGAAACTTATTAAGGATAATTCCTAAAATGGAGGTTATCATTGTACAATATTTCATTATATATTCTAATAGAAAAATAGAGTCCATGAAAATCACAATATACATTGCATAATATATGCTTCAAGTCATGCAATAGCACCTTACTCTAAGTGCTTAGTGGGTGGTGCTGGTACTTTTAAATAATAAAACTAAAGCAACCTTTCTGGTTTTACCTTGCAAAAAATGCATGTCCAATTAATGTAATGGTCAAATGTATCCACATGATGTGACAGCGCCTTCATTCACGTGATCATGGATGCTGATAGCAACTGATGCATATCGCAACGATAACATGTAGCAATCTTAGTCAAAGTATGAAGGATAAAGTAGCTAGACTCCCTTTTAGTTATTGACAAGTCCTTGTTGGTGGGGCTTCCTTGGCCCTAGGGACAACAATTGGGAGACCAGCAGCTTTGCAAATGAATTCTTTAAATATTGTGCCGATCGGTTAACTGCTGATAAAAGTGAAGTGTGTTGGAGAGTTCGAAGCTTCGGTTCCTTGTGCTTTATCAAAGTTGAGTTGATGAGTCACTATCAAAAGCTGTAGATAACAAACTTGCAAGTATAAGTTATGCAGGAAAAGAAGAAAGCTAATCTCATTACTTAGATCTAAGATTCAAATTCTTCACAATGGGTGAACATTAAAATAAAGAGTTATAACTCTTATGTTTGAAGATTTCGGAGAAAAAACTACCCTTGCAGTTCAACCAATGATCTACGGAAAGTGTACCTGAAATATTATTTGAAAAATATAACCCCAAGTGGTTGCATGTTGGCGAACAAGATCTACGAAAAGAGAAGATGTTGTGCTTCTTTGCTTTTGCATGTAGAAAACTATTGGAGGACACATATAGAGAAGGAAAAAAAAGGGATGGTGTGCTTGGAGCATAAGTTTCTTCTCTTGCTTTTTCTTATTATTATGCCAAATTTTAATTACATTTTGATCTTCACGTACCCATGAAAATTAAATATGAATACACACACAAACGCTGGGGGAATTACACTCATTCTCCACAAATTCACAATCAACAAGGCATAACATTGAAATTAAGATATTAAATATAAGCTTACCCAGTGCCACCTTCAAGCATGTTTAGAAAACACTGTAATGGAAAAACCAGTACGCTTAAGAGCGGACAACTTTGTAGTTCAGAACAACCTAGTGATACCAGTTACCAATCAAAGGTAAGATGAATGAAATAACATCATGGAGAAACATCACCTGAATTATGATTTACCATCAGGAAAAATAAAACAAAATTCTTTTGCAGATTCTTGCATCTCTTTTGCCTAAACTATCGTCCTAACAAAAAAGGAGAAAAAAAAAAACTCTCAAACATCTTACCAACCACTTCCAACTAGAAAAGGGAGGCTTAAATGAACTTGTTTATTATGGAAACATTAAATGATGTCATGTACTGAGCATACAGTTCATACAATTGGTCCAACACATATCCATGATCGAGCTCAACTGGAGTGATAAGTTTCTTGAGAAAATTTTTCAAGTAAGGAGCACAAAAATCATCTTGCATTTAGCACTCTAACCAATCAATTAAATAGTACAGAACATTGCAATCATTTGGAAAATAAAATAATAATAGTAATAATAAAGATAGTAGAGAATTTAGATTTATAGGTGTGAAGAGATAATGTTCCCAAATAGACAACTTCATAAAGAATCAGCAAAACCACTTGCATGCAAGATCTCTTTCCATAAGCTGGCTCTTAGAGGAAGAGACATTATTTAATTAGAGCATGATAGGGAAGAAAATGATTATAACTTACCAAGCTGTAAAGGTTATCCATGTTACTTGTGACAGTCACCTAAGTTGGGCTAATAGCCATGGAGAGCTTGATGTCACAGCCATTGCTGACATGCTTGGCACCAAAGTAGATAGACATACTAACAGATGGAACAAACATGTCAACAACATCACCCATCGCACGACCAAGGACGAGTGGATCAACTGAGGTAGTCATAACCAGAAAGACAATGCACACAAGAGCAAAGTTGTTAATAGACAAAGAAAACATAAAGCAAATAATGTAGAAACCAGAGTTGGTGGTGGTTGTGTGGATTTCAATTGTGCCAAGAAGTAGGGTTATATAGAAAGTGTGTAATTAAAGAACTAGAGGTAAAGTAACAGGCCATTATTTTGTAAATTTTTTTAATTTTTTTCTTGTGTGTGATAAAACTGTGTTTCACGCATGGGGCCATCACAAAATCAGGAACAACAATGGCTAACACGTGTGTGGAATTCCATAAAGGTAAAACAACCATCCTTTGTTTCTATGTGACGAATGGCGTCATCAACTCCATCCATTGAAACATAAAAAAAACTTGGAAGAGACAAATCATCAAACACTTTATACTCAATCATCTAAATACTAACCAAGCTCATAGATTAAAACATCAATAAAACAAATACCATATAAAAATTCAAATATCAATCAAATCAATCACTAATATACAAACTTCGTCACAAACCCAAAGCATAAGGATTCACTTATTCACAAAGTGAATTGGTACTGAATGGATAGAAGAAATGAACAAATGGTTGAGCTGTGAAATAGTGGTAAAGAAATACAAATGTGAAATAAAGATGCATTTGAGATATGATTGTAGAATAAATGAATCGAAAGAGCCATGTCGTATAGAAATAAAGATTGATGTTGAAATTGATACCTTACAAATCAGTGGGCGTGAGACTGCATAGAAATAAAAATGAAGCAACGACAGTGTTGAATAGAGAAGTGGCTAAATGCGAACCAGTTAACGCATGGGGCAGTCATTAAATTGCAATCAACCTTTAATGCTTAGGGGCGGTTTTTTAACTCACGCAGTACCACCGCCATCAGATCCCTTTTTTCTTGTTCCACTTTTTATATTTCTTGTTCGGACAAATAATAATGTTATTTTAAAAATTATCAGAAATTTCTGTTCAGCTTCACAACTAGTACTTATTGTAAAACTACAATTATTCATTTTTTTTTTTGGTAACCTGAAGTGAAAAAAAAAAACCCAACAGTAACAATACTAATCAGGCCAAATACATCGAGTTTCACAGAAACCACCTAAATCAACTAAATACAAAAAGCAAATCCCAGAGGGAGAGGAGGTGGGAAAATACTAAAATCCTCTACATCAGGATTTAATAAAGGAAAATTAGACAATCAATCCCCACAACAGTTTCCTTCTCTATACGTGTGCTTGATAACCACAGACCACTCTTTATTCATCCAAGCCCGTATACGAGTAACAATATGAGACTAACAGGCTGACTTACTCCTAGCAGTAAGCCACATGACCGCTGTTGAAGAGTCACTTTCAATTACTAATTTCCTCCAACCATTATCCCAAACGAGTTGTACACCTTTTAAGATACCCCATAATTCTGCCATAATAGTAGTACAATGGCCGATTCTATAGGAAAAACAAGAGAGCAAAGACCAGTACTATCTCTAAAAATCCCTCCACACGCAGCCGATCCTGGGTTACCTTTGGAAGCTCCATCAGTATTTAACTTCACCGGTCCTTCGTCCGGAAACTTCCAACCGATGGGGATCTCCTCCTTTCTAGAGCAAGAAACAATAGACTTCTTTTTTCTGGACACATTTCAGATTTCCATCGTTCGGGAATCAACCAATTGCTTATTATAGGCATAAGGAAGGCACTGATTACCATGATACTTATCATTTCTCTACCTCCAAACTAGCCAAATGGTAACTGCAAAAATGATATTCCAATGAACACCACTAACATCTACCAAAGTAACTTGAAGATTGGATAACAACCAAGAATTTATATCCAAACTAAAGAAATTCGGACAATACCTGTTAGCACCCAATTGGATTCATAGACCACTAACACAGAAACAGTCTCTTAGAGCATGAATGGCTGACTCATCCTACACACGACATATACAGCAAAGAGCCTCCACCATATGAAGATGATTCAATCTCAAATTCGTTAGCAATCTACCATAAGCCACCTTCCACATGAAGACTTGAATTTTATGGGGACCCTTCCAATCCCAAATGGACTTCCAGATATTAGAATACAATGATGCCCCACTTGCATGACCAGCTAACAAATTATAGATGGCTTTAACCGAAACCTGTCCATGGCTAGACACATTCCATCTAAACTGATCACAACCATCCTGAGGATGAGGAGGGAGGATGCTACGGATAATTTGAATATCCTTGGCAGAAAGCCAATTTGCTAGAACTTGGACATTCCAATTACCCGAGTCATCCAAGTAATCAGCCGCTGATTTAGAAACCTCATCCCAAGAGATTGGAACAAGAGACACATCCAGAAGCCTTTCAGACCGACTAGCCCACCCGTCTTTCCAAAACTTCATAGTAGAACCATCAGCTAACTCCCAAAAGGAATGGGCTTCCATCTTCCTCCACATATGACAGATATGCTTCCAAAAAACAGAATCACCAATCCTGCACGAAGAAATCTCCATCCCTGACATGTTAGAAGAATATTTAGCCAGTAACACTTTAACCCATAGTGCTTGGGGATCAGAAAAAATGCTCCAAGCAATTTTTGCCATAAAAGCATCATTTACAACAACCATTTTCCTGAGACCTAGACCCCCTTCATACTTTGGTTTAGTCAGCATCTTCCAGTTAATTAGATGCATCTTCCTACACCCCTCCTTATCTCCCCAAATGAATTTTCTTTGGATTTTCTCCAACTCAGCACAAATACCCTCAGGAAATCTCCCACACTGCATTTGGATAGAAGGAATGGATGCGAAAACTGATTTTGTTAAAGTAATTCGGCCAGCTTGGGACAGACAGTTGGCTTGCCACCCTGATAGCCTATGATTGACTCTTCCAATAATTTCTTCATAGTGTTTCTTTGTTACCCGCCCATGCTTCATCCAAGCTCCAAGATATCTACCCATGTTCCTAACTCTTTTAAAACCACTCAGATCAGCAATTTTAGAAGCCAGCTCATCATCAATATTCTTGGAGAAATAAATACAGCTCTTCTGCACACTAATTTTCTGACCAGATGCCTCTTCAAATAAATGCAAACATCTCATCAAAATTTGAATTTGATCATCACTAGCTTCAGAAAACAACATGAGATCATCAGCAAACATCAAGTTTGATATAGGAGGACCCCCCTTACCAGCTCTCATTGGCTTCCAAATATTACCTCTAAAAGCAGTCTCAATAATTTGGGATAATTTCTCCATACCCAGAACAAATAAATAAGGAGACATAAGGTCACCTTGACGGATACCCCTAGATGGCTGAAATTCCTTTGTCATTCCTCCATTCCACAAAATATTTATAGTTGGAGATTGAACAGAGGCCATAATAATATCTATCAGCTTGGTTGGTATCTTCACTTCCTCTAAGGTCTTGTGAATGAAGCCCCAACTCATCCTGTCATAGGCTTTTTCAAGGTCTATCTTGATTGCCATGAAAGCCTTCCCGCTTCTCATTTTGTGCATACTATGAATAAGTTCCTGAACAATCACTATATTATCATGAATTTGTCTGCCAGGAACAAAACTTACCTAGTTGGGAGAGACAATCTTATCCAAATTCGACTTTAATCTCTGAACCACTAGCTTGGACACCAGTTTGTACAAGACCGGGCACAAAGAAATGGGCCTAAACTCCTTAATATGAGAAGGGCTTTGAATTTTTGGAATAAGCACAATTGATGTAGAGTTTATCGTTTTGATCAAATCAGGGTTATTCCACACATCCTGCACAAAACTAACCACCTGAGTCTTCAAAGTATCCCAATTACGTTGGAAGAATAAAGCAGGGAATCCAACAACACGAGGAGCCTTTAGGGATTGCATATCAAACATACACTTTCTGATTTCCTCACTATTTGGCTTACAACCCATCCTATTAATGTCATCAACCGGCAGAGAAGGTCACATATTTAAAGACCCCAACCACCTCCTATGAGCTACATCTTCGGTAAACAGATTGTCATAATAGGCAAGAATCATTTTCTTGAGCCCCTCCTCATCATAGACCCAGGCATTAGCATCATTCTTTAGCCTGGATATTCTATTACAGTTTCTTCTTATAACAGTATTAAGATGATAAAACCTTGTATTACGGTCACCATCCTCTAACCACTTTTGCCTTGATTTCTGAAACCATAAGAGTTCCTCTTCCTCTAGCACCCTTTGCAACTGCCTTTGTAAATCAGCTTCAAGGTTTTTAAGATGAAGAGAGTTCCTAGTAAACAACTGATCCTGAATAGAACTAATTCTTTTCAAGATTCTATCTTTTTTCAAATTGATGTCACCAAAAACCTTTATGTTCCAGCTCTTAAGTCTAAGAATAAATCTTTGAAGCATATAAGGCATATCAAAACTGGTATCCCAATGAGAGTTCAAAAGATTAGGAAAATCACTGTGTTCCTGCCAAGCTGCAAGAAACCTAAAAGTCTTTTTTCCACCCGGAGAAACACTATTATCCAAATTAACCCACAATGGACTATGGTCAGACAATAATCTAGGAAGGTGACATACCTGAGCATTGTCAAAAAGAAGCCTCCATTGACTGTTGACAACAACTCTATCAAGTCTTTTGTAAACTCGACGGTGGTTACTCCATTTAGTGCTAATGTTTCTTAGATTCTCCCAGAGATGAATTCTTTCAGATTCCCTAGGACTTGCATAAACAGCTAAACAAAAGAAAGATATATTGCAATTCAACTGGATTTTCATGTGAATCATCTGGCTATTTTGATCTATGATTTCAACTTGACCCCAATTAGAAGACCAAATTAGCTAGATTCTTCCAGAAAAACCAACTGCTTCTTCTACCCAATACTTGTCAAACTTTAGTTTTTTCATAAGAGCAACACATTTACTACTCTTAGTTCTAGGTTCCAAAAGAACAACAAACTTCAATCTATGTTTATACACCAAAGATTTAAGGGTACGCCCATATCTCTTTTGGCAGCCCCTCTACATATTCACTTTTATGTTAATGAAAAAATACCTATATTACTAATTATTAACAGTTTTTTTTTTTACAATAAAACAATTTTATAAACACATATTGAGACGTATCTAGAAGCTAAATGTAATAATAATGACGCACTTTCATACAAAAAATATGGAGACAAAGTTTATAGATCTATATTTTGTAAAATACATGAAATAAAATTATTTCATATTATTTTTTGGTTACATCCTACCCATTTTATATGTGTGCATGAGATAATTTTATCTGATGCAACATAAAAAATATAATTCACGATCGTAAATCAAGTGATAATGTGTATTTTGTTAATTTGTTTAACTTTTCACACGTTATCATTCCAAAGTAAATTTATTCGTAAAATTTCCTTTATGGTACAAATTGAATAAATACTTTATAAAACTGATAAAAAAATATTTATTAAAAGAAAAAATGTTTGTCCTTTTAAATGACACAACTTATGTCATTTCACTCTCACAAAAAGATGGGACCCACATCTTTATTTTTTTTTGTGCACTCTCTCCTCTCTCCTCTCTCCTCTATCATCTATCTCTTTCTCCAATAAGTCCTTGGTAATACTGTTGCACCTAGATTTAGTGCATCCCACTAATAAGAGTATTACATGTCAGCCAAAATTGTCTCTCCTCTACCAAGTTTTCTCTCTTCCTCTAATGTGTAATATTCTCATTGGTCGGATATACTGAATCTAGGTGAAACAGTAGCACCAAAGATTTATTTCTCTTTTTCTAACTTAAAATGACACAACTTTACATCCTTTAAGAAAAGTATTTATTGATGGATTTTTTTCTTGCTGCATAAGAAAATACAACAAACAAAAATAAGAAAATCATTAAATAGAAAAACAAATTAGGGAGAAAATAAATTTATAATTAACTGTCATATTAATAAATTTATCACCAAAATGTATTTTTTATTTAATTGATCACTTGTTTATATTAAAACAATTTTTTATATAACCACAATAAATGACTCTTAAATCAGAAAAAGTCAACATCCCCCCATGAACATAATCGTGCCACCTGCTGCGTTATACCCTTCTCAGCCTTTATAAATTGAACACATTGTGGACTAAAATCACTATCCATTCAAGAGGCAAATTCAATCCTCTTAACAGGAAAAGTGAAATTTTTCATCTTTTCAAGTGGAAATCATGAAACGTGGAGGCCCCTTCTTTCTCTATGGACTTAGTTCAAAATCAAGCCCTGGTAAGCACACTAACGAAAAAAATAAAATTTTATGCATATGGGTTTTGTTTTTGAGTGTTCGTTCCTTCGTGTGTTTTTGGATTATATTTGTTTTCGATCGTGGGAATAACTTAATCTATGTTTCGTTATTTGGATTTATTTTATTTTGTTTTGCTTTTATTTTCGATTCAAACCACTTTGGCTAGAAGGGAACAACTCCACAATCACCACCATTCGAAGCAACAACGAGGCGCCACAAGAGAAGGATCATTGTGTGCCTCAAGCAAAATTCTTCGAAAATGCCACAAAGACAATTCAAGAATGCATGTGCGCTTACATTAACCTCAAAACTGGTAAGACCAGTGGGTGGTGCCAACGTGACCAATGGAAGATTGATTCAGCAGAGGATATGCTTTGGAAAATGGTGAAGCTGAGCTTTAAACATTATGCTAACCACCATCGCTATCATCAAAATAAGGTTGAGTTCAATGCATCATAGAAGAACCATTCTTATGCAGCAAAAACTTGCTAGTAATGATGCCATGCCTCCATTTAGTGTATCGTGCTGGCATTGGATAAGTCCATAAGCCTAGTCTCTCCTTTTCTCTAGAATATTTAATTGTCATCAATTTGAATTTACTTTTATGTTTTGATATTGTGTTGTATTTAATTGGTGCCATGCAACATTCTATTGGGTTGTTATAAAATCTGTGTTGCGAATGAGATAAGGCTCAAGAAATTTTTTGGGTATGTTCTTTATAGGGTGTGCAAAAAGTCAAATGAATCGAACTAAATCGTAAATGAATCCAAATCCCACTGTAAGAATAATATTTGCAGTGGCGGAGCCATGTATAGCCTCCGTTCCAACTAAATTTTAATAAATTGTGTTTATTATAATTATATAATTAATTATAATTTGATCAGAGTTAAAATTATGATTTGACTCGGGCTACAATTTGTAATTTGGCCTTATCTAAAATTTAAAATAAGATTTGGGTAAGTTGTATTAGATTATGTATTCAATTTTCACTTATGTAAAAAAAATATTTTTAGTAAAATTAAAAAATATTTAATAAAATTATAACTCTTTTTAGTGCTACATTTAATATAATTTAAATATATTATGACATGAATTAACTAAAATTAAGAAAAATAAATACACATAACTTTTTGGCCCAGACTCGAATTGAAGCCTAGCTCCGTCACTAAATATTTGTTTGAATCGAACTAAATTGCTAAAGCTTAAACTATTTTTTTAAAATCAGTTCGATTCAAAAACCAAACAACTTTACCAATTCAGTTCATTTAAAAACCGAACCAAATCGCGAATCAAATTGAATCACATTATATTTTTCCAAATCATTTTCTTTAAACTAGTTAAACAACCAAACCACTTTTTAAAACTTGTTTGCATTACCCGAATTGAATTATTTTTCCGATTCGGTATAGAAAATTGAACTAAACCGAATCATGCACCTTCCTAATTCCTTCGTTAATGGCATCTTGATGCAGATAATACAGCAAATATTAAGAGAAAATTTGTTGTTTTTCTTCTATATAATGGAAGAAAAGCAACACCGCCTAATTATCTGCATTCTCAAATGTACGACTCTTTTGTACTTACCAACAATATAGAAGAGGCTATGTCTCTCTAATCATAATTGAGTTGGATCCTTCAATATAATTTAGACCATCTTTCATTTGCTCTATCAGTTTTGGGAGATTTGACAGCTTTAACGAATCATTTCCATCAAAGAGAAAGTTACCAAGCTCTAGCTTCTTGTTATTATGGAGCAGGTAAGGACGTGGTAACACTACATCTTCTCAAAAAATTGTTAAATAGTTGGGATGAACTAAAAGATGTTCAAGGGTTTTTTAGTAAGCCAGAATTTTTGGGGTCAATCTATATGTTTTTATTGTACAACAGATGTCTGTTTTGGGATTTAAGAAAAAAATATAGGGTATTTTAAAATTTTTATATTCTTTTTGTATTATGAATTTTATTAAAATATCTTATATTTTTTTTCTAAACCTTAAAACGACGTTGTTTTAAAGTTACAAAGATAACTTTATTTCCTGTTACATGAAGTTAATCCTATTATTAATCAAGAATTTTCATTCTTTCGCAGGAATCGTAAGGGTAAGGCAACAAAATCCAACAATATTAAATCATGTGTTTTTTATGGTATTTTTATTTCTTTTCAACTAGTGCGCAGGGCGTTCATTTACCTCCCAAGAAAAAAAGAACACACAAAATTTAACAAAAGGAGAGAAATAGAAATTAAGGACCAATTTCATAATAATTAGACATCGATACACGATCCATGATTTATTTATTAATATGTTTATTTTCCATCTAAAGCATACAACTCACAACATAGTGCAAGCTAATGCACTTGGCATTTATTCTAAGTTTATTCATGATGCCTAACTTGTTTTGGTTCGGCCAAAAGAGAATGCAGAAGTTTCAGTAAGTGGTCGTCCACTTTTTTCCATCGCTTTCTTTCTCAAACGTACCTGCTTCTCGTTGTATAGTCTCTCAGCCAACCTACATAAAATTAAAACAGTGATAGTTTAGTAGCACTAATAAGATATAACTACTTAACGTAAAGGTGGTGTTTGGTACATGGTATTATTTAGAAAATCTGGGAAAGTGGGATTGATAAAATTATTTTCTCACGTTTGGTACAAGAAAAACTAAAAATTTGTCAAGATAAATTTTATACTCAGAATTCGATTTTACACTACCCATTCCTATTTCGAAATACCATCCAAGACATGATATTCTTTTTTTCCCATGTGGTGGAAAAGCTGACACATAATTCTCCAACTAAAATACCCTCTTGACACATAATTGTTCTTATGGTCTAGCGAACAGCACGATCAACTTCATGACTTTGATCGAATGGTCCCTATGCTTCATCGCCTCACTCATCGTTACAAAACCGTCCAAGCTATTATCTTGTAGTAGAGACCATTGGGTGTTGTCTCACAAACCCTAAACCCTCGTGAGCTTTTTTGTTTTTGCTGGAATGATGGATTTGGGAGATAAATTATGATGAATATAACATCTTAATGACTTTGGTGAAGATCGATACAGTGTTGGAAGAGGTAGCAGTTGTTCTTTGCGCAACTGTGTATTTTTTTTTTCTAATCATGTGTTTCTAAACAGCTGTTATGAGTAATTTTTGTACATTCATCTCTTATTTTTAGCAAAATTTTATCATCAACCAAACATATATTCAAGAAAGTTAATTAATATTTTTGTCTAATAAACAACTTTTTCTTAATATTCTGAGAAAACTAACTTTTCCCCCATATTCTCAATAATCGTAATTTTCGGGTAAAAACAAAAATTTCTCCTGTACCAATGAAGGACAAATTGATTATTAATTAATTAATGAGAAACAAAAACGTCAAAAAGTCAAACCGTTAGTGTACACACCTTTCAAGAGCCTCGGCATTTGTACCCTCAAGTGGCTTTTTTTCTGGGACAAAAGTATCCACATTCATGCTCAAAACTGGTTGTTTCAGCAGGTTATTTCCTACGTTTACAAGATTTTCCAAGTTTTCTTCAGTAGCATTATCAAGGTTATTCATGGAGGGATCCAAGTTATATTCCTGCGTATTAAGATTCATCAACAGTTAGTATAATCAAATGCTGTAGACATCTCACAAAGAAAGGAGATATTTGCCCTACCTAAACTTGTATCTATATCTATATATATCTATATATATATATATATATATATATATATATACTAATAGGTCATTGGTCAATAAAAATTTATTATGTATTATTATAATACTTTTAATTTTTTTTTTTTTGGTGAAAACTTTTAAATTATTTTCATTATAAAAAGTTATTCCATAATACTTTTTGAACTGTGACGACCCACACAATAAAATCATTTAAATTATTAAGCTTTCCCCATAAGTTATAACTTAAGGATTACGATTCTACAATGCATTTTAGATAGTAAAGTTTAGTGTTGATTGATAATCTATTAACAAATCAACAGTTTACGGAAATATTGTTTTGTTTTAAATAAAAAATTCAACAATTTATATTTTGATTTTAGAGTAAATATCATTTTTGGTCTTCAGCAAATTTCACGATGCCCGCTTTAATCCCTAGCAAATAAAAAGACTATTCGCGATTCTTAAAAAATTCAAAATGGACCCATTTAGTTGAAATCGTGGTTCCTCACAAATTCAAAAAAGACTCATATTAGTCCCTCAAAGAGACTAAAAGGGTCCACTTTAAATTTCTTAGAGACCACAAATAGCTTTTTTATTTGCTAGGGACTAAAGTGAGCATCATAAAATTTGTTGAGGACCGAAAATAGTAGAGATTTTATTGAGGACCACGAGTTATGTTGTAAGAAAAGTGATTGTGTAATGTTATAGAGATTCGTTTTGCGTGCCTTAGTTTTTTTTTTTTTTTTGCTTCAAAAAATGCAGGCCCCACAAAATGTTGTGTGTGTAGGAAATTTTCTTGTGTCATGTGACATGATAGATACGAACCCCTAAAATAAATTAATCCAACTAACACTATATTTTCATAAAATCCACTCTTAGTTTTTTTTCTATTACTATGTGAACTTTACTCAATATATTAGTGAAATGAATCTTTTCATGTGTTATTATGAGATCATCACATGAAACTATCAGATTCGTCCATTAATGAATTAATGGTTATTCTTTCCTTGCTCTTAATTTTATTTTTTTATAACCAAAAATTTATCTATAAACGGTTGAGATCTCTATGAGAATCCCACAACCTATAAAAGCATTAATATACCTGAATTCGAAGGTAGTAGTTGTGTGCAAACCGGGGACTTGAGAACATAGTGGCAAGGTAATATTCAGTCATGTCTTTAGCAGCATAATCATAACCACCAGTTGCAATGCCTGATGCAGCCCAAAATGCTTCAGACCAGTTAGCAGCAGTTTTAACATCATAACCTGTAACATTTGAAGTTCCACATCCTACTGATACCAACACGATTTTGGTACTTTCCTTCCACCACGGGAAGATGTAGGGAATCTTTTCTTGCTGTGTCACTTCACTGACTGCAATCATTGCCTGAATATAAATTTTTAATTATGTATCAAACATTTTAAAATAGCAGTAAAGTTGTTGTTTATAATCTAATGGTTACGGATTCAAATCTAAAATATAATCTCTTGGAATAAATACTTTTTTGGGTTCCTACAAAAAATACGATCCCCACTTTAGTTCTTTACAAAAAAAAAAATTAGTTTCATCACAAATTCAAAAGGACTAAAATGGATCCATTTTGAATTTGTTAGGGACCACGATTTCAACGGGTCCACTTTGAATTTGTTAGGGACCTCGAGACTAATTTTTTTTTGTAAGAGACTAAAGTGGAGACTGTGTTTTTTGTTAGGGACCAAAAACGATATTTACTCTAATCTCTTTATAAAAAAGTAAAAATAAAGTTATACACAATCCATCCTCATCTTTACCCTCGTAAATCGGAAAGCTTTGTATTAGGATTTTTCCTTTTATATGTGAAAAACTTCATAAAATGTGTATTTTTAATCCAAATGAAGTCATGTCAGACAAATTTCAGTCGTTCACAGATATATCAAAAAATTATAAATTAAGTTGATTTGTATATGAATAATAAGATTATCATAGATAAACATATGACATGAGAAAATCCATTCTTATATTCATATCCCGTGCTTTAGTTTTTAATATTTATTATAAAATACATTTAACACTTATTGTAATCACCATTTAGTTTCGTACAAAAGAATTTCCTAAGGATGTGTCTTAATTAGTTAGTTTACCGGATTAGTTGCGGCTACACCACCATCAACCAAATTGAACTCAGTATCATTGTTCTTGAAGTAATAGGGTGGTAGATAAGTTGGTGCAGCTGAAGTCCCAATGCATATATCTGACATTTTTGCATCTAAGCTTGGACGTGTCATTATCTGCATAGATCCAAGTTTCACAAACAATTATACACATAATCTACTTAAATTGGTATCATTATTTAGACAAAATTTATTACGTTAAAGGTTCTATATATACATAGAGAGAGAGGGAGAGTAGTGAAGGAGAGTCAGATCATTTTATACCGACATAAGTTATAATCATAATCTTAAATGTTGATCATATTTATATATAATGTGAGAGCCATTAAATGCAAACAAATTAATTATCACAATTTGATGTAAGATTTATTCATACACCTGGGTGTATACATATATATACGCTATACTAACCTTATAGTTTGAGAATATAACTGGATGCAACTTCTTCAGGTCGAAGGTTGGGATTACAACATTCGTCAATGTCTCCCCCAGTCGTGAATTCTTCAATACTTTACGTATTATACCATGTAAGAACTTTCCGTCATACTTGGGACCTGGGTATGTAGAATTCCAACCGCTGCATGTTGTTTTAACGTCAAAATTCAAACACTTCAACACGATAAAGCAAAATATATCTAGCTTGCATGTACCAATTTCAAGCGTTTCCAATTGAACTTTGCCCTAACCATACTTTCAAATGTTGAAATACATGACGCGATGATCTAACCAAATTTCACATAAATTATATATCTGCATGATGTTGTTAGAAATATAAATATAAAAATCATTCATGTAACTTTCTTTAATAGCTCAAACTTTTGAGAGAGTAAGTTTTTGATATGATACCAAAGTTTCTATAATCAACTGGTCCAGAGTTTGATCCTTATATATCCCTCTTATTTTTTTTTATTAAACATTGTAAAATTTATTAGCGCGGGATAAGTAGACCTATGTAGTGTCCCCTACGCGCATGGTGTGATGTATTAAAAATATAACTATAAAAAATATGAGAAATAGATGTATCATGTTGTAGGAAATAGTTGTGTCATGCTATAAACATAATCAATGTGGACCTCACTACTTTCTTTTCTTTTCTTTTTATTTTAAAAATGATGGGATCCATATTAGTTGTATCTATAGCATGACATAATTAATTTCCTACAACATGAGATATCTATTTCCCAAAAATGATTCATGTGCTTTTACCTAATAACTTATGCGTTTGGAAGAGACATGTGAGTGTTTATTTTATTCATGTTCACTATATATATATATATATATATATATACCTAGTTTCATTGAATATATGGGGACCGTATTTCTTATAGAAGTCTACGATTTCTGCAGGAGTAAACAAAGGACGATAGGGGTGATTTGGGTGAGGAGTAGATAACATAGCAGCCATGAGTCCTCCAGTACTAGTCCCTGCTATGACATCAAAATAATTTGCAAGCGTTGCTTTTTCGTCCTTCTTCTGCAATTCAACAGAAAAAATAATGTTAAATTCAGGTGATTTTTTCTTCTAGGGATATTTCTCGTAGCAAAAGAGATCATTACTAGTGAGCCATAAACATGAAGCATAAAAATTTAAACCATGTTATAGGAAAAGATTAGTTGTATCAAGTACCAAATGATTTTCGACATTATTCTTTAAAGAAACTAATTTATGAAAGACCATATTAAACCTTTCATAAAAGATGCATGTTAGTTAACAAAATCTATGAATTGTATATGTTTGGATTAGCTTGTTTTAAAGAAATAATCACTTTTTTTTAACAACTTAATTTCTGAGAAAAGTTTTTAAAAGAAAAAAAGTGATTGTTTCCTTATAAATAAGCTTTTCAAATATGCTTATCTAAATTGTTTAACTTAAATTCCGTCAGCATCACAAAAGAGGTAAAGAGAGGATTAGCACATATATCATAAACCTCAAGAATGGATCAAATAATAATAATAATACAATTAACGCACTCATGAACACCTTATTATATGTGTCTGTGTGTGTCTAATGTTTAAGATTTTAAAAAAAAATGTATATATAGGTCATTGACCTGAAGAGCCTTTTCCAAGTGATCAAGAACTACAGCTGGAACAATCCCCCTAATACCACCTCCATCAATGCTGAGAATGGTTACTTGGTTTCCATATGATAGAGGTGGTAGCTTTGTATTGAATCCAGCAATCACCTGAGTAGCAAACACGAAGAGAAACAAAAGGAAAGGAGCCATATTATAGAAGTTGAAGGGGTCTCAAAGACAGAATGTGAACACCTTGAATCATTCCACACAAATGTGAAGGTATTTATAGACATTGTATTGAAGATGGAAATACCGAGATTAAACAATATTGGCCGCTAGTTGATAAATGCTAAGGGCACTTCCAGTGTACATTGCATGATAAGATAAGTTCTTATAACATAGCACATGATATTGTAAAATTTGATAATATTTTAATGAGAAATAATTATCTCATGTTGCATGAGATACTTATCTCATGCCACAGAGATAAGATAGTGATGTCCATTATTTATTTATTTTTTCTTTTTTTAGAAAAGTAGGTGACCCAACTATCTTGTCTTTGTTGCATGAGATGATTCTCTCATGCAACATGAGATACCATATTTTAATATATGCAGTATTTTATGTTATATTGTATGAAATATTGTATCCTATAAGTTAATATTATCATATGTTTAATTCTGTATTATATAACCATGAATAAAATACAAATTGATTATTTTTTAATTAAATGTCATTTACTTTAACAATATGCTGTAATCATTCAAATTTGTTATGTTATCACTAATTTTTAGGGAAATAAAAGTCCCCAAACCTAGAGAGAGAAAAAACTTAGGGTTTAACATTTTTGGTTTTACTGCAGAAATTTTTTCTCTGCCACATTCACATAAAAGTGAATAGATCCCACTAACTTCTGCTCTCTCTTCTTTTCAAAATGGGTCCTACAAACTTTTATATAAGCGTGGCAGAAAAAAGATTTCTATTGCAAAAATGGAAATGTTTTTGCCATAAACTTATAACCACTATTTACACTAAATAAGAAAAATATCAAGTGTGCACGAAGGTTAGCAAAATTCTATTAAGAATATAGATGTCAGTGATATATTTAGGTAGGTCTTGGAAGAGTATGGTCTAAAACTTATATTTATATATTATATATTGGAAATTCAAGTGTGAGGGGTGAAGTTTAATATTAGATAGAAATATATTAAGTAAGGGTTATTTAAATGGAAGAACTCATAAATGTTGGAAATCGACAATCGCACAAAATCGACAAAAATAGAAAAGAGAAAAGAGAAAAGAGAAGAGAGATTGACACGGTGATTTATTCTGGTTCACACAATGTAGGCTACGTCCAGCTTGTCTATACTATATTCACCTCACACCACTCGTTACAAGTCACTCGATTTACAAAGAGAATATAAGTAGGATTAGAAGAACCCTAACAGCAGCTATTCATGGGCCCAAGCCCAAACTACTAAGAAAAGGAAAAATTACAATAGATTAGAGGCCTACAACAATACCCAGCCTCTACGGGACTAGAGGTGCTTCCCCCTGACCCCCGTTCGCTCACCTGGGAGCGGGACCCTAGTTGCCTTTTTGCTGACCCGAAACAAGAGCTGTAAGAATTTGCACTGTTAATTTAGGAATTTAATGTAATTAAATGTGAATTTAGAAAATAAATCCATAATTGACCCTAATAATTATGAGAAGTCTTAAATAATTTTAGTAATTAATTAATAACGCTAAAAGTCGCTTTTCTGACGAAAACTGCAGATACCGGTTCTTCCTCACGGTATAAACGCGTACCGATGAAGTATCCCAAAAAATTATGAAAAATATGTATATATCACTAGAATAATATATAGGACTATTGAAACAAGTTTGGAGTCAAAATAACGAGAATTGATGTCCGAACTGATACCGGCTACATTAAAGCGCGTAACGGCAAAGTGCTGCGAAAAATAAAATAAAAATATGACAAATCTTAGAAAAATGGCTAGGTCCAGAATCCAAAGTTTGAGATTAAAATGCTAAGCGTAGCTATTAGTGCTAATAAAGTGTGATTAAACTTAATCTGCATATAAATACAAATTTTGCACTAAACCCTAGGCAAATTGTGCATGCTACGTGCCTCTTCTTTTCTTGTGCTTCATCAGTTTCTGAACCTCACCTTGTCACCTCCATTTTCTTCCAAAACCTCTCAAAGTGATCACCTTTCTTCACTTTCTCTTCATCAAAACACCATGGCTTGGTGTGGATTAACATTATGAGGGAGATGAGGGTGCCTTTCTGAGTTGTTTACCCTCCATTTTAAGTATGCGAGGGCTGAGTTCTTGGGTGGAGTTGTGTGATCCTTTTCTTTGTTGTATGAGGGTGCAAGAAGCCATTTTGGTAGCAAAGAACCAAGCTTTGATGGTCAAATTCGTGGCTTTGCATTTGCAGTACTAGGGAGCTGCATTGGAAGCTCCTTGAACACCATTTTCCTCTGTTTTAATCTTGGGTGATAAGCACCATTACTTGTCTTGAGTTTTCTAAGTTGAAAGATGAAGTCTTGGCATGTTTAGTGAGTTGATTAAGTAACTAGCTTGTGTACTAGTCTTAATATGCCTAAAAAAGGATTCTTGGACGTTTAGTATTGTTAAAAACACAACCTTTGAGTGATATCTTCGCGAAATGCAGAATCTGCATTCTGTCGCGAAATATCCGAATATGATATCTAGATATGGGGTTTTGGAAATCTGGATATGGATATCCGGATATCATATTTGGATATGACCCTGACGAATATTCGAATATTCTGGAAATTTCGAGACAGTGACTGTTCTGTTCATACAGAATGGTAGTTTGGGTTTGTGGACCCATGATTGGTTAGTTGAACCTCTGTAATAATTAATCTAAGTCAGAATCAATTGGATTAAGGGCTTAGGGTTTTGGGAAAAGCCTTATGGCAAGAAACGATAAAGAGAACGTTGTCATTATGTCATGAACTCTTAGATTATAAATATTGATATGACTGCTGCTCTAAATAGATTTTGATTGTGCTGTTTGTGGACCATGAGCGAGTGTGGACTTTGGCTTGGATTGATTGCTTGGAGGTAAGTTTTCGTGTCCTCGGTTTTGCCATTGTTGGTTCCACCATAACTCATGAAGGGATGGTTTATATGCATGATATGTTTTCATGTATTGATATTTGAAATATTGTTGAGCTATTAAGTGCAAGTGCCTTATGATATGTATGTGTTGTTCCACCTAGACGGTAAGCCTGAGTATGTAGTGTCATACAAGATGGTGATTCTGTTGGTGGGTGGAAGTAGTGTCTTGCACTGATTGTAGGTTGTAGACGTATGTAATTTCTGCACGTTCTCTGGCCAGTAGGATTTTGACACACATGACATGATTATATGCTGCATTGCACTGATTTTGGAACTTATATTATTATTCTGCTTTTTAGCTTATATTGCACATGTAAGTGAGCTTGGGGTGGAGAGATCCTTGAGGACCCATTGTCTTATTGAGATTTCTTTTTAGTGATCTCACCCCACGTTTGGGGCACATTTTCAGGTTCAGGTACCTCGGGGGTTGATACCTCAGGCAGCTGGAGGCCAGAGCTTAGTTTACTGTTTATTGCATGTTTATGCTGATCTGCTTGGATACTGATTTATGTTTTTGTCATGATATTATTATTTGAGATGAAACTTTGTTGGGCTTTGTTGCCTTATTTGGTGAGCATAGGGATTGTCCATGCCACATTGATTATGTTTTGTTTAGTTAGACTTGAGTTGTATAATCTATCAGGATATTGTCCGGACTACGTGTTGTAGTTCCGTGATTAGAGACACAGTTATTTATGTAATGAGGTATTTCAGTTAGTTGTTTAATTGCAATTTACATACAGACAATGTTTTGAAAAATGATTAATTAATCAACTTGGTTAATAATAATGACGTCATCATTGAAAAGAAAAAGTTAGTTTCCGTATTTTAATTAAGCAGCGATTAATACGATGATATGTTAACAAACCGAGTATACACGGGGTGTTACATTTTATGGTATCAGAGCACTTTCTAGGAAAAAAGCTTGTATCTATTGCAATAACTTAGGATGTTTTGCTGTGTGTCTTGTATGTTGTGTTCTTTTGGATTTTACTATGATGATGCATGTGTGACCACATTGCATAGGCCTGATCAACTCATTCTTTGTGTAACTTGTGCAGAGTCATGTACTACCTCGGAGGGACCGAGAGACATGAGAGGGTCAACCCGACCCAGTCCTGACTGCATTGGCTAAGATGCAAGCGGCTCGACAAGCCGACCAGGAGGCCATGAGAGTGGCTAACCAGGCTATGCTAGACGCCATCAGAGAGGCGAACATGAAAGCCACAGAGGATGTGCTGGAGGCGAACCGCCTGGCGAACATGACCATGATGAGGGTCATGTTGGAGGAGATGAGGAGTGGTCCTGTTGGCGGCCAGCATCCTCCGCCACCACCTCCACCGCCACCGCCTCCACCCATTCATCAGGACGATAGTTAGAGTCACATGGAGGGTGCCAGTCATCTTACCGACATGATGCAACCTTACTTTGAGCCCGCTGAGGATAGAGAGACGATTGACCACCGGCTGAAGTCTTTCTGTAAGTATAAGCCACCTTTTTTTAATGGATCTTATGATCCCATTGCTGCTGTTAGATGGCTTCAGGCCCTGGACAAGATATTCAGGGTGATGCAGTGCACAGACCCGTAAAAGCTAATGTTTGCCACCTACATGCTGGTGGGAGATGCTCATGAGTGGTGGAGGAACACCTCTCACGTCTATGAGATGCAGGGTCATGTGATTACATGTCATTCTTTGAGGATTGCTTACTAGGTAGATATTTTCCCTATGATGCGGAGGAGAGGAAACAGGGAGAGTTTGACTGTTTGGTGCAAGGCTCGATGACGATTGACGAGTACTTGGCTATGTTCAATGAACTAGTCAACTTTGCACATTTTCGGATTGCTATGCCTACACCGACATTTCTGGCTTCTAAGTTCCGTAGGGGACTTAACGAGGAGATCGCAGATCGGATTGCTGGAGCTTCATCTAGAGACTTCAACACGTTGATTCAGCAGTGTCGTGACATTGAGGATGTCTGTATTGTGAGTAAGGCCAAGAAGGCCAAGTTAGCTGAGGTTAAGGGAACTGGTAGTTCCACTTCTTGGAAAGACATGAAGTTTGCTGAAAAAGGTAAAGGGAAGCAGTTGGCTGCTAGGCAGGCGCCTAGCCAGTTCAAGAGGGGTTCTACTCAGGGGAGTTCAGCTAGATCTCCTACTCCCAGGTGTGCGGGATGTGGGAGATTTCATGTTGCGCCGTGTGCTACCGGCCAGTTGATCTGTTTTCAGTGTGGCAAGCAAAGCCACTATTCCAGAGATTGCCCTTCTTCGACGGCGAGAGCTGCAGTGGTTCAGGCGATCCTGTTACAGATGATTCTTACTGCACCTACAGCGGCACTTGCAGTGCCACCTGCCACTGGCCGTGTTTACACTTTGGATCGACAGCAGTCGGACAGAGCTCGGAACCTTGTGAGAGGTACCGTTTCTATTGGTGGTTCTGCTGTTGATGTTTTGTTTGATTCCGGGGCTACGCATTCTTTCAATGCAACCCCGATTGTTGTGGGGCTTTAGTTGCCCAGTTTTGTGCTTTCTCCACTGTTGCGGTGACCACCGCCACCAAAGAGAAGTGTGATACCTCCGCTGTACATCGAGATGTCGTGTTTCAGTGGGATGGCCGTGAGTACTCGGTATATCTGATAGGATTGCCGATGGCTAATTTGGAGATCATCCTTGGCATGGATTGGTTGTCCAAGAACTGTGTGACGATTGATTGCTGTGCAAAGCGAGTGGTGATGTCTCCGTCTGATTTCACTGCCAGTTCCTCTCCTTATGTTTCAGTGCTAGAGCCTTGAGAGCAGGGGCATTTGAATATGTCATGTTGGGAGGTTTGGTGAGTGGGAAACAGGAGGATATCACTAGCATTCCTGTGGTGGGGGAGTTCCTTGAGGTGTTTCCTGAGGAGATTCCTGAGTTTCTGCCACAGAGGGAGATAGAGTTCTCCATTGATTTGTTGCCTGGTGTGGGGTCTATTTCATTAGCTCCATATCAGATGTCTCCACCAGAGCTAACTGAGCTAAAGAAGCATATTGAGGATCTTTCGGCGAAAGACTTCATCTGACCGAGTGTGTCTCCGTGGGGAGCACCGGTCATCTTTGTGAAAAAGAAATATGGGACTATGCGATTGTTCACCGATTACAGGCAGCTAAACAAGGTGACAATCAAGAACAAGTATCCCCTCCCTCGTATTGATGATCTGTTGGATCAACTTAGGGGTGCTTGCGTGTACTTGAAGATTGATCTCTAGTCCGGATACCATTAGATTCGGGTGAAGCCGGAGGATGTCCCTAAGACCGCGTTTCATTCGAGATACGGTCATTATGAGTATTTGGTGATCTCGTTTAGACTCACCAATGCACCCGCAATGTTCATGGACTACATGAACCGTATTTTCCAGCCGTATTTGAACCGCTTTGTGATCGTCTTCATTGACGATATTCTGATATACTCCAAGACGGAGGAGGAGCATGCAGAGCACTTGAGGATTATGTTGCAAGTACTGAAGAGAAAAAGCTTTATGCTAAGCCTTCGAAGTGTGAGTTTTGGCTTAAGTCAGTGAAGTTCCTTGGGCATGTGATTTCTGCTGAAGGAGTTGTGTAACACCCCGTATATATCCGGTAATGTTATCATAATATCGTATTAAGCTGCGCTTAATTAAAATGCGGAATTACTTTTTCTTTTCAATTATGATGCCATTAACATTACCAACTTGCTTAATAATCAATTAATAAAACATCACCTGTATGTAATTGCAATAAAACAGCTAACTGAAATACCTCATAACATAGATAATATAAGTTTGGCTCTAGTCACGGAACTACAATCAACGTAGACCGGACCATCTAACAGTTTATACAACTCCAAACTACAAGTACTAACAGAAAGTGTCATGGACAATCCCCATGCTCACTCAAATAAGGCAACATGCCCAACATCAGTCTCAACAACATCATATCATAAATAGCGGAAAACATAAACAACATCTAAATCCAGTCATGCTAACAAATAAGCAGAAACAACAAAATCAGCTAAGCTCCGGCCTCCCGCCGCCTGAGGCATCAGTACCCATACTACCTGATCCTGAAATAAGCATTCCCCAAACGTGGGGTAAGATCTCTAATCTAGAAATCTCAGTAAGTCAGTGAGTCCTCAAGGATCTTCCACCCCAAGTTCACTTACATGTGCAATATAAGTTCAAAGCAGTTTATCATTTATCATTTCAAAAAACAATGCAATGCAGCAGATAATCATGTCATGTGTGTCAATACTAATCTACTGGCCAGAGACAGTGCAGGTATACGTCTATCACCTACACACCGTGCAAGTACCACTTGCATTCACCCCGGTACACCGTCTTGTATGGCGCTACATACTCAGGCTTCCCGTCGAGATGAAACAACACATGCATATTAAAAGCCATTACATGTAAAGTTCAATCAACATATCAAATATCCAAAAGCATGTTCACAGCATGCATAAACCATACCCCCATGGGACATGGTGGAACCACAACATGGCTAAACCGAGGACACGAAAGCTTACCTTGCAAGCCAACTCCAAAAGCCAAGAGTCCACAGCTCAAAGTCCAAACACAGCAGATTCACAATCTGTTATGGACCAACAATACATCAACAACATGCACCACAAGCATACAATATTAAGACAACGCCTTTTCATTACGTTTTCAAGTCTTAAAGCTTCTAACAAAGCCACAAGCCCTTAATCCCATGATTCTGGCTTAGTCCATTAAAAACAGAAGTTCAACTTCATCAATCTAGGGTCTACAAACCCCCAATAGCCTACTGTATGCACAGCACAGCTACTGTTCCGCGAAATCCCAGAATATCCGGATATTCCTCGGGACCATATCCGGATATGCAATATCCGGATATCTCACTGGACATATCCGGATATTCAATATCCAGATATCTAGAATCCCATATCCGGATATCTAGTATCCAGATATCCCAAAACCCCATATCCGAATACACATATCCGGATATCATATCCGGATATCCCATATCCGGATATTCCACGGGCCGATATCCGAATATTTCACGACAGAATGCAGTTTCTGCATTTTCGTGAAGATATCCTTCCAAGGTTGGGGTTTTACCGATTTTAAACACCTAAACATGCATTTCTAGGTGTGTTCAACATTACCCTACAACAAGTTATCATCTTTTGATCTTAACATGCATCAAGCTTTCATTTTTAAGCATTAAACTCAAGATCAAAGGTTGGTATACATACCAAAGGCTTAAAACAGAGAAGGAGATGCTCTTGGAGCTCAACACAGCCCCTCAAGTCTGACTCAAGAAAGATGCACGAAAATGGCTTCACAAGGGTTGGTTCTTCTCACCAAAGGTCACCACTTGGACCTCCAAAATGCCATAACTTTGGCTTTCAGCAACCACACCACCCAAAACCAGCACTCTCACCCACACACAGAGGATGGAAACTCAGAATACACCCTCACACTTCCTCACCATGCATGTTCTTAAGTGTATACAAGCTCAAAGAGGGTAGAAATCAAGTAAAGGTGACAACTTGAGTTCAAAAATGGTGAAAGGAGGCAATGGAACAGTAAACCACCCTCAGCCCACCAAGTGCCTCACGTAGGAATTCTGGTATTCCTAGGGTTATGTGCTAAAATGCATATATATATAGTCACTTAGCCATAAAACACACAGTATTAACTTTAATTGCTACGCTTAGCATTTTAATCCCAAACTTTGGATTATGAAACTACATAATTTTCTAAGATTTATCATATTTTTCGTATAATTTTCTGAGCACTTTTTCGGTACGCGCTTTTCCAAGCCAGTACCGGTTTCCAGCACCAGTTCTCATTATCTGGACTTGAAACTCGTTTTACAAGTCCTACATATTATTCTAGTAATTATCATGCACTTACATTAATTTTCCGGGATACTTTTTCGGCACGCATTTATACCGACTAGCAGAACCGGTATCTGCACTTTTCTTCCGAAAAGTGACTTTCAGCATTCTTAATCACTTATTGCGATTACTAAGCCTCATAAATAATTATTAGGATCAATTATGAAATCATTTCCTAATTTTGCATAATTAATTAATTAAATACCTTAATTAACGGTGCGGGTTCTTACATTCACCCCACCTTTTTAGGATTTTGACCTCAAAATCAGAAACATACCTGGTCGAAACTCGGGGTACTGCCGGAGAAGCTCGTCCTCTCGCTCCCAAGTACACTCCTCAGGAGTCCTTCCGGTACACTGCACCTTGACCATCGGAATGATCTTGCTCCTTAGCTGCTTCTCGCCACGATCGAGAATCTTTAGTGGTCCTACGAGAGTCTTTAAGTTCTCCCGAACTTCCACATCATCCAGTTGCACCACGTGCGAAGGATCTGCTATGTACCTCCGAAGCTGAGACACGTGAAACACGTCGTGGATGTTGGCCAGGTTCGGAGGCAAGGCAAGCCGGTAGGCAACAGGTCCTACTCTACCAAGGATCTGGTATGGCCCAATAAACCGCGGGCTCAGCTTCCTCACTCCGAGTGCCCGTCCAACACCGGTGACAGGTGAAAGTCTCACAAACACGTGCTCACCCTCACTGAACTTCAGTGGACGATGTTTGACATCGTAGTAGCTCTTCTGACGATTCTGCGCCTGCTTCAGCTTTTCCCTGATCATCTGGATCTGCAGGGTGGTGTCTTGGACAAAATCCAAGCCAAACAACTCACGATTCCCAACCTCCGACCAGCAGGTAGGTGTACGACACCTCCTACCGTAGAGCGCCTCGTAGGGTGCCATGCCCAGGCTAGCATGGAAACTGTTGTTATACGAAAACTCCACCAAAGGAAGGTACCTATCCCATGCCGAGCCCTGCTCCAACGTGCAAGCCCGCAACATGTCCTCCAAGGTATGGATAGTCCGCTCAGTCTGTCCATCAGTCTGAGGGTGATAGGCGATACTCAATCTCAACTGCGTACCAAAAGCTCCCTGCAGCGCCTCCCAGAACCGAGATTTGAACTTCGGGTCCCTATCACTGATGATACTCACGGGCACCCTGTGAAGCCTCACAATCTCGCGAACATACAATCTGGCCAACTGCTCTGTAGTGAAGCTCACCTTCACTGGAAGAAAATGGGCAGACTTCGTCAGTTTGTCCACAATGACCCATATAGAGTCACAGCCAACCTGAGTCTTCGGCAAACCCACAACGAAGTCCATGGAAATGCTCTCCCATTTCCACTCCAGAATCTCAAGAGGTTGAAGTTTACCAGACGGCTTCTGGTGTTCAATCTTCACCTTCTGGCAAACCAAACACTTGGACACAAAGATGACAACATCTTTCTTCATGCCCGGCCACCAGAAGTTCTTCTTCAAGTCTTGATACATCTTAGTAGCACCAGGGTGGATAGAAAACTGACCCTTATGGCCTTCTGCCATAATCTCTTCTGTCAACGGACCTCGAGGAACCACAATCCTCCGCTGGAACAAAAGCAATACATCATCATTCCAAGACACACCGTCTTGGTTCTTCACATAATCCAGACACTCTCTCTGAACTTGTGCCTCTTTAATCTTTTCTAACAGCTCGTTGACGACATCTGATGCTTCCAACCCGAGAAGTACGCTCGCACACGGAGCGGTCACTGCCAAGTGGCAGAACTTCTCAACCACGTCGAAGTTACCAAGTAGCAAACTGAATGAACTACTGGATTTCCGACTCAAAGCATCGGCTACCACATTGGCCTTGCCAGGATGATACCTAAGCTCAAAGTCGTAGTCCTTTATGAACTCCATCCATCTCCTCTGCCTCATGTTCAACTCCTTCTGGTCGAACAGGTACTTCAAACTCTTGTGGTCACTGAACACCACAAACCTCAAACCAAAAAGATAATGCCTCCAAATCTTGAAAGCAAACACAATCGCAGCCAACTCCAAATCATGAGTCGGGTAGTTCTCCTCATGAGGCTTCAGCTGCCTCGAAGCAAAAGCAACAGCTCTACCAGACTGCATCAGCACACAACCCAGCCCCTTTCCAGAAGCATCACAGTAAAGGTCAAACTGCTCCTCAGGATCAGGAAGGATCAACACTGGTGAAGAAGTCAATCTCTCCTTCAACTCCTGGAAGCACGCCTCACACTCGTGAGTCCACACAAATGGCGTCTCCTTTCGGGTAAGGCGAGTCAAAGGGAGAACCATCGTGGAAAAACCCTTGATGAACCTCCGATAGTAACCTGCCAAACCTAAGAAGCTCCTCACCTCCGTAGCTGTCTTGGGTCTCTCCCAATCCAACACGGCCTCAATCTTGTTGGGATCCACTGCAACTCCATCTGCTGAAATCACATGCCCCAGAAACTCGACTGATTTGAGCCAAAACTCACACTTGGAAGGTTTAGCATAAAGCTTTTTCTCCTTCAGCACTTGCAGAACTATCCTCAGATGCTCCACATGCTCCTCCTCAGTCTTGGAGTAGATCAGAATATCATCAATGAAGACAATCACAAACTGATCCAGATACGGCTGGAAAATCCTGTTCATGTAATCCATGAACACTGCTGGCGCATTTGTGAGTCCAAACGGAATCACCAAATAATGACCGTATCTCGAACGAAACGCGGTCTCCGGGACATCCTCCGGCTTCACCCGAATCTGATGGTATTCGGACCGGAAATCAATCTTGGAATACACACAAGCACCCCTGAGCTGATCCAACAGATCATCAATCCGAGGAAGAGGATACTTGTTCTTGATTGTCACCTTGTTCAACTTCCTGTAGTCGGTGCACAATCGCATTGTCCCGTCCTTCTTCTTCACAAAGATGGCCGGTGCTCCCCAAGGAGATACACTCGGTCTAATGAAATCTTTCGCCGAAAGATCCTCAATATGCTTCTTCAGCTCAGCCAACTCCGGTGGCGACATCCGATAAGGGGCTAAAGAAATCGGCCCCACACCGGGCAACAAGTCAATGGAGAACTCTATCTCCCGCTGTGGCGAAAACTCAGGAATCTCCTCAGGAAACACCTCAAGGAACTCCCCCACCACAGGAATGCCAGTGATATCCTCATGTGTCCCACTCACCAAACCACCCAACATGACATAACCCAATGCCCCTGCTCGCAGCGCTCTCCTGGCCTGCAGCAGTGAAATGTATGGCGAGGAACTAGCTGTGGAATCACACGGAGACATCACCACGCGCTTTGCACAACAATCAATCAATGCACAGTTTCTAGACAACCAATCCATGCCCAGAATAATCTCAAGGTTGGCCATCGGCAACCCTATCAGATCTACCGAGAACTCACGGCCATCCCACTGAAACGCTACATCGCGATGTACAGTGGTAGAATCACAAATCTCTCCGGTGGCGGTAGTCACCCGCAACGGTGGAGAAAGCACAGCACTGGGCAACTCAAGCCCCAAAGCAATCGGGGTAGCAACAAACGAATGAGTAGCCCCGTAATCAAAGATAGCATCGACAAAAGAATCACCAATAGACACAGTACCTCTGACAAGGTTCGGAGCGCGGTCCGACAGCTGCCTATCTAGTGTATACACTCTCCCAACAGAAGGTGGCACTGCAGGTGCCAAAGAAGATGCCATCGGAACCATCTGCAAAGGAACTGCCTGAACAGCTGCAGCTCTCGCCGTCGACGACGGAAAATCTCTAGAGAAGTGGCCCTCCTTGTCACACTTGAAGCACAACAACTGCCCCGTAGCACAGCGTCCCACATGCTCCTTCCCACATCCCGAACATCTCGGAGTGGTAGGAGGCCTAGCAGAACTCCCCTGATGTGAAGCAGCTTTCTTGAACTGACCAGGCGCCTGCCTAGTCGCTAACTGCTTTCCCTTGCCCTTATCAGCAAACCTCCTGTCCTTCCAAGAAGTAGGAGCAGGAGTAGAACCACCTGTTCCCTTGCTCTCCTCAACCTTGGCCCTCTTGGCCTTGCTTGCCACGCAAACATCCTCGATGTCCTTACACTGCTGAACCAGTGTACCAAAGTCCCTCGAAGCAGCACCAGCAAGATGCTCAGCAATCACCTCACTAAGTCCTCTGCAGAACTTAGCTGCCAGAAATAACGGAGTCGGAGGAACCATCCGGAAGTGTGCAAACTTCACTAGCTCATTAAACTTAGCCAGGTACTCATCAACAGATATCGAGCCCTGTACCAAACGATCAAACTCTCCCTGCTTCCTCTCCTGCGCATCATAGGGAAAGTATCGGCACAGAAAGCACTCCTCAAAGAATGGCCACGTCATGACACGGCCCTGCCTCTCAAAAGCACGAGAGGTGTGCATCCACCACTCATGGGCATCGCCCTCCAACATGTAAGTCGAGAACATCAGCTTCTGTGGGTCTGTGCACTGCATAACCCGAAAGATCTTGTCCAGAGACTCTTGCCATCTCGCAGCAGCAATAGGATCCAAAGACCCCTCAAACACAGGCGGCTTATGCTTCCTGAAAGCATTCAGCCAGCGATCAATCACATCACGATCCTCAGCAATCCCCACAAGGGGCTCCCCCGTCTCAGCGGCATGAGTAGCACTGCCGATGTGACTATGGCTCTCCTCCTGAACACTAGGTGGAGGCGGTGGCGGTGGTGGCAGTGGTGGTGGAGCCTGGCCTACAGCAGGACCAACCCTCAACTCCTCCAACATAACTCTCATCATTGTCATGTTCGCCATCCTGTTCGCCTTGAGGACTTCCTCAGTGGTCCTCCGGTTCGCTTCACGAACCTCAGCTGCGGCTATCCGGTTTGCCTCGCGAACAGCTTCCATCATTGCCGCGTTGGCCACTCTAGCGGCCTCCTGATCGGCTAACCTAGCCGCCTGCATCTCAGCCAATGCAGTCAGGATAGGATCAGATTGATCCTCAGAAGTCTCTCGTGTTCTCCCGGACCTTACCATGACTCTGCACAAGTTACACAAATTATGAGTTGATCAGGCCCACGCAATGTGATCACATATACATCATCATAATAAAATTCGACGGAGTAAACACAAAGACAGACAAAACCAAACAACCTAGCAATTGCAATACATACAGGTTTTTCCCTCGAACCATTGCTCTGATACCATAAATGTAACACCCCGTATATATCCGGTAATGTTATCATAATAGCGTATTAAGCTGCGCTTAATTAAAATGCGGAATTACTTTTTCTTTTCAATTATGATGCCATTAACATTACCAACTTGCTTAATAATCAATTAATAAAACATCGCCTGTATGTAATTGCAATAAAACAGCTAACTGAAATACCTCATAACATAGATAATATAAGTGTGGCTCTAGTCACGGAACTACAATCAACGTAGACCGGACCATCTAACAGTTTATACAACTCCAAACTACAAGTACTAACAGAAAGTGTCATGGACAATTCCCATGCTCACTCAAATAAGGCAACATGCCCAACATCAGTCTCAACAACATCATATCATAAATAGCGGAAAACATAACAGCATCCAAATCCAGTCATGCTAACAAATAAGCAGAAACAACAAAATCAGCTAAGCTCCGGCCTCCCGCCGCCTGAGGCATCAGTACCCATACTACCTGATCCTGAAATAAGCATTCCCCAAACGTGGGGTAAGATCTCTAATCTAGAAATCTCAGTAAGTCAGTGAGTCCTCAAGGATCTTCCACCCCAAGCTCACTTACATGTGCAATATAAGTTCAAAAGCAGTTTATCATTTATCATTTCAAAAAAATAATGCAATGCAGCAGATAATCATGTCATGTGTGTCAATACTAATCTACTGGCCAGAGACAGTGCAGGTATACGTCTATCACCTACAAACCGTGCAAGTACCACTTGCATTCACCCCGGTACACCGTCTTGTATGGCGCTACATACTCAGGATTCCCGTCGAGATGAAACAACACATGCATATTAAAAGCCATTACATGTAAAGTTCAATCAACATATCAAATATCCAAAAGCATGTACACAACATGCATAAACCATACCCCCATGGGACATGGTGGAACCACAACATGGCTAAACCGAGGACACGAAAGCTTACCTTGTAAGCTAACTCCAAAAGCCAAGAGTCCACAGCTCAAAGTCAAAACACAGCAGATTCACAATCTGTTATGGACCAACAATATATCAACAACATGCACCACAAGCATACAATATTAAGACAACGCCTTTTCATTACGTTTTCAAGTCTTAAAGCTTCTAACAAAGCCACAAGCCCTTAATCCCATGATTCTGGCTTAGTCCATTAAAAACAGAAGTTCAACTTCATCAATCTAGGATCTACAAACCCCCAATAGCCTACTGTATGCACAGCACAGCTACTGTTCTGCGAAATCCCAGAATATCAGGATATTCCTCGGGACCAATATCCGGATATGCAATATCCGGATATCTCACTGGACATATCCGGATATTCAATATCCGGATATCCAGAATCCCATATCCGGATATCTAGTATCCAGATATCCCAAAACCCCATATCCGAATACACATATCCGGATATCATATCCGGATATCCCATATCCGGATATTCCACGGGCCGATATCCGAATATTTCACGACAGAATGCAGTTTCTGCATTTTCGTGAAGATATCCTTCCAAGGTTGGGTTTTTACCGATTTTAAACACCTAAAGATGCATTTCTAGGTGTGTTCAACATTACCCCACAACAAGTTATCATCTTTTGACCTTAACATGCATCAAGCTTTCATTTTTAAGCATTAAACTCAAGATCAAAAGTTGGTATACATACCAAAGGCTTAAAACAAAGAAGGAGATGCTCTTGGAGCTCAACACAGCCCCTCAAGTCTGACTCAAGAAAGATGCACGAAAATGGCTTCACAAGGGTTGGTTCTTCTCACCAAAGGTCACCACTTGGACCTCCAAAATGCCATAAATTTGGCTTTCAGCAACCACACCACCCAAAACCAGCACTCTCACCCACACACAGAGGATGGAAACTCAGAATACACCCTCACACTTCCTCACCATGCATGTTCTTAAGTGTATACAAGCTCAAAGAGGGAAGAAACCAAGTAAAGGTGACAACTTGAGTTCAAAAATGGTGAAAGGAGGCAATGGAACAGTAAACCACCCTCAGCCCACCAAGTGCCTCACGTAGGAATTCTGGTATGACTAGGGTTATGTGCTAAAATGCATATATATAGCCACTTAGCCATAAAACACACAGTATTAAATTTAATTGCTACGCTTAGCATTTTAATCCCAAACTTTGGATTATGAAACTACATAATTTTCTAAGATTTATCATATTTTTCTTATAATTTTCTGAGCACTTTTCCGGTACGCGCTTTTCCAAGCCAGTACCGGTTTCCAGCACCAGTTCTCATTATCTGGACTTGAAACTCATTTTACAAGTCCTACATATTATTTTAGTAATTATCATGCACTTACATTAATTTTCCGGGATACTTTTTCGGCACGCATTTATACCGACTAGCAGAACCGGTATCTGCACTTTTCTTCCGAAAAGTGACTTTCAGCATTCTTAATCACTTATTACGATAACTAAGCCTCATAAATAATTATTAGGGTCAATTATGGAATCATTTCCTAATTTTGCATAATTAATTAATTAAATACCTTAATTAACGGTGCGGGTTCTTACAAGTTGCAGTTGACCCGAACAAGATTGAGGCCGTGTTGGATTGGGAGAGGCCCAAGACGATTACTGAAGTTAGAAGCTTCTTGGGTTTGGCTGGTTACTACAGGAGGTTCATTGAGGGATTCTCCAAGATGGTTGTACCATTGACTCGCCTTACCCAGAAGGAGACTCAATTTGTATGGACTCACGAGTGTGAAGAATGCTTTCGGGAGTTGAAGGAGAGACTGACGACTGGACCTGTGTTGGTTCTTCCTGATCCTGTTGAGTAGATTGAGCTTTATTATGACGTCTCTCCTTGCCACCTCCATTTTCTTCCAAAACTTCTCAAAGTGATCACATTTCTTCACTTTCTCTTCATCAAAACACCATGGTTTGGTGTGGGTTAACATTATGAGGGAGAGGAGGGTGCCTTTCTGAGTTGTTTAGCCTCCATTTTGAGTGTGTGAGGGTTGAATTCTTGGGTGGAGTTGTGTGAGCCTTTTCTTTGTTGTATAAGGGTGCAAGAAGCCATTTTGGTAGCAAAGAACCAAGCTTTGATGGTCAAATTAGAGGCTTTACGTTTGCAGTACTAGGGAGCTGCATTGAAAGCTCCTTGAACACCATTTGCCTCTGTTTTAAGCTTGGGTGGTAAGCACTTACTTGTCTTGAGTTTTCTAAGTTGAAAGATGAAGTCTTGGCATGTTTAGTGAGTTGATTAAGTAACTAGCATGTGTAATGGTCTTAATATGCCTAAAAATGGATTCTTAGACGTTTAGTATTGTTAAAAACATAACATTTGAGTGATATCTTCGCGAAATGCAGAATCTGCATTTTATCGCAAAATATTCGGATATGATATCCGGATATTGATATCCGGATATGGGGTTTTGATTATCCGGATATGACCCCGACGAATATCCAGATATTCTGGGAATTTTGAGACAATGACTGTTCTGTTCTTACATAACGGCAGTTTGGGTTTGTGGACCCATGATTGGTTAGTTGAACTCTGTAATAATTAATCTAAGTCAGAATCAATTGGATTAAGGGCTTAGAGTTTTGGGAAAAGTCTTATGGCAAGAAACGATAAAGAGAACGTTGTCATTATGTCATGAACTCTTAGATTACAAATATTGATATGACTACTGGTCTAAATAGTTTTTGATTGTGCTGTTTATGGACCTTGAGCGAGTGTGGACTTTGGCTTGGATTGGTTGCTTAGAGGTAAGTTTTCGTGTCCTCAGTTTTGCCATTGTTGGTTCCACCATACCTCATGACGGGATAGTTTATATACATGATGTGTTTTCATGTATTGATATTTGAAATGTTGTTGAGCTATTAAGTGCAAGTGCCTTATGATATGTATGTATTGTTCCACCTAGACGGTAAGCCTGAGTATGTAGCTTCATACAAGATGGCGATTCTGTGAGTGGGTGCTAGTAGCGTCTTGCAATGATTGTAGGTTGTAGACGTATGTAATTCCTGCATGTTCTCTGGCCAGCAGTAGGATTTTGACACACATGACATGATTATATGATGCATTGCATTGATTTTGGAACTTATATTAATATTCTGCTTTTGAACTTATATTGCACATGTAAGTGAGCTTGGGGTGGAGAGTTCCTTGAGGACCCCTTGTCTTACTGAGATTTCTTTTTAGAGATCTCACCCCACGATTGGGGTACATTTTCAGGTTCAGGTACCTCGGGGGTTGATACATTGGGCGGCAAGAGGCCGGAGCTTAGTTGACTGTTTATTGCATGTTTATGATGATCTGCTTGGATGCTGATTTATGTTTTTGTCATGACATTATTATTTGAGCTGACACTTTGTTGGGCTTTGTTGCCTTATTTGGTGAGATGGAGATTGTCCATGCCACATTGATTATGCTTTGTTTAGTTAGACTTGAGTTGTATAATCTATCAGGATGTTGTCCGGCCTACGTGTTGTAGTTCTGTGACTAGAGACACAATTATTTATGTAATGAGATATTTCAGTTAGTTGTTTAATTGCAATTTACATACAGGCAATATTTTGAAAAAGGATTAATTAATCAACTTGGTTAATAATAATAACGTCATAATTGAAAAAAAAATACTTTCTGCATTTTAATTAAGCAGCACTTAATACGATGATATGATAACAAACCGGGTATACACGGGGTGTTACAATGGCCCTCATCAGTATGCAAAGTATGAGCCATACCCAACATTCTCCCATTTGGTGAATGCTTCGCATGTTTCTTCAATCTTAATACAGCTATATACCATTCAAACTTCTCTGAAGTCACTGCCTTAGTCAAAAAATCAGCATTGTTGACCTTTGTGTCAACCTTCTCCAGCAATACAACCTTGTCTTCAATCTTCTCTCTGATAAAGTGATACCGTATGCCGATGTGCTTGGTTCTCGCATGGAAACTTGGGTTCTTATCCAAGAAAATGGCGCTTTGACTGTCACATCCAACGATAATCTCTCCTTGTGCAAAGCCAAGCTCTTTGCACAACCTCTGTAACCAAATAGCTTCCTTAACAGCATGTGTCAAGGCCATGTACTCAGCCTCTGCAGTGGATAAAGCAACAGTGCTCTGCCTCTTACTCATCCAACTGATAGCTCCGCCGAATGAGGAAACAACATATCCACTTGTAGACCTTCTACTATCAATGTCACCTCCCCAATCAGCATCCACAAAGCATCTCAGCTCTAATAATGTTTGTCTCCTTGAGCCCTTCATTCCTTCATAGTATAACCCAAGGTCAGACGTAACACGAAGATAACAGAACACACGCCTCATAGCCATCAATGCTCCTTCCTTGGCTTGGACATATGTAAGAACCTGCACCGTTAAATTAGGAATTTAAATTAATAAAATATAAAATTAGGAAATGATTCCATAATTGAGCCTAATAATTATGAGAAGGCTTAAATAATTATGATAAATGTTTAATAATGTTGAAAGTCATTTTTCTGACGAAAAGTGCAGATACCGGTTCTGCTTCACGGTATAAATGTGTACCGATGAAGTATCTCAGAAAATTATGAAATTGATGTATGTATTACTAGAATAATATATAGGACTAGTATAACAAGTTTGGAGTCAAAATAACGAGAACTGATGCCAGAACTGATACTGGCTACGTAAAAGCGTGCACCGAAAAAGTGTTGCGCAAAATAAAATAAAAATATGACAAATCTTAAAAAAATTACTAGGTTCAGAATCCAAAGTTTGGGATTAAAATGCTGAGCGTAGCTATTAGCGCTAATACAGTGCGATTAAAACTTAAGTGGGCTATATAAGGGCTTGGCACATGATCCTAGGTAAGAGTTTTGCATTCCTACGTGAGTTTCTAAGCTTGTGAGTGCAGCCACCTTCCTCCATTATTTTCCCTTCATTGAAGCTCCTTGGGAGCATATTTTCTCTTGCTTTCTTCTCAAAGATTCCTTGTGTGAGTGTGTTCTAGCCTTGTAGGGTTAAAAGGTTAGCCATTTCTGAGTTGGAGGTGCTGTTTTCTGAGTGTTTGAGGTGCTGACTTCTTGGTGTGGGTTGAGGGAGCCTTGTCTTAGCTTTTTTGAACTCCAAGAAGCTACCTTTGGAGAGAAAGGTCCTTGCTTGATTGTCATTTTCATGCTCCCTAGGTGGCAGGCCGTTGGAGCTGCATAGTGAGCTCCAAGAGCCTCCGTTGTTCTGCTTTGAAAGCCTTAGGAATATTCCTTACCTTGGATGATGAGTTTCCTTTGTTAAAGATCAAGTCTTGGCATGAAAAATGATAGGTTTAAGTAGTAAACACCATCACTGACCTAAAGGGGTTTAAAGATGCATGCTTTAACGTTCTAATGTGTTAAAAATGGAACCCTTGAAGTGATATCTTGCGAAATGCAGAAACTGCATTCTGTCGGCAAATATTCGGATATGATATCCGGATCCGGATATGATATCTGGATCCGGATATGGATATCCAGATATGAACATCCGGATATACCCCCGACAAATATTTGAATATTTTGGGAATTTTAAGAAAGTGACGGTTCTGTTCAGACATAACTGTATTATTGGTTTATGGACCCATGATAGGTTAAGTTGAACCCTTGTAATAATTAACTAAGTCAGAATCAAAGTGATTAAGGACTTATGGCTTTGTGAGAAGCCTAAAGACATGAAACGTAAAAGGAAAACGTTGTCGTTATGTCATATGCTTGTAGATTATGATTGTTGATATGATTGTTGGTATAAACAGACTGTGAGAGTGCTGTTTGTGGACCTTGAACTTTGTTGGACTCTTGAATGGATAGTTAGCTTGCGAGGTAAGCTTTCGTGTCCTCGATTTAGCAATTGTTGGTTCCACCATACCCCATGGGGGTGATTTATATGCCTGATGTGTTTTCATGTATTGATTCTGAAATGTTGTTGAGCTGTTTCTGCAAGTGCCTTATGATATGCATGTGTTGTTCCACCTAGACGGTAAGCATGAGTATGTAGGAGACATATAATAGGGTGATCCTGTGGGTGGGTGCAAGTGGTGTCTTGCACTAATTGTAGGTAATAGACGTATGTAAATTCTGCATTTCTTTGGCCAGTAGAATATTTGACACACATGACATGATTATTCTACTGCATTGCACTAATTTTGGAACTTTTATTGTTTTACTATTTTTAAAACTTATATTGCACATGTAAGTGAGCTTGGGGTGGAGAAATCCTTGAGGACCCCTTGTCTTACTGAGATTTCTGTTTAGAGATCCCACCCTACGTTCAGGACACATTTTCAGGTTCAGGTAACTCGGGGCTTGAGACCTCAGGCGGCAAGAGGCCGAAGCTTAGTTGACTGTTGCATGCTGATTATATTGCTTTGATTGGATGCCGGTTATGTTTATTTTTCTTTATATGATTATTGAGCTGAGACTTTGTTGGGCTTTGTGGCCTTATTTGGTTTGCATGGGGGTTGTCCATGCCACATTATTGATTTAGATTCGAGTTGTATAACTGTATCAGGATTATGGTCCGGACTACGTGTTATAGTTCCGTGATTTAGATACTCACAGTTATTTATATATTGAGGTATTCCAGTTAGTTGTTTTATTGCAATTTACATACAGGCAATGTTTTATGAAAAATGATTAAGTAATCAACTTGGTTAATGTTAATGACGTCATAATTGAAAAGAAAAAAATTAATTCCGCATTTTTAATTAAGCGTAGCTTAATACGATGATATGATAACAAACTGGGTATACACAGGGTGTTACATTTTAGGGTATCAGAGCACTTTGTAGGGAAAAAGCCTGTATGTATTGCAATAACTTAGGATATCTTGTTGTGTGTTTCTGTCTTGTGAGTTTCTCTTTGGGTTTTGCCTTGATGATGCTTGTGTGATCACATTGTATGGGCTTGATCAACTCATCCTTTGTGTGACATGTGCAGAGTTATGGCGCCTTTTAGGAGAACTCGGGAGACGAATGAGGGTCAACCTGATCCTATCCTGACTGCATTAGCTGGTATTCAGGCGGCTAGACAAGCCGAACAGGAGGCCACTAGAGCGGCCAACCAGGCTATGATGGATGTCATTAGAGAGATGTTGCGACTCGGCAAGTGCACCGATCGTGAAAGTAATAAAGTGTACCAGAGTACAAGATCGTTCCCACGAGGATCAGAATTTTCAAGCACTAGTTCGCTAATCGCGTCTTAGTTGGACAATCAAAGGTTTGGTTTGAGAGAATTTAGTTGAAGAGAGTTGTGGTTCAAAGAACTTAAAATTAAAAACAAGTAAAAGTATGCAATTATGAAAATTCATAATTAAAAGAATGAATGAAGATGATGATGTTTGATTAAGAATTAAAACAAGCGTAGTTAAGGTTTCGGCTTCCCCCAATATCCTCAATATGTTATGAATTAAATGACCAAGAATCTTTTTCTTAATATATTGCCAATCATTTCTATCTGAGTTAATTACGGCTCAATTCCTTGTTACCATAAATCTATGTAATCTTGAAAGAACTCTAGTTCCCCGATTATTCCCTAAGAAAACATGCATTAAGATCAAGAATTACAAGATTGCATAATTACCCTATGTCTATTCCTATTCCTATTCCTAGATCACAAGGATTATGATGAATTATCAAGTCAGGGTTCATGCACCAACATCCCTATTGTCATACAATCCCCCAAAATCATTCTATAAGGAACAAATTCATAGAAAACATTAAAGACGGATAATTTATTCAATTATAAAAAGAACAGGATTCAGAGACAATTTAATTCATAAACATAAAGATTCAATTGGGTTCCATCTACCCTTAATTACATAAAAGACTACTCTAGCATACTGAATTGAAAAACAATAATAAAGAAAAGAGAACCCCAAGCCTCCATTGGTGTGATGTTGACTTGGTTCCTCAGTGTTCCAGTGCTACGCAACAGGATTCCTCCTTCAGTCTTGGACTTGTGTATTGGTTTCTGAGTTTCAGCTCCCTATTTATAATCTTCAAAGCCACAACCTTCATTGTATCTTCCAACGAATCCATATCAGATTTGTAATTGATTTCCTGATTGTTTCCTTTTTGCATTTAGATCGTGTAGATTGGTTGATACTTGATAGATTTGAGCTTTGAATCTTGTTATATCCTTCTTCAATCTTCCCATGAATATCTTTTGATATGTTTCCGTTTTGGTTCCGGATATCGCAATCTGGCAAATCTTCATTAAATCACAGCAAATCTTTGCTGTCAGGATGTGCTTGGGCGCTCAAGCGCGCTGTTGGCCGCTTGAGCGTGCTGAATTGCTTCAAATTGCTGTTGTTTTCTGCCTGAGCGTGCTCGAGCGTGCTAATGGGCGCTCGAGCGTGCTCCTCGTGACTAATTTTTGTATTCTTGGGCTTGAGCGTGCTGTTGGGCGCTTGAGCGCCCTGAAATGCCCGATTTGGCTGTTTTCCTTGCTATGAAGCGCTCGAGCGTCTTCTTGTGCGCTTGAGCATAATCTTCTGGCCTTTGAATTGTAATATTTTGGCTTCCTTTGGTCCATATTGAGCCGCCGCTTCTTCGTCATGATTTCTTTATCACTTTTTAGGACCAATAGGTGTGGTTTTACCTTCAAAATGCAAAGAACTATAAAACATCAGCTCAAATTCTTATTTTATGACTTATATGTTATAAAACCTTGAATTCCATGCATTCTACTATATAACTCTTGTATATTTTAGCCTAAAAACATGGTAAACCAAAGGTTTATCAAACATTCCCAGATTTGAATATTGCTGTCCTCAGCAATCAACTAAAATAAGACTAAGGGAATAGGAAGTAGGAATCTCAATAACATGGAATTTGACAGGAAAGATTCATCAGAGACATGATTACAGAGCATTCAGACTTTAAAAATTAATGCATCAATCAACAAAATTCATAATTCATCAAAAAAATTGTAACAAAATTCTTTTAAGATCAAGCATAAGAGAAAATTTACTGAAACATTCCCTCACTAGGAATTTAATTCACTCAAGCTCAATCATCTGGAGGGTTGGTGTTTCACTCGTTCCCACTGAATCAACACTACCGTAGGCTTACTTATATTCTCTCTTTCCAAAGTATTATGACGTATCTCAAAGATCAAGAGGTCTTTCTTGGGTTATAACTTGGCCTGGCTAAAGGAAGGAAAATTTAGAGAAGGAGCTGCAAGATTAAAATTCAGATTTTCTTGAAGAGGAACTTATGCATTTGTTTACATTTGTAAACATTTTCTTTCTTCTTTTCGGTCCATTCTTCTTCTTTTCCTTTTTGAACTTTCTCTTATTTTTCGTTCTCTTCCCCAGAATCAATTTTCCTTTCTTTCTTTCTTTTCACTTTGCTTCCTGAGGATTTTTCCTTTTCTTTATTTCTTTCTTTCTCATTCCACGCAACCTTAATTCCTTGGCTTTTTCCTTGTACTTCCACAATTTATATCTTTAACAATTAACACCTTCTTCTCAATTTAATATGAAGTTTCAATCTTAATTAAGGTGAGGATAGTATGTGGAAAGTGGCTTAGTCATCTTCATAGGTTTTCAAAGAATAAACAGGCCTAGGCTCAAATGGGTTAAACTAAGGAATATCAGCAATGGTTAGCTATTTGGGCATCTAGTTTAAAGAAAGAACATGCCTCAATCATGTCTATAAAATATATCACATACCAATTCAAGCAAGAAACAAAGCAAGTTCTAGAGTCTTTCATACAGTGGGATGCACACTCAATAAAAATTTTTTGTGTAGGCTCAAAAACCTAACGGCTATGAATGCACAGTAATTCCCCTATTCTTTATCTTAAAAAATTTCATCACTAAAGAGAGAATATTCGATGAATCATGAAAATTATTACATTGATGCTCATTATGAAAATATTCAAGTAAGTGTATCATCATGCTCTGAATCAATTACTGATCAAAACTTTCTGCCATTTTTCAATTAAAAACACTGAGAAAACTTTAAAAATTTCAGAATTCTCACAAAATAGTGGCTTGGGGTTTTAAAAACAAACTAAAAATTAAAAATTCAATTAAAAAAAATTAAACTAAAGGAAAGGAGAAAGGATTTGAGATAGTTCCCTGTTTTAGCCGGATATTTTGTGTATGCTCATGAAGTTTCTCCGGCTTAATCCATTGTGCTTAGATGACTGCGCGTTCCCCATTCCCAGATTTAAATGTTGTTGTCCTTAGCAACAGATTTAAATCTAAAAAGAAAACGCGTCGAGAAATAAAAATAACTAGTTGCTCTCTTGTTGTTTGTTCCTTTTTTTCACCTGTAAAATTCACTCAATGACAGTCATTAGTCTCAACACCTTCTCCTATCTTTTATATTTTTCTTTATTTAATTCAAAGTAAAAATAACAAAAACAATGAAATTAAAATAAAACAGTAAAATGTGGGTTTGCCTACCCATTAGCGCTTGTTTAACGTCACGAGCTTGACGTACCTGATTTACGTTCATGGTGGCTCAAATATAAGCTTGGTGACGTCCAAGCTCCATCATTCGTAAATTGTGTCCTACCACAGTGCTCTTGTGTATATGGATGAGGTAAAGTAGTCTCAAGAACTTTGAATTTGGTATTTATATGCTTTCCCTTGCTCCTAGGCTTGTCCATCTTAACTTTTGGCTTACTTTCTTGAGAAGACTCCTCATTATTTTCTTCTTCACCCTTCTTTTCACTAATAAAGTAGACTTGATCTTCAAGTTGAGCTACAGATGAGGGGACTTCTTTGTCAAAGAACTTGAAAGTTGCTTGCTCTCCTTCTACCCGTAATATCAGCTCGCCCTTAAGTACATCTATCAGTGTTCCTGAAGTTGCCAAGAAGGGTCTTCCGAAAATCATAGGAATAATGGCATCTTCTTCAATGTCAAGGATGACAAAATCAACAAGAATGATGAACTTGTCAACCTTAACCAATATATCTTCAATGATGCCATAAGCTTGCTTTGAAGAGCGGTCAGCTAGTTGCACTATCGTCTTTGTGGGCTTCACTTCAGTAATCCCCAGCTTCTTCATCATGGAGAGTGGCATGACATTGATGCTAGCTCCAAGATCACATAAAACATTGTCCACTTCCACTTTGCCTATAGTGCATGGAATGCTGAAGTTCCCTGGATCCTTGACTTTGGCAGGTAACTTCTTTTGGATGATAACATTACATTCCTCCGTCAGATTCACCGTCTCACATTCCTGCAACTTACGCTTCCTTGATAATAGATCCTGCATGAACCTTGCATAGTTGGGCATGTTCTCTAAAGCTTCAGCAAAAGGAATGTTGATCTGCAACCTCCTGAATATGTCTAGAAACTTTGAATACTGCTGCTTCTGAATATCTTTCTTTAATCTCTGAGGACAAGGGATTCGAGCATATGGGAGAGATCCACTGGCTTGTTCTGTCTTTCTAGAGCTTTCTTCTTCTCCCACTTGAATAGTTTCTTTTCGACTTTTGCAGGATTGCTTTTGTTAACTTCAATTGTATCCTTTTCCTTTTCTTCCTTCTCTTCTTCAACTGATGCTTCTCCATCCTTCTTCTTTTCTTCGGACTGCCCCTCTATAGGCTGAATCATTGTCCCACTCCTAGTGGTGATAGCATTGCAATGCTCCCTTGGATTGACAACTGTGTTGCTTGGAAAAGTACCCTGAGCTCTCTCGGAAAATTGCTTTGACAACTGGCCAATTTGAATTTCCAGATTTCTTATGGAAGCTTCTTGATTCCGGTGTGCTGCTCTAGTCTCTTGCATGAAAGAAGATGTGTCCTCTCTGAAAGCATTTGCACCTTGAACATAATCAGAAGTGGTCTTGCACAGCTGTGCAAAAGCTTTCTCCCACTCAGAAGTGTTACTTTGTTGTGGGGTATGTGGTTGCACTGGAAGAAGAGGATTGAGTTGATGGTTGGATTTGTGACTCAACCCTGGATGTTGATTCTGATTCTTCTGATCATACGAGAGTCTGTTTACCTCTGCTGGTGGCTTTTCAGTATTTCTGATGTAGTCACAATCCTCAGTCGCATGAGCCTCTTCACAAATACCACATTTAATATTAGAATTAGAAACAGAAGAAACTTGAGACAGATTAAAATTTTTATTAATAGCATCTAATTGTTCTTGTTTTTTCTTTCTAGCATTTGTTCATCTTGGGCTAAGAGTGCATCATAGCCGTCGATCTTTATAATTCCTGCTCTCCTTTGTGCAACTGGGGCAGGGGCATTGTCAAATTCCTGAGAA